>NC_092728.1:67982577-68309827 GCF_047496885.1 Scyliorhinus torazame
CAGAGATAGTTTCTTGATTAATAGGGGGATCAGGATTATGGGGAGAAGGCAGGAGAATGGGGATGAGAAAAATATCAGCCATGGTTGAATGGCGGAGCAGACTCGATGGGCCGAGTGGCCTAATTCTGCTCCTATGTGTTATGGTCTTATGGCTTGGCGACCTGATGGAGTTCCAGTATTTGGAGAAGGTTAAGTTTACCTTGAGGGAAGCAATTGAGGGGTTCCACAAGATATGGGGTCTGTTTCTTTTTCATTTTAAAGGTTACCGTCAGCTGCTAGGGGGAGGTGGGGGGCGGGGTAGTTGTGGGGGGGGAGGGGCTATTTTTTGAGTTTTTCGGGTGTTGGTTGGTGGAGGGGTGGAGGTTGTTCTTGTTTTGCATTATTTTGTTTTTGCATAAAACGTCAAAAAACAAATTAAAATATTTTCAAAACGAAAAGATCCTTTGATATCAGATCAATCAATCTGAATACTTTTTCAAAGATCCACAGCACTCATAATAAAGCAACAGAGGAACAGAAGTTGTGTACCTTCAGGAACAATCTGTGCTGTTGAACAGGTGTGTTGACAATAATGTGAAGTTAAGATAGAACTGAGAAAGAAAATGCTTCAAAGTATCTGTAATGGTGCACATACATACGAATGACAGCTTTTGCCATTGGTCCACAGAGTGGATTTGAACAAAATGAGCTTATTTTATGTTGAGTTCCAGTTAAAAGGGTTGAATCAATAAATGGTTAAGATACTAATGATGTAACTTTGAAGATATTTCCCCATTGACTGTATATAAGTAATACTCCCATCATCAGTGATGTCCTCTGTGGGGTGTTTCAACTCATTGCCTTGAGCTTCCCTTTGTACCACTACAGCCACTGGGTTACTGCAATAGTTCCTCTCTCCTATCAGGCAAAGTGTCAATTACAAATAAATAACCAGTGCTTATTAGTCACAGTTAAATGTGTTTTAATACATGGCTCGGGGTGCATCTTTCTGCACACAAGTGAGAACAAACTGAGAAAAGAATGGAATCAGTTGAAAAGTCCACGATTATTTATAACTTAAGGCTTCTCTCGTTTGATCCCCATCTCTCTCCTTTCGGTCTGCACCCAGCTACATTACAGAAATCTAGCATCCCTCAATTTGCATGTTGTAAACTTAAGACCTCAATATCTGGAGCAATTGACAACAAGAAAGCAAAAAGGTTGGATACTGAGATTTCAATAGACAATATGTGATTCTGTAATAACGATTTTTAAAAACTTAAGCTGTTCAAATTTTCTCAACAGTAACAAGTATCCCAAATTTGGCCTCATCGAGTTTACCTGCTATGTGGATCCAGCGCAGGTATCTGTTGAATTCTTGCTCTATCTGTTGTTGTCGTCTTAATTTTAGAAACGCGCGTCTGTTCTCCACCCTTTCTCGTTCCTTAGCAAACTCCCTGCAAGGCAGAAATAGATCTTCTCTTGTCTTGTGGTTCAAAAATGAGTAATCGAGTAACATGACACATTTAAGACAAAGTATGAGAGATAAATGTCGTGTTCCAGTAGTTTCGTTTTAAAAGTGCTAATTAAAGGGCAAGCTAGCGTGGCCAATCCACCTACCCTGCACATCTTTTGGATTGCGAGGGTGAGACCCACACAGACATGGGGAGAATGTGCAAACTCTCCCGGGGACCAAGATCGAACCCGGGCCCTCAACGCCGTGAGGCAACAGGGCTGACCACTGCGCCACCATGTCGCCCCCACGTTCCAGTAATTTTTTGAGCCGTTGTTCACAGAAAGGATTTGAACAAAAATGAGATACTGTACTTTTGATGTTCCGTTCTAGTTTTTCTTTAGAAAGGGAGAGTCAGTACGCAGTTAAGATGTTAATGAGCCAACTTTGATTATGTTTCTCTATAAACTGTAATTAAGTAATTTGTTGACCTGTCTTGGCCATTAATAAAGTGCTTCACAATCCTTGCTTTGGAAAGCACCAGATGATTTTTATCAGTGAGGATGAAACAGGATTTTGACTGAGACACAGACTGGCAGAGAGGCTGTTTGAAGTACAAATGCTGAGCGGTCTGTCAGACTATAGTGGGTGGAAGAAAGGTCAGAATTTCAGGAAGGATGTTATGAATTACACCTTTTTAAGCCAGCTAATCCAACCTATTGATGTGGAGAAGCATATATCTACTTGTTCCTCCATCATTACACAAAGAAAAGGTGTACTGTTTGAATTAAATCAGTTCAACCATTACTGCCATTCTGTACTCTCGCCTGAAATGTGAAACAAACAGCAACCAGGTGGCATCTTCTACAGTGCTTGCAAAAGAAATGGGTGCTATAGAACATAGAACATAGAACGATACAGCGCAGTACAGGCCCTTCGGCCCACGATGTTGCACCAAAACAAAAGCTATCTAACCTACACTATGCCATTATCATCCATATGCTTATCCAATAAACTTTTAAATGCCCTCAATGTTGGCGAGTTACTGTTGCAGGTAGGGCATTCCACGGCCTCACCACTCTTTGCGTAAAGAACCTACCTCTGACCTCTGTCCTATATCTATTACCCCTCAGTTTAAAGCTATGTCCCCTCGTGCTAGCCATTTCCATCCGCGGGAGAAGGCTCTCACTGTCCACCCTATCTAACCCCCTGATCATTTTGTATGCCTCCATTAAGTCTCCTCTTAACCTTCTTCTCTCTAACGAAAACAACCTCAAGTCCATCAGCCTTTCCTCATAAGATTTTCCCTCCATACCCGGCAACATCCTGGTAAATCTCCTCTGCACCCGCTCCAAAGCTTCCACGTCCTTCCTATAATGCGGTGACCAGAACTGTACGCAATACTCCAAATGCGGCCGTACCAGAGTTTTGTACAGCTGCAACATGACCTCATGACTCTGGAACTCAATCCCTCTACCAATAAAGGCCAACACTCCATAGGCCTTCTTCACAACCCTATCAACCTGGGTGGCAACTTTCAGGGATCTATGTACATCTATTATTATGCCCAAAATTTCAAACAGTAATACGCAATGATACATTCTCCAAATAATTTAATGCTAACTTGATTTTAACAAAGGTGCTGTACATTAGACAAAACTATACAAAAACAAATAGATGGAGAAGATGCAAAACACAATATTTTGGGGGGAGCTGACTTAACTCATGAGATTGACCAGCTGGTTTTGAGAGATTCACTCATGGCACAGCTTGGTACCTCAATTGGTCTCAGTTTACGGGTTAAGTATTTATCTCTCATTGGTTATGAGCTGGATGGGGAATTATGTGGAAACGATATTCCCCATATTGCTGTAAATCTGGCAATCAAAAATTAGTGTTCGCCACACAAGACTGGCAATCCTTGCACAGAATCATTCAACACTTCTCACTGAAGAAAGATAAATGATTTTAATCAGTGCAAGCAGAATAGATGGGGAAATAAATTGTGTCCATTTTTTTTAAAGACCATTCCAATAAAAAAAACTTCTAAATACTTTTACATCATGATTTTCATCGATTTTTAATCACTTTTTGTCTCTATTAGTGTAAACACGTATCATTTGAATCTTTCAGTTTTCTAGATTAATTGAGTTGTGATTTTTTAATCATATCATAGAATTCCTACAGGGCAGAAGGAGGCCATTTGGCCCATCGGGTCTGCACCGACCCTTGGAAAGAGCACCCTACCTAGGCCCACCCCACCCACACTATCCACGTAACCCAGTTGTGACATTATGTGAAATGTTCAGAATACAAAGGGTTAATGTGATATCATAATTAACCACTAGATAGAGCTAGATGCAGAACTATATAAGACACTGGCTGAGAGGGCTAGAGAGAGTGCAGAGGAGAGATCTAGAGAGTGTAGAGTACAGTTCTCGAGAGAGTGTGGAGACTAGTAGATTACTAGATTATTGTTTACTATAGGAGTAAATGGTCGAGCTTTAATAAGTAGTGTTAATAAAAGTTAGCTTTGTTAAAGAACTTAGCTTCTGTGATCTTTGTGAACACTACGGCATCCATCCTGATAACAGAATCACAAAGAACACCACATGGTACCAGGGGTGTGTTCCTAAAGGTAAGCAGTGTGTGTAGAAAGTGAGTTTAGCTTCAAGAAAGGTGGAGGTTGAGGGGTGACCTGATTTGGTCTACAAGATTATGAGGTCCATGGATAGAGTGGATGGGCAGGCACTTTTTCCCAGGGTGGAAGGGTCAGTAACCAAGGGGGATAGGTTCAAAGTCTGTGGGGCAAAGTTTAGAGTAGATGTGCGAGGCAGATTTTTTATGCAGAGGGTGGTGAGTGCCTGGAACGGCGTCAAAAGACACCTTGACAAACACATGGATAGGATAGGTATAGAGGGATACGGCACAAGGAAGTGCTCAGGGTTTTGGCAAAGGTTGGTATCATGACCGGTACAGGCTTGGAGGGCCGAAGGGCCTGTTCCTATGCTGTATTGTTCTTTGCTCTTTGTTCTAAGATGAAAAGAAGAACAATCATGGCGCTACACAGATCTCAGAGACAGCACCAAGCTACTGATCGTAAGATGGAAGGTCTGAAAAAGCCAGAACACTTCAGGATGACTTGTAAACTAAGTCTAAACTGGAAAAATTTCAAGCAGCAATTTGAAGTTTTTTTATCTGCTTCCACATTAGAACCAGCTCCTGATCATTGAAAAATCGCGCTCCTCCACAATTTGGCTAGACCGCAGGCATTTGAATTATTTAATTCCTTTGAATTCGCAGACAGCGAGGAAAAGAAAAAAATTGAACGGGTTATGGACAAAGTTGATGTTCATTGAAAAACGCGAGTGAATGAAACGTACGAGTGCAATATTTTTAGAAAAAAACTGCAGCTAAAAGGAGAATCGATAGATTTATTTCTAACCAATTTAAGACAGAGAGCACAGTCCTGTAATCTCTCCTCCGTTGTGGATTCGATGTTGCGGGATCAAATAGTGTTTGGTGTATATGATGAGTGATTGCGAGAAAGATTACTAGGAAGACCGATTTTGCCATGAGAAGAAGCCATAAATATTTGCAAGGCCAGTGAGCAAGCCACAAACAAATATGCAAAATTCAGGGCAAAAGAAAAAGGCCCTGACTCGGGGAAACGTGCCCAGTTCTGTGGCGCAGTTCAGAAGACAGCGCACCACTGATGGGGCTATTTTCAAAGTGACATTACCAGCGTTATGGCATGCACACGCCCACTATAGAAACAATTGTCCTGCGAAAGGAAAAAAAAAGCTCGCGGTGCAGCAAGTTCAATCATTTTGCCTCACAATGTCGTTTTACCGGCAACCAACTGTAAAACATCTTTCCATAGATATAAAAAGGTACAATGTATAAAACAACGAACAAAGAAAAGTACCGCACAGGAACAGGCCCTTCGGCCCTCCAAGCCTGCGCCGACCATGCTGCCCGTCTAAACTAAAATCTTCTACACTTGCGGGGTCCGTATCCTTCTATTCCCATCCTATTCGTGTATTTGTCAAGATGCTCCTTAAACGTCACTATCGTCCCTGCATCCACCACCTCCTCCGACAGCGAGTTCCAGGCACCCACTGTCCTCTGTGTAAAAAAACTTGCCTCGTACATCTCCTCTAAACCTTGCCCCTCACACCTTAAACCTACGCCCCCTAATAATTGACCCCTCTACCCTGGGGAAAAGTCTCTGACTATCCACCCTGTCTATGCCCTCATAATTTTGCAGACCTCGATCAGGTCGCCCCTCATCCTCTGTCGTTCAAGTGAGAACAAACCGAGTTTATTCAACCTCTTGAGATTACAATGGGATGAGAGAAGAACTAGCTAAGGTAGACTGGGAGCAAAGACTTTATGGTGAAACAGTTGAGGACCAGTGGAGAACCTTCCAAGTGATTTTTCACAGTGCTCAGCAAAGGTTTATACCAACAAAAAGGAAGGACGGTAAAAAGAGGGAAAATCGACCGTGGATATCTGAGGAAATAAGGGAGAGTATCAAATCGAAGGAAAAAACATACAAAGTAGCAAAGATCAGTGGGAGACGAGAGGACTGGGAAATCTTTAGGGGGCAACAGAAAGCTACTAAAAAAGCTATAAAGAAGAGGAAGATAAATTATGAGAGTAAACTTGCTCAGAATATAAAAACACATAGTAAAAGTTTCTACAAATATATAAAACAAAAAAGAGTGGCTAAGGTAAATATTGGTCCTTTAGAGGATGAGAAGAGAGATTTAATAATGTGAGATGAGGAAATGGCTGAGGAACTGAACAGGTTTTTGGGGTCGGTCTTCACAGTGGAAGACACAAATAACATGCCAGTGACTGATGGAAATGAGGCTCTGACAGGTGAGGACCTTGAGAGGATTGTTATCACTAAGGAGGTAGTGATGGGCAAGCTAATGGGGCTAAAGGTAGACAAGTCTCCTGGCCCTGATGGAATGCATCCTAGAGTGCTAAAAGAGATGGCTAGGGAAATTGCAAATGCACTAGCGATAATTTACCAAAATTCACTAGACTCTGGGGTGGTTCCGGTGGATTGGAAATTAGCAAACGTGACACCACTGTTTAAAAAAGGAGGTAGGCAGAAAGCGGGTAATTATAGGCCAGTGAGCTTAACTTCGGTAGTAGGGAAGACGCTGGAATCTATCATCAAGGAAGAAATAGCAAGGCATTTGGATGGAAATTGTCCCATTGGGCAGACGCAGCATGGGTTCATAAAGGGCAGGTCGTGCCTAACTAATTTAGTGGAATTTGTTGAGGACATTAACAGTGCGGTAGATAACGGGGAGCCAATGGATGTGGTATATCTGGATTTCCAGAAAGCCTTTGACAAGGTGCCACACAAAAGGTTACTGCATAAAATAAAGATGCATGTCATTAAGGGGAAAGTAGTAGCATGGATAGAGGATTGGTTAATTAATAGAAAGCAAAGAGTGGGGATTAATGGGTGTTTCTCTGGTTGGCAATCAGTAGCTAGTGGTGTCCCTCAGGGATCAGTGTTGGGCCCACAACTGTTCACAATTTACATAGATGATTTGGAGTTGGGGACCAAGGGCAATGTGTCCAAGTTTGCAGACGATACTAAGATAAGTGGTAAAGCAAAAAGTGCAGAGGATACTGGAAGTCTGAAGAGGGATTTGGAAAGGCTAAGTGAATGAGCTAGGGCTGGAAGATGGAATACAATGTTGACAAATGTGAGATTATCCATTTTGGTAGGAATAACAGCAAAAGGGATTATTATTTAAATGATAAAATATTAAAACATGCTGCTGTGCAGAGAGACCTGGGTGTGCTAGTGCATGAGTCGCAAAAAGTTGGTTTACAGGTGCAACAGGTGATTAAGAAGGCAAATGGAATTTTGTCCTTCTTTGCTAGAGGGATGGAGTTTAAGATTAGGGAGCTTATGCTGCAATTGTATAAGGTGTTAGTGAGGCCACACCTGGAGTATTGTGTTCAGTTTTGGTCTCCTTACTTGAGAAAGGACGTACTGGCACTGGAGGGTGTGCAGAGGAGATTCACTAGGTTAATCCCAGAGCTGAAGGGGTTGGATTACGAGGAGAGGTTGAGTAGACTGGGACTGTACTTGTTGGAATTTAGAAGGATGAGGGGGAATCTTATAGAAACATATAAGATTATGAAGGGAATAGATAGGATAGATGCGGGCAGGTTGTTTCCACTGGCGGGTGAAAGCAGAACTAGGGGGCATAGCCTCAAAATAAGGGGAAGTAGATTTAGGACTGAGTTTAGGAGGAACTTCTTCACCCAAAGGGTTGTGCATCTATGGAATTCCTTGCCCAGTGAAGCAGTAGAGGCTCCTTCATTAAATGTTTTTAAGATAAAGATAGATAGTTTTTTGAAGGATGAAGGGATTAAGGGTTATGGTGTTCGGGCCGGAAAGTGGAGCTGAGTCCACAAAAGATCAGCCATGATCTCATTGAATGGCGGAGCAGGCTCGAGGGGCCAGATGGCCCAGTCCTGCTCCTAGTTCTTATGTTCTTACATTCTCTCCTCATAGCTAAAACGAAAGGACATGAAAACAAAATGTTAACTTTAAATAATGATTCCTCTACGTCTACTCTGCATGATAACTTCATGGTGGAAGAACTTCATGGTGGAAGTGATAACCAGAGTTAATGCACTGGACACTGATGATAGAACAATATTTCTCCGATTTAATTAAAGATTGAACTGTAACAATATTAATGGGTCTGATGTTCCATTCAAGCTGGATATAGGTGCACATGCAAATTAAATCACAGAGGCAGATCTGAAACAAGTGAAGAAGATTCCAAGGATTAAAAAATCAAACTGTAGGCTGACAGACTACAACAGAAACGCAATAGGTATAAAGGTTCCTGCTGCCTCACAGTACAGAACAGTGACATATGTATGCCATTAGAATCTGAAATTGTGGATGATACGAAGTCACCATTAATTGGGTCGATGCATGCATTAAATTAAATTTGGTGCAAAGAAACTGTTGAGGGGCTAGCAGTGGCGCCACGAGGAACACAACCGATTCCAATGAAAAACGGTGTGGGATTTGGGAGGCTGACAGGCTGGAGCCACATATACACATTACAATCCCCACACACACTCATCCCAACCAACGAGGTGCCACTGGTTGTGCTGGAACGCCCCATACAGCTGATAGGTCAGCTGGAGCCAGAGGGCACCTAGGGCCTGCAGGTACATCTATATGACCCATGACCATAAGTTCACAGTGGGTTTTTAGCGGCATGTGGTGTTCCATGCCCGTCCATACCGATCCCACGGCCCACCTCCTGGCCACCTCCCACTACTTCCCCCGGCCATGACAAAAGTCACCTGATCAGCGGCATAACTGTCAGCTATGGTGATGTTAGGAACTTTCCGCAACCCCTCTCTCTCCTTCAGCAGCCATGACACAGGCGTCATGATTTTTAAAAGCACAAGTGAACCACGCCTAGGGTACCCGGCCTATCGGAGGCGGTGCATTGCAGAGGCCCCGGAGAGTACCGGGTTGGGCCCACTAATGGCAGGCAAATGGTATTTACTATACGTGCATTCCGACTGCATTGATGCCGCTTGTTGAGGTGATGGAAGAATTGCGATTCGGTGTCAAATCGGCGCCCACCGCGATTTTAGCGCGGAACCTATTCTCCGCCCAATCGCGTTTCGTGATTGCAGCATCAGCCAACGGACAATCCCGCCCATGTTCTTTTGGCCATTGTTTCATTCTTAGATCTTCTTGTCCAGTTATACCATCAACTGTGATCATAGCAGTCAATCATTCATTATTTTCCACCGTTTGAGAACATTTAAATTTACGCAATGTCCCAGCATCCATTGCACGCCACAGTAAAAAAAAGTAATTTCAGAATAAGACAATAAATGTATCAATCACCCATACCCTTATCAATAACAAAAGCCATAAGCCGTTGAAAACACTTAACCTTGTGTAAATAGCATTGTGAAATTGATAGGGCACAGCTGTTTCAACAAAATTAGTGGATGTCTGGACTCTCTGCCAAGCCTCAATATGTATTCTTGCAAAGGTACTAGCTTTCCAAAGAGACCTTACACAAGGGCCTTCAAATCTATCTCTTCAAATGAATATTAATGATCCCACAGAACTATTGCACGGCAATCCTGGCCAACATTAATCCCTCAAGCGGCATCGAAGGAGGATTTGATTAACTGGTCATTTATTTCAATTCCGTTCGTGGAACATGACTATTTGGAAATTGTCTGCTGTGCTTGGCGAACAAAGAGCAGTGACTGCATTTTTATATTGACATATTGACCTAGAAATGCTTTGCAGTCCCCTGATGCTGTGAAGCCATCGATACAAAGGAAAGTTTTTATTATTTGTTTTCCTTGTTTTAAGGCCGCACAGTTGAGATTCCCCAGTATACTTTCTATTTACTGTTGCAGAGAACAACCATCTGGTTTTCAAAGCCAGCTTGCCTGCAGCCCTCATCAATATTATGCCAAGCACCATTGACTGGGGGAGGGGGGTATTCTCTAGGTGGTATTGGTGAAATAAATTTGAGCAGCTTTGAATATTTGTCATGCATGGGTTTTAGATTTCCATTCCTCCCTAGCTCCATCAAATTTAAAAGGCACCAAAAACGATTATAATTATATTAAATATGTGGTATGTGTACTAGATAATTCTATTTGTCACTGTGAAGAAGAGAATGTAATTAATTGATAAAGGTACTATATGTAAATGTGTGATAGTTTGCTTTGTTGGAGCAATTACTGGACATCAATAGGGTTTACTTAGTTCATTCCCACAGCACAAAGTTTAAATACAAACTAAAATCTACAAGAGCAATTGTGAAAAATAGTTGATTGCAAAGATTAATCTATATTATCCATTCCCACTAGAGAGTATCTCATTAACAATGATGCAAAATCCTCACAAGGCATTTTTGCCTGCCAAAGTATCTTAGAAAGCACACATTCAAAAATTATACAGTACACTGGAGGCCCTTCATCCTATCCTGCAGATGCTGGCTCTTTGAAAGTGGTGTCCGATTAGTCCCATTCTCCTGCGCTTTCTTCAAAGCCCTGTAAATGCTTTCCTTTTCAATTTTTTTTCCAACTTCCTTTTGAAAGTTGCTCTTGAACTTGTTACCACAAGTTAGTACATTCCAGATCATTACAACCTGAAGCGTAGAAAATTTCTCAGCCGGGATTCTCTGACCCCCCCCCCCCCCCCCCGCCGCCGGGTCGGAGAATCCCCGGGGGGAGTCGTGAATCGCGCCCTGCCGCCTCGATGCCAGCTGCCCTATTCTCTGGCGCCGTCTTTCGAGCGGCGGTGGGGTTCCCGCCATGCCAGTAGGGGGCCATTGATAGCAGCGCCCCCGGCGATTCTCCGGGCCCCGATGAGCTGAGTGGCCGTCCAGGTTTGGCCAGTCCCGCCGGCATGAATTGCTCACCTCACGCACGGCGGGACCTGGCAGGTAAGTGTGCGGGGTGGTCCTAGAGGGGGCACGGGGGGGGTTCGACCCCGGGGGGCCCCTGTAGGGCTCCGCCATATTGCCCGGGGGCCAGCGCGGAGAAGAGAACCCCCGCGCATGCGCGGAAATACACCGGCCAGTCCGCGCATGTGTGATATCATGCCGGCCGTTCCGCGCATGCGCGAACTCACGACGGCCCTTCGGCTCCGGCTGGAGCGCCGCCAACCCCTCCAGCGCCAACCTAGCCCCTGAAAATTTGGAGAATTCCCCACTTTCGGGGGCTGTTGACGCTGGAGTGGTTGGCACCAGTTTTCCCGCCGGCGTGGGGACTTTGTCCCCAGATGGGAGAATCCCGGCCTTCATCTCCCACTCTGGTTCAATTCTGATCCAATTTCCATCTTTGGCCTTTGGTGATCCCCCTTCCTACCTGGAGAAACAGTTCTTCCCTATGCACTCTTTACTAAATCCCCTCAAAATCCTGAAAACCACCATTAAATTTCCCCTGAACCTTCTTTGCTCGAAAGAGAACAATTCTAGCTTGTCATCATTCTACACAACTGAAATTCCTCATCCCTGGTACCACTTGAGTAGATCTCCCCTCCACCCTCTCCGAGGTCTTGGCACCCTTCTTCAATGTGGTGCCCAGAACTGGACGCAGTACAACAGCTGAGGCCTAAGCAGTGAGTTATAAAGGTTGGTGTCATAGCCCACGAGGACCACGGGGGGAACCATCATTGCTCATCCCGTGGGAAGTATCAGCTTCCCAGATAAGGCGGCAGAGGCCACCCACCTGGGGCTTGTTATGTACAGATATAAAAGCCGGCCCAAAGCAGGACCTGGACAGACTTGTCCTCCCAGCAAGGATTGTACTGGGAGCAAAATGCTGCTTTAAGCAGTACTTTGTATCTTGTTAAAATAAATTAATGTGCAATTTTCTCCTGCTTCCTCAAGTTATGAAAAGTTTGCAAAACCTATTTGCTTTTGTATGTTCACCCTCTATTTGTAAAACCAAGGAGCCGGTATGTTTTTTTTAAAAAACAATCTCATGAGCTTGTCCCGCCACATTCAATGATTTCTGTAGATAAAACTCTGTACTCTTTGGCGCACCACTGAAAATTGTTCCAATTTGTTTCCAGCACCTCACTCTTCCTTCCAGAATTAGCTCTGCCATTTTTCCTTCCCACATACTTCTCTGCATCAAAAAAGCATTGACCATGTGTCACTCCATTTCACCAGATTGTCCGTGTGCTCCTGAATCACATGGCGGGATTTTGCTATTTTGGGGCAAAGTGTCACCCTGAGCGGGCAAAGCGGAGGGTAGCCCCTCTGACAGGTGGCCTGGTTTTCCCATCGTATTTTTGAATTCTTTGCAAAAAAAAAAGCAAAAGGGCCGGCCCCACTAGCAACTTAGGTTTTTAAAATTAAGCGGCCCCATTTTTAAAGGACTCCCTGATTGAAAAAGAATAAAATTGGAGGGAATCCCATCACGGAACTCCCCCACCCAGCATGAAACTCCCCCTCCCCCCACCGGCCAGCCCCCCCCCCACCCCCCCCCCCCCCCCACCCCCCACCCCCCCCCACCCCCCCCCCCCCACCCCCCCACCCCACTCCCATGACAGGATGTTTCCCACACCTCGCTCCTCCCCGCAACATGAAGACCCCATGTCACCTCCTCTATGGAAATCCCCAGTATCTCCCCCATGGAATCCTCCCAGTACCACCCCATGGAATTCTTCCCCACCCCCTCCCTCCCCACTGAACCTGTGCTCCCACCACGGAACCCTCAGCACCTTCCTCGTGGAATTCAATCCCCCCATGGAGCCCCCCTCTCTCCCCCCCACCCCCCCCCCCCCCCCCACCCCCCAAGATCCCTGCTCAGGTATGACCCTCTCCTGCTTGGCAGCTGTGCTCACCTGTGTGCCACTAGTGGGTTCTGTTTACCAGTTGCACGTCGTGGGGTCCTGTCATGATTCATGTTGTCATGCCCTCACACCGACGTGAATGTACAATTATGTGTGCGGGGCTATCAGGTGTAAAGGCCTGATAATGACATTTAATTTGATGCAAATTGAGGTCCCAAATTTAAATGTTGGGAGGTCCCGTTAGATCATTTGCGGGGGACAATCGATCGGGGAAATCCCACCAACGTAAAAGCCATTTTGGGACCCCTGCGCTAACCTCCAGTCTAGCCCCCCAAAACCTGGAGCAGTAATTTCCCACCTCCCTCCCCCGTGACTTTTTTCCTCCCTGATTACTTAATTTTCCAGTTTCATGATATCTGAAAAATTTGCCTGATGTGTACCAAAGACCAGGGGCGAAATTCTCCGGTATCGGCATGATGTCCGCCGACTGGCGCCCAAAATGGCGCAAATCAGTCGGGCATCGCGCCGCCCCAAAGGTGCGGAATGCTCCGCATCTTTGGGGGCCGAGCCCCAACCCTAAGGGACTTGGCCCGCGCCAGATGAATTTCCGCCCTGCCAGCTGGCGGAAAAGGCCTTTGGTGCCCCGCCAGCTGGCGCGGAAATGACATCTCCGGGAGGTGCATGCGCGGGAGCGTCAGCAGCCGCTGGCGGCATTCCCGTGCATGCGTAGTGGAGGGAGTTTCTTCTGCCTCCTCCATGGTGGAGACCTTGGCGAAGGCGGAAGGGAAAGAGTGCCCCCACGTCACAGGCCCGTCCGCGGATCGGTGGGCCCTGATCGCGGGCCAGGCGACCGTGGGGGCAACCCCGGGGCCAGATCGCCCCGCGCCCCCCCCAGGACCCCAGAGCCCGCCCGCACCGCCTTGTCCCGCCGGTAAGGTAGGTGGTTTAATTTACGCCGGCGGGACAGGCATTTTAGCAGTGGGACTTCGGCCCATCTGGGCCGGAGAATCGCGGGGGTGGGCCCGCCAACCGGAGCGGCGCGATTCCCGCCCCTGCCGAATATCCGGTGGTGGAGAATTTGGCAACCGGCGGGGGCGGGATTCCCGCCAGCCCCCGGCGATTCTCCGACCCGGCGGGGGGTCGGAGAATCTCGCCCCAGGTCATGAACATGCATCAAAAAGACCAGTGGTCCTATTACTGAAACTCTGGGGGACATCAAAGTGTATTTCCCCCCAGGCTGAAAAATTCGTCATCACCTTCTGATCTCTGTCTTTTTGCATGTTTACCATGTTTTTTGCAAGTTTGTTTAATGATTGCATCACAGAGCACCAATAAAGGATGAATTATGTTTGACACAATAAAGTTGCAGCCTCTGTATGAAGTAAAACTATGGACCTCAGGAGCAATTTAGCATGGCCAATCCACCAAACCTGCACATTTTTAAACTGTGGGAGGAAACCGGAGCACCCGGTTCACACTGAAGTAAGACTAATATGGAAGCTATTTAAACTGCATTTCACAAGGAGCTCATTCCTGACAAAGATTTCTCACTCCCAGATACAGCAATAGTCCTTTAAAAATATTCAGAATGCTTCAACATTCAGTTCCAAAATCCTTCATCTCCAAGTAGAGCTCAAGAGCAATTCATCTCACTCATGTTATTTAAATTTTTTGTACAATAAAATTTAAACTGCTTTATTTACCCATAAATCCTGTTGCTGAGAAAAGGCTATTTGGCCAAAAGCCATACCAAACTAAGCTAATGTGAGTTCTGAGTGAAAACTATAATTAATATTCACAGTCTAATGGTTATTTATAATACACAGCCAGTGGTCTTATTGCTAGAAAACTTGGTTTAATTAAAAGAAGTTGTAAAATATGATGTGCCTTCGCTTCTACTGCAGAGGATCACCATCTTCAAATATCATCTGGGTCCAGAGTAGCTGCATAAAGCAGAGCTCAAAGTTTATATGGCAGCAGTGGATTCCTATCGCAAAAGAACTGAGCAGGTGGAAACTCAGTGGGCATCTCAACTTAATTGTGATGACCATTTCTGGATGAGGTGTTAAACTAAGCCCTTGTCTGCTTCCTCAGGTGCACATAAAAGATCCTATGAGGCTAGTCCAAAGAAAAGCAAGAGGGGCGGCATGGTGGCACAGTGGTTAGCATTGCTACCTCATAGTGCCAGGGATGCGGGTTCAATTCCGGCCTTGGGTGATTGTCGCTGTGGAGTTTGCACGTTCTCCCCGTGTCTGTGTGGGTTTCCTCCCGGTGCTTCGGTTTCCTCCCGCAGTCCAAACATCTGCAGGTTAGGTAAATTGGCCATGCTAAATTGCCCTTAGTGTCCAAAGATTAAGTGGGGTCACGGGGATCGGACGGGAGAGTGGGCCTAGGTACAGTGCTCTGTCAGAGCGTCCTTCTGCACTGTTGGGATTCTCTGATTCTATGATTCCAGTGTTCTGGACATTGTTAATCTTGAACCACAATAAGAAGATTAACTGGTTATGATTTACATTGCTGTTCATGAGATCCTGCTATGTGCAAGTTGGCTGCAACATTTCCTATATTACAACAGGGACTACATTTCAAAAGTACTTCATTGGCTGTGAAGTACTTTGGATTGTTGAGTTCCCAAATGACATTATAAAAAATTGTATGGCTGTCCTCTTTGCTGCAGTGGTCCTTGGAATCAAACAGGGCCTTGCAAATTTCCTCAGTTCAGATGGAGGGCGGGATTCTCCATCTCGGCAGTGGGAGGAAGCTGGCCGTGACGTTCGCTGCTCCCACCGCTGTCAATGGGAATTCCCATTGAGGCCATCCCACGCCACCGTGAAACTCGCGGGCGAGGATGTGCTGCCGTTGGGACCACAGAATCCTGCCATCAGCAAACTGCCGGAAGATTCCGAGTTGTAGAATACCAGAAGCTTCACTCATCAGACGGGTAGAAAACTGCATCTTAAGACAGCTATGAAATGGCCAATAATTTAGGTTAAAGAGATGTGACATCCACAACATCAAAGTGTAAAGAAATTGGGATCGAGGGCAGATACTTCCGGTCTTGACGGCAGTGGGAATCATGGTGGGAGGTGGGGGGGCATCTATTTTCACAAGAGGCAAAACATTTATTTTCCGACGGCAGGATGAGCTGTAGGAATTTTGTTCGCGGGACTTTAAAGAGGGGTGAAAGGTGGGTCGAGCGTCCCAAATGAACAATGTCAGGAAGCCTCTTTGCGTGCATTAGCATCTCATGCGTGCTCATTAACAGGCCATCTTGCTGTAATTAAGATCCTTCTCCAAATTAAGTTCCCCACCAACGAGAAATTAGGATGTTCAGTCTTTATGACTGCATAAAAGTGATGTGGAGATGCCGGCGTTGGACTGAGGTGAGCACAGTATGAAGTTTTACAACACCAGGTTAAAGTCCAAGAGGTTTGTTTCAAATCACTAGCTTTCGGAGCACAGCTCCTTCCTCAGGTGAATGAATAGGTAGGTTCCAGAAACATATTTATAGACAAAGTCAAAGATGCAAGACGATACTTTGAATGTGAGCATTTGCAGATAATTAAGACTTTACAGAGCCAGAGAGAAGGGTAACCCCAGGTTAAAGAGGTGTGAATTGTCTCAAGCCAGTACAGTTGGTAGGATTTCACAAGCTCAGGCCAGATGCTGGCGGGTGAATGTAATGCGACATGAATCCAAGGTCCCGGTTGAGGCCGCACTCATGTGTGCGGAACTTGGCTATAAGTTTCTGCTCGGCGATTCTACGTTGTCGTGTGTCCTGAAGGCCGCCTTGGAGAACGCTTATCCGAAGATCAAAGGCTGAATTCCCTTGACTGCTGAAGTGTTCCCCGACTGGAAGGGAACATTCCTGCTTGCCAATTGTCGCGCGATGTCCGTTCATCCGTGTCTTTGGATCCCCTCTCTCTGGCTCTGTAAAGACTTAATTACCTGAAAAGCCTTGCATTCAAAGTATGGTCTTGCATCTTTGACTTTGTCTATATATACGTTTCTGGAACCCACCTCTTCATTCACCTGAGCAAGGTGCAGTGCTCCGAAAGCTAGTGATTTGAAACAAACCTGTTGGACGTTAACCTGGTGTTCTAAGACTTCTCAATGTGCATAAAAGTGGCATGCAATGGAGAACTCCACTTCTTCTACACCTTTGAGGTCAATAGATGTTGTTTTGTTTTCTTGGGCCCACACATAACTTCACTCATACGGAGTACTGACAGCAAAAGCTGCACTCAGCCTGAATAGGGGAGGTAGGCGAAGGCCACAAGTGGCGTTAGGGTGGAGCGAAGTTTGGACAGAGGAGGGAGGTTAAGCAAGGAAGTGGGGAGTGGGGGATGTAATAGTGTCCAGGAAAGGAAGGTGGAGGCTGTCTTAGAGGGTGGGGTCAGTGTTGTTGATGCTGGGGGTCTGGGGGTTAAGCTCAGCATTCTGGTAATAGGAGGGAACAGTCACAGTCGAAGGAGGGGGGCAGGGAATGTGGCAGGGTGGCAGTCTAGGGTGATAGTTTGGTTGGTGAAAGTTTTAGTCATGTTCTGGGGCGGACGAGATGGCTTGGCAATGGTCTGCTTGCTTTGAGATGCAGGGAAACCTGTAAAGGATAAACTCATGAAAATTATCGCAGATCTATTGAGGCATCACTGATGCAGGCTGTAGGCATCCATGCTTCAATACGGACTGGCTCTCATCTAGAGGAGGAGAAGGATGGCCCATTACATGCTGGCACAGGGCCAGGGTCGCAAAGGTCTGAGCAGCAAGAGGTACTAGGGTGGTGAACAGGTGACCACTGGCCCGACAATGGATGTATCACAGACGTTGCTCTTTTCTGAAATGAGTGAAAGGCAATGCCAGAGGCATCTTTGTATATCTCAGGTTGCGGTTGCTCTCACTGCCTGCTACTCCGGGACGTGCTGCCGCTGGAAGGACTCTGGACATGTTAACTGGAGCACCTGGCCTGCAATGAGTGAATAGCTGTCCTAGTGCCTTTTAAACACAGCGCCCTGATCTTTGATTCTGTGAGGTAATGGCAGGAACAGTGATTTCCTACCTGTGAGATACGGCACTCTCTGCACCGACGAATAATTAATGGTCTGAAATGTGCAGGATTAAGCATATTCAGCAACCCTGTCCCCCAATGGGAATTGCTCCTACTCTGTGCCAGCCATCGAACTCACTTCAGAGCTGCAGATTCTTACTCCCCGTTAAAATCTATATTTAAGCTGATCCACAATATCATCATCTCTAACTGATTTGTTAATTTGGACATATTAGGCGGGATTCTCCCCTACCCGGCGGGGCGGGGGGGTCCCAGCAGGACGGAGTGGCATGAACCACTACGGCGTCGGGCCGCCCCAAGGGTGCGGGATCCTCCACACCTTCAGGGGCTAGGCCCGCCCAGGAGTAGTTTGCGCCGGCCGGCCGGCCGGCGGGAAAGGGGCTTTGCGCCACAGCAACCGGCGTTGAAGGGACTCCGCCGGCCGGCGCCAGTTGGCGCATGCGCGGGAATGCCAGCGCGTGCTGGTGTCATCCCCACGCATACGCAGAGGGCTTCGTTTCCACACCGGGAATGGCGGACCGGTACAGCCTCTGGTGCGGAAGGATAGAGTGCCCCCACGACACAGGCTCGCCCGTGGATCGGTGGGCCCCGATCGCAGGCCAGGCCACCATGGGGGCACCTCCCGGGGCCAGATCCCCCCGCGACCCCCCAAGAACCCCAGAGCCCGCCCGCGCCGCCAGGCCCCCCGGTAAGGGACCTACTCTAATTTACGCCGGCGGGACTTCGGCCCATCGCGTGCCGGAGAATTCGGGCAGCCCCTGCGCCCATTGAGTTGCGCCGGACCCCGCCATTCTCCGAGATGGGCGGTGCGACTCATGCCACGCCAGTTTTTGGGGGACCGGAGAATTAGGAGGACAGCGGGGGCGGGATTCACGCCGACCCCCGGCGATTCTCCGACCCGGCCGGGGGGGGGGGTCGGAGAATCCCGCCCATTGGGTGAAATTTAACGGGACAGAAACAGAGTCCCGTTTTGGACGGATTTAGCAGGGGGTTTCCCGGCACCTGCAGCGCCAAAAACGACACCGCTATTTAACGGCATTTGACATTTTTGGGGGCCTAGGCGAGGAATGCCCCGCTGAGGCCACAGTTACAATCATTTCCTGCACTGAAGATCGCAGCTCGCCAATGCAGGAATATTATTCATGAAGCAGGGCTCTGATCTTTCGACCAGCTCAGCCACCCTACTGTGGCCTCCAGACCCCACTGCACCTTACGTACCTCTTACAAGGTCCTTGAGCCCCATCTCACCCCTCCTCTTAAGGGCAAGGCACCCCAGGGCCCTATCGCTGGCATGGGCAAATTGGTACCCGGGCATTTTGGCACTGCCAGCCTGGCACCCTGGCATGCCAGGGTGGCACTGCCTGGGTGCCTGGGTGACAGTGTCAAGGTGGCAGGCTGGCAGTGCCAAAGTGCCAAGGTGCCCAGATGTCAGCCAGAGTACGAGGGTACCATCCTGCCCAGAGCCCGACCATGCAGGGGTATCTAATGGCCTGGTGCTGTTACGCCTAGTTCACATTTGTGTGGAACAATGGTAAACCACCACGGCCAGGTCTCCCAAGCGGGGGCATTAGTTTCCAGCACCCGGGTGAACACAATGCAGACATAATTAAATTAACCTAATGGTGAGCCAGCGAGGGCAAGATCCAGATCACAACGTCTCACGAGATTTTGTTAAATTTCACATGGTGCTTTGAGTATCGTAAAACTCACGAGGGGTCTTTCGTGAGATTCAATGGCTTCATTGCATCACCAAGTCAGGCGCGCGAGGCCATTAAATCACACCCATTGTGTCAATCCCTCCTCACATTTACAGCAGCACAATGTTGCCTCCCTTCCCAGTGGAAATCGTTCAACTGTGCAAAAAATATGCAGCAACTCTTACTCACAGTCCAGAAAATGTCCTCTGGAGCAACTCTCTCCTCATTACATAGCGAAGAATTTCTTCTCAAGAATGAGTACAATATAGTATCGTTGACTCATCTACTTTCTGTTAGCAACATGGAAGACCTTTCTGATGGGACATTCCGAAGAGGGTTAGATGCTTCCTATTACTGCAGAAATCTTTCATCCTCGATCCTGGCTGAGGTTTTCCGGAACCGTTGCGAGTGAATGGAGCTTTGGCAGGAATGCCAAATCCTCACGCGCAACGGGTCCCACCATACCCTATATGCTTTTCACAACCAAGAAATCAGGTTGATAACACTGTCAGCCGGTTTTAGAGAGGCACATCTAGCATTAGTCCAACGGACAACTTCGAACTGTCCTATAAAAGCAAATTACTTCGGATGCAGGAAGCTGAAACAAAAACAGAAAATACTGGACAATCTCAACAGGTCTGACAGCATCTGTGGAGAGAGAAGGGAGCCAACTTCCGAGTATGGATGACTTTGTCAAAGCCCTGTTCTTGCTTTTCAAAAAGTCCTCTGTACCATAACACTGAGTACATAATTAAGTGTTCCAACAATTTATTGTAATTGAATCATAGAATTTACAGTGCAGAAGGAGGCCATTTGGCCCATCGAGTCTGCACAGGTTCTTGGAAAGAGCACCCCACTTAAGCCCACACCTCCACCCTATCCCCATAAACCAGTAACCCCGCCTAACCTAACGGCAATTTAGCATGGCCAATCCAATAAACCTGCACATCTTTGGACCGTGGGAGGAAACCGGAGCACCCGGAGGAAATCCACGCAGACACGGGAAGAACATGTAGACTCGGCACAGACAGTGATCCAAGCTGGGAATCAAACCTGGGACCCTGGAGCTGTGAAGCAATTTTGCTGACCACTATGCTACTGTGCTGCCCTGATGAGCTTGTCTTACCATTTGGTCAAAACTTAAGCAAATGTAACATCAGAAAGTTGTTCATAGTAGCTTCTGCATTAACCCTGATGGAACTAGCTCTCTAATCTCTTCCAGTATAATCATGAGGTTTTGCACAATGATAAGACTGAACTATGTTTTAGCACATAATGTGGTAGAATTGAGAAAAGGCCATCACATGCTTACAAATTGCCCTATAGCTCAAATCTACGTACTGGCCAGAATTCTGCAGCTATTCGCTGATGGCGGGATTCTTCGGTCCTGCCAGCGTCGCATCACTGCCTACGGGTTTCCCAGCGGCAGGGGCAGGCTTCATTGGGAAATCCCATTGACAATGATGGGTAGAGAGGATCCCGCCGCCAGCAAACAGCACGCTGATGAGAAACGCAAGGGGACCGGAGAATCCAGCTATCTACATCCATATACTACCAAAGAACAATATTTTAAAATTCTCTTGCCAAATCTGACCCAATACTGAATGAAGCAAAATGAGATGTCCTGGAGGACAGCTTTAACTCCCGCTCTGCTGGAGAGGCAGGTTATGTCCCTTTTTTGCCAAAAGCTTCAAGGGGAATCTTCCAGCCTTTCCCGCCAGTGGGATCTTTTGGTCCCGTCCAAGTTGACTCCTGCCGTGGGATTCCCAACAGCCAGCAGGGGCGAGGACTGAAATTCGGCATCGACGTCTGTGGGACCAGAAGATCCCGCCGTTAGCCAATGGCATTGTCTCTGATGCGGGAATACCCACCAAGGGGCCGCTGGGCCCGAACTACCTTCTTACTGGCACGTTGGAATAACACTGGATTCAGCAATATGGCAATCTACCTTCTCAAAGAAAAAATAGATGACTACAATTCTATTACAAGGTTATTAAACTTAAATCGTAAGTTACTTGAGAGATTTATCAACCAGTATTTCCGCTTGACAAAGGCCAAACCTGTTACCTCTTTCCAAGGGTCCTACTGATGACTTGAACTTCTTTTCCAACCCACTGCATCCTAATTAGTCAAAATAAGAATCACCAGAAGGTAGAGGGTGTTATGAGCAATTTGAAGCTGATCAGGAAGTTGCTCTTCCTTTAGTATCACTGAGGATTGTAAGGTAGACCACCTGCCCACTCACCAGCTTCAGGCCTGTGAGCAATTCTTGAAAACACCGCTACAATAATTTGAGCTGTGTGGTAGTATGTATTAGGGGTCATGTGGGACTGGAAGCCCTAATGTCATTGGCTGACAGATCCCGGGTCCTGGTTGGCCATTGACCTCCAGCTCCGCCCTGAAGGCGGAGTATGAGAAGCCGGAGTCCTCCCCCGCAGGCCATTCTACTATCGAGCTGCGGGGGAACAGACACGCTTAATAAAGCCTCAACGACTGCACTCTATTCGTCTCACGGAGTCTTTGTGCGCTACAATTTATTAAGCGTGCCTAAAAAGGACTATGGAGCTCAGGATCATCCCGGAATGCCTGAGGATCAGCCCCCACGCAGTGAACGTGGCAGCAGCCTTCAAGCACTGGCAGACTTGTTTCGAGGCCTACCTCAGAACGGCCACCGGCCGGGTCACAGAAGACCAAAAACTACAGGTCCTGCACTTGAGGGTAAGCACGGAGATTTTCTCCCTCATCGAAGACGCGGAGGATTTCCAGACGGCGTTCGCAGCACTGAAAAGTCTCTATGTCCGCCCAGTTAACCAAATCTACGCTCACTACCAGCTCGCGACGAGACGGTAAGGTCCCGGAGATTCAATGGACGAATTCTACGCCGCGCTGCTGATTTTGGGACGAGCCTGCAGCTGCCCTTCGGTGAACGCAAATGAACACACGGACATGTTAATGCGCGATGCTTTTGTGGCAGGTATGAATTCCTCCCAAATCCGCCAAAGACTTCTAGAAAGAGAGTCGCTAGGACTCTCAGAGGCCCGGGCCCTAGCAGCCTCCCTAGATGTGGCCGCGCGTAATACCCGCGCCTACGGCCCCGACCGCGCGGTAGCCCATTGGGCTCCGTACGTACCCGTCGCGACAAACTCACACCCACCCCGGACACCCCACAGGCTTGCGCGGTCCAAACGCCAAGTCGCACCGGGGGCGCCCGCTGCTATTTCTGCGGCCAGGCGAAACACCCCCGGCAGCGCTGCCCGGCCCGCGCAGCAATCTGCAAGAGCTGCGGGAAAAAGGGCCATTTCGCGGTTGTGTGCCGGTCCCGCGAGGTCGCCGCTGTCCCGGGAGAACAGGGAGCCCTGCAAGCCGTTTACGCTCCCCAACCCCCCCAGCGCCCCATGTACGACCCGCAGGCGCAGCCGCTCTGGGTCCCGACCACCGCGGTCCCGGGAGAACAGGGAGCCCTGCACGCCGCTTACGCTCCCCAACCCCCCCCCCCCCCGCACCCCATGTATGACCCGCCGGCGCTACCGCTTTGGGTCCCGACCACTGCTCTCCCCGGAGAAGAGGGAGTTCTGCGCATCTCTAACGCCCCCCAAACCCCCCCCCCCGCGCCCCACGTCTGACCCGCCGCGCTACCCACTTGGGTCCCGACCACCGCTGTCCTCAGAGATGAGGGAGCCCCGCGCGGTCCGAACGCTCCCCAACCCCCCCAGCGCCCCATGTGCGACCCGCAGACGCCGCCATTTTGGGTCCCGACCACCACGAGGGGAGGAAGGGCGCCGCCATCTTGGACCACCCCAGACCTGTACGACGCGTGGGGGCGGCCATTTTGTCCACCCCCGCCGCCATCTTGTGACCCCCCAGCCATGTGCGATGTATGGGGGCAGCGATAATGTTCATCCCCGACGCCATCTTGGACGGCAACAACGGACCCCACTCCACTACTACAACCACGTCTCGCTTCAATTACGCTCGATCAAGCTCGGCCCCGGACACTCCAGACGACGACGACAACGGTGCTAATAAACGGCCACGAGACACCGTGCCTAGTCGACTCCGGGAGCACGGAGAGCTTTATCCACCCCGACATGGTAAGACGCTGTTCCTTGACCACCTATCCCAGCGCACAAAAGATTTCCCTAGCAGCAGGATCCCACTCCGTACAGATCCAAGGTTTCTGCATAGTTACCCTAACGGTGCAGGGGAGGGAGTTCAAAAACTACAAACTACACGTCCTTCCCCAACTCTGCGCCCCCACTTTACTGGGATTAGATTTCCAGTGCAATCTACAGAGCCTTACGTTCAAATTCGGCAGCCCAATACCCCCACTCACTATCTGCGGCCTCGCAACCCTCAAGGTGCAACCCCCGTCCTTGTTTGCGAACCTCACCCCGGATTGCAAACCTGTCGCCACTAGGAGCAGACGGTACAGCGCCCAGGACCGGACCTTCATTCGGTCCGAAGTCCAGCGGCTACTAAAGGAAGGCATAATCCAGGCCAGCAATAGTCCCTGGAGAGCACAGGTGGTAGTAGTGAAGACAGGGGAGAAACAAAGGATGGCCATAGACTATAGCCAGACCATCAACAGGTACACACAACTAGACGCGTACCCTCTCCCCCGCATATCCGACATGGTCAATCGGATTGCCCAATATAAAGTCTTCTCCACCGTGGACCTCAAGTCCGCCTACCATCAGCTCCCCATCCGCCCAAGTGACCGCAAGTACACAGCCTTTGAGGCAGACGGGCGATTATACTATTTCCTAAGGGTCCCATTTGGCGTCACAAACGGGGTCTCGGTCTTCCAACGGGAGATGGACCGAATGGTTGATCAACATGGGTTGCGGGCCACGTTCCCGTATCTCGACAATGTAACCATCTGCGGCCACGACCAGCAGGACCACGACGCCAACCTCCAAAAATTCCTCCAGACCGCCAAAGCCTTGAACCTCACGTACAACGAGGACAAGTGCGTTTTTAGCACCAACCGGCTAGCCATTCTGGGCTACGTAGTGCGCAATGGGATAATAGGCCCCGACCCCGAACGTATGCGCGCCCTCATGGAATTTCCCCTTCCGCACTGCTCCAAAGCCCTGAAACGCTGCCTGGGGTTTTTTTCATACTACGCCCAGTGGGTCCCCCAGTACGCAGACAAGGCCCGCCCCCTAATACAGACCACGACCTTCCCTCTGTCGACAGAGGCTTGCCAGGCCTTCAGCCGCATCAAAGCGGATATCGCAAAGGCCACGATGCGCGCCACCGACGAGTCCCTCCCCTTCCAGGTCGAGAGCGACGCCTCCGACGTAGCCCTAGCGGCCACCCTTAACCAAGCGGGCAGACCCGTGGCCTTTTTCTCTCGAACCCTCCACGCTTCAGAAATCCGCCACTCCTCAGTGGAAAAGGAAGCCCAAGCCATAGTGGAAGCTGTGCGACATTGGAGGCATTACCTGGCCGGCAGGAGATTCACTCTCCTCACCGACCAACGGTCGGTAGCCTTCATGTTCGATAATGCACTGCGGGGCAAAATCAAAAACGACAAGATCTTAAGGTGGAGGATCGAGCTCTCCACCTTCAACTACGAGATTTTGTATCGTCCCGGAAAGCTGAACGAGCCGTCCGATGCCCTATCCCGCGGCACATGTGCCAACGCACAAATTAACCGCCTCCAAACCCTCCACGAGGACCTCTGCCACCCGGGGGTCACTCGGTTTTTCCACTTTATCAAGTCCCGCAATCTCCCATACTCTTTAGAGGAGGTCTGTACAGTCACAAGGGACTGCCACATCTGCGCGGAATGCAAACCGCATTTTTTCAGGCCGGATGGTGCGCACCTGATTAAGGCTTCCCGCCCCTTTGAACGCCTCAGTCTAGATTTCAAAGGGCCCCTCCCCTCCACCGACCGCAACACATACTTTTTTAATGTGGTGGACGAATACTCCCGCTTCCCATTCGCCATTCCCTGCTCTGACATGACCGCGGCCACAGTCATTAAAGCCCTGAACACCATCTTCACACTGTTCGGTTGCCCCGCATACGTCCACAGCGACAGGGGGTCCTCTTTCATGAGTGACGAGCTGCGCCAGTTCCTGCTCAGCAAGGGCATAGCCTCAAGCAGGACGACCAGCTACAACCCCCGGGGGAACGGGCAAGTAGAGAGGGAGAACGGCACGGTCTGGAAGACCGTCCTACTGGCCCTACGGTCCAGGGACCTCCCAGTTTCACGGTGGCAGGAGGTCCTCCCGGACGCTCTCCACTCCATCCGGTCGCTATTTTGAACGAGCACTAATCAAATGCCTCATGAGCGTCTCCTTGTCTTCCCTAGGAGGTCCTCCTCTGGAACGTCGCTGCCGACCTGGCTGGCGGCCCCAGGACCCATCTTACTCCGAAAGCATGTGCGGGCACACAAGGCGGACCCGTTGGTCGAAAGGGTTCACCTCCTCCACGCGAACCCGCAGTACGCTTACGTGGAGTACCCCGACGGCCGACAGGACACGGTCTCCCTGCGGGATCTGGCGCCCGCCGGCAACACACACACACCCCCGACACCATTCCCCCAACCCCCCCTTCCTGCCACCGCCGCACCCCGCGACCGCCCCCTTCCCAGGAGGATCGGTTCCCCTCCCCTCAGGCCCGACCAAGAATAAAGCCCAAGCTGAAACCGTAAGGCTCCCGGAGACGACAACACCGGTACAAGCACCACCACCACCACCAGGGCCGAGGCGATCGACACGGACGACCAGACCGCCCGACCGACTCGTGGCGTCGATCTAAATCAATATATGGACTTTTCACAAGAACATTTGCTTTTCTCCCGATACCTTCTGTAAATAGTTGAAACAGGACAAAATTGTACATACTGTATTGCCACATGAATATTTTCCTCCCAGGACCAGCCCTGTAAACCCTTACCACCATGCGAAGCATCACCCCGCCGGGTTCATTTTTGACAAGGGGTGAATGTGGTAGTATGTATTAGGGGTCATGTGGGACTGGAAGCCCTAATGTCATTGGCTGACAGATCCCGGGTCCTGGTTGGCCGTTGACCTCTAGCTCCGCCCTGAAGGCAGAGTATAAGAAGCCGGAGTCCTCCCCCGCAGGCCATTCTACTATCGAGCTGCGGGGGAACAGACACGCTTAATAAAGCCTCATCGACTTCACTCTATTCGTCTCACGGAGTCTTTGTGCACTACAAGCTGCACCTGTCTCAAGTAGCGATTGCTTAACACGATTTGGATTTAGAGGTAAAAATGTCCTCGATTATTTGATACTACTATCACAGGTTCATAATAATAGTTTGAAAGCAATGTTACCATCCTCATTCTAAACCTCAACTATGTCATTCCTTTTTCCAATGCGTATAGATTTAATCGTCTGAACAGGATGATGGTTATAAGTGAACTTGCAAGCTTACCTTGGTAAAAATAGATCTGGACGATGTTCTTAATGAGTTTTAAACATGGCTTTTTAAAAGGTTTTAAGTAGCCCACCGATATTTCGCTGAACCTAGGTCCTCCTGACACACCCCTTTCCGCAATTCAGAATATTCAGAACATCTGGAATGTCAGGTAAATGCAACACCCTCGAGCACAAGCTCACCCAGTTTATACCTTGTTAGGTCATACACAACAGAGGGTCCCAGTGTTGGAAATTAAGACTTTTCGGAACTTAGATTTTATGGGTAGCACAGTGGTTAGCACAGTTGCCTCACAGCTCCAGGCTCCCAGTTTCGATTCCTGGCTTGAGTCACTGTCTGTGCGGAGTCTGCACGTTCTCCCCATGTCTGCGTGGGTTTCCTCCAGGTGCTTCCATTTCCGCCCACAGCCCAAAGATGTGCAGGTTAGGTGGATTGTCCGTGATAAATTGCCCTTAGTGTCCAAAAGAAAAAGGGTAGGTGGGGTTACTGGGTTGCGGGGATAGGGTGGAGGCGTGGGCTTAAGTGGGGTGCTCTTTCCAAGGGCCGGTGCAGACTCGATGGGCTGAATGGCCTCCTTCTGCACTGTAAATTCTATGAAACATAGCCGAATATCACATTCAGCGTTCATATGACCAACAATGGTCTTTGATTGCACTTTAAGGAGCTTAAGGCCTATTTCAGATAATCTGGGTGACTAAAATTCAGCCGAGCTAATGTGGTGTCCTGCGCATTTGTGGTCCTGATGAGGAGTGACACGTCATGATAAAAAATCAAATAGCCTTACACCTGTGTAACTTGTGAAAAATGGACAGCTATAACTGAATATCTCCTCCTCTATTTGATATACATTTTCAATATCAATCTTCCATATTTATTATTGTATTTGAGATGTGCTTTGATAAACCTCCCCTCTTGAGACAATGAAACCTCTGAAAAAAATGCTTTGGTGTTCACTTTAAATATAATTGGAGTAGAAAATTTGCTTTAAAACAACTGCTCTACAATCCTGTAATGGTCCTGCTACTAATAAGAACATAAAGAACATAAGAACTAAGAGCAGGAGTAGACCACCTGGCCCCTCGAGCCTGCTCCGCCATTCAATGAGATCATGGCCTATCTTTTGTGGACTCAGCTCCACTTTCTGGCCCGAACACCATAACCCTTAATCCCTTTATTCTTCAAAAAACTATCTATCTTTATCGTAAAAACATTTAATGAAGGAGCCTCTGCTGCTTCACTGGGCAAGGAATTCCATAGACTCACAACCCTTTGGGTGAAGATGTTCCTCCTAAAAGTGCTGTGTCAGTACAAAGTAAATACCACCTCGACTGGAACACTGTAGTTGTAGCTTAAATGCATCATTTTTCATATTTCAGAGAGATGCAGGGCTGGGTTTTCAAAGCGAAATAGGGAACCTTACAGTCAGATGAATTCTGGGTCCTGACACAGAACTGTAATTGTGCTAATCGGAAGATTCCATTTATAAATGTAAATACCCTAATTGGCTGGAGGTAAGCTCAGCGCCCAATGAGTGGCACCAGGTGCCTCTAGGAGATAAGAGTTGCCTGTCTGACTCCAATGGCAAAGGCAGATAGCAGCCATGATGGGGCCTGCCACTGTCGTGCCAAAGAGAGCAGATAGGTTCTCAAGAAGGCCAGCAGTGTTGGTGCAGAGGAAAGTGGCCATGCAGGCACTTTCTCCAGTCAACCTGACACAAGTTGACCCATGAAACAACAGCTTTCACCAATTAGAAAAAAATGTTCTGGAGCCCCCAGAATGAACCTGACAGCTGGGCACTAAAGTGCATAAGACTGTCCTAGTTTACCAATTTGCCCTTTGAAAATCCTATCCTGACCTTTCCCAGCCAATTCACAAGCTCCTAAAGGATCTTAATGGGTCATTAATTGATGGCAAGTTGATACCCCATTCCCTCGTCCCCGCCAGAATTTAGAAAATTGTACACAAGTCCTGGAGATGTCGGAACCAGAGATGATATCTGGGACCATGATTTTTAAATCACACTCATATCAGGTTCTGATGCCACCAACACATGAAAAGCCACAGTAGCTATAATATGCTATATTCACTGTGCAGGATGTGCACGCTATAACTGAGCAGCGGTTGACATCCATACCTTCAATTGCCGACTTCTAGTATGAGATGGAACTTCAAAAGATCCAGATCAGATGCACAGACCTGTAGCATCCTTAATGCACCCAAAGGCAAATCTACTTGCTCTTAACCTTCTGTGTGAGGGATCCAACAATTATTCCATGCAGGCCTTTGTTCTGCACTAAACCTTGATGTTGTGGAAGTCTCCATTTGTGAACATTGCAATGATTCCTGCTCAAATGTGCACTTGTTAACATCTATTGAAAATAAAATTAGACTGTTGTGATGCTGCCCAGCCTACTGACGCTGGCTGTCTGGGCTCAAACTTAAAGAATAGGGACAGCACCTGTTCAGCCATGCAGGAATCAGTGTCCCAGGGCTGGAGAAAGGGAGAGAAAGTTGGCCAAACAGTTGTCTTGGAAGTCTCCATCTGTGATGATCCAATATGAAATAAGGTTGTGGGAGGTGAGGAGCGACTGATTCAGATCCCTTCACATAAACAAAAGCTGCCTTTAATAGGTGCGAAACCAGCAATTATTCAAGGGAGACCAGAAATGATGGCTTGAAAATGTCAAACAGATGCAAGAAAGGTTTCTTTTGTGAAGCTGAGGCATAATACGGAGATAGAGTAAAGGTTCTTCATGCCTTAAATGAAGGATTGTTCGAGCAAGATCACCTTGATCATGAACCGAGGGAGGTCATTCAGCCCATTCTACTTGTTTCAGCTCTAAACCCCACTCCCCTGCCCTTTCCCCATAGCCCTGCAAATATTCCCCTTCAAAGTAGTTATCTGTTTCTCTTCTGAACGTTACTACTGTGTCAGCTTCCACTGCCCTTTTAGGCAGAACATTGCAAATCGACTAATTATGTTAAAAAAATGTTCACTTCCTCTGGTTCTTTTACTATTTGACTAAGTCATGTGTCCAATTTCTCTTCATTCACTAAATCAAAATTGTTCATCATTCTGCTCACCAAAATCAAGCTATTCTTTTAACCGTCTCTGCTCTAACATGGTCACACCTAGGTAAGCAGAGATTTCATGACAAAAAATTGTGTTAACTTTCACAAAACATTTGTATTACATTCCAACAGTAAAAATAACATATAAATGGAAAGCTCTGGAGTGTATTTGTACAGTAGGATCAATAATTCTTTATCACTTGTGAAATATGATTTCAACATATTCAATTTACGTCTCCAGTTTAGAAATCACCATCAAGGGGTGGTTTTCTGTCAACGCAAATTGGAAAATGGCACACAAAATCAAATTTTCTTGATTTGGTTTAAAGGGAGGGATGCATACCAATTAGGATCAGCCATGATTTGATTGAATGGTGGAACTGCCCGAGGCAGTTCCATGTGAATATGTACCAAGCACAGTAAGAAGTCTTACAACACCAGGTTAAAGTCCAACAGGTTTGGTTCAAATCACTAGCTTTCGGAGTACTGCTCCTTCCTCAGGTGAATGAAGAGGTATAGAACATAGAACACTACAGCACAGAACAGGCCCTTCGGCCCCCGATGTTGTGCCGCGCTTTGTCCGAAACCAAGATCAAGTTATCCCACTCCCTGTCATTCAGGTGTGCTCCATGTGCCTATCCAATAACCGCTTGAAAGTTCCGAAAGTGTCCAACTCCACTATCACTGCATGCAGTCCATTCCACATTCTAACCACTCTCTGAGTAAAGAATCTACCTCGGACATCCTTCCTACATCTTCCACCCCGAAATTTATAGGTTCCAGAAACATATGTATAGACAACGTCAAAGATGCAAGACAATGCTTTGAATTTGAGCATTTATAGGTAATTGAGTCTTTACAGATCCAGAGATGGGGGTAACCCCAGGTTAAAGAGGTGTGAATTGTCTCAAACCAGGACAGTTGGTAGGATTCCGGCAAGCCAAGGCCAGATGGTGGGGAATGAATGGAATGCGACATGAATCCAAGGTCCCGGTTGAGGCCGCACCCATGTGTGCGGAAATTGGCTATAAGTTTCTGCTTGGCGATTTTGCGTTGTCACGCGTCCTGAAGGCCGCCTTGGAGAACGCTTACCCGGAGATCAGAGGCTGAATGCCCTTGACTGCTGAAGTGTTCCCCAATCCTGCCTGGCGATTGTCGCGTGATGTCCGTTCATCCGTTGTCACAGCGTCTGCATGATCTCGACAACGTACCACGCTTCGGGACATCCTTTCCTGCAGCGTATGAGGTAGACAACGTTGGCCGAGTGGCACGAGTATTCTCACATGTAATGGTGGTACCCATGTCGATGATCTGGCACATCTTGCAGAGATTGCCAAGGCAGGGTTATGTGGTGTTGTAGTTGCTGTTCTGAAAGCTGGGTAGTTTGCTGCAAACAATGGTTTGTTTGAGGTTGCGCGGTTGTTTGAAGGCAAGTAGTGGGGGTGTGGGGATGACCTTGACAAGATGTTCACCGTCATCGATGACGTGTTGAAGGCTGCGAAGAAGATGCCGTAGTTTCTCTGCTCCGGGGAAGTACTGGACGACGAAGGGTACTCTGTCGGTTGTGTCCCATTTTTGTCTTCTGAGGAAGTCGGTGTTGTTTATTGCTGTGGTGTGTTGGAACTGTCGATCGATGAGTCGAGCGCCATATCCCGTTCGTACGAGAGCATCTTTCAGCGTCTGTAGATGTCTGTTATGCTCCTTGAGTTGAGTTAAGCGGATGAGTTGCAGAAATGCGTCTGGAGATTGGCAGTTGTCGGTGTTGAGTACTGAGGCTGTTGCAGCAATGCAGTCATCATGGGGGGTGCTGGTGTAGAGTGCCGAGACGTCCATTCTGACGAGGAATGTTCCTGGTTTAACTGGTCCATGGGTGCTGAGTTTCTGTAGGAAGTCCGTCGTGCCACGACAGAAGCTGGGCGTTCCTTGTATGATGGGTATCAAGATGCCCTCGATGTAGCCAAAGAGGTTCCCATACAGGTTCCCATTGTCTGATACGATAGGATGGCCTGGTGTGTTGGCCTTGTGTATTTTTGGGAGGCAGTAGAGATCTCCAACGCGGGTAGTATATGGGATGAGAGCACATATGTGCGCAATTCTGCAACTCATCCGCTTCATTCTGGATCACAACGTCTTCACCTTCGACAACAAGTTCTTCATCCAGACGCACGGAACAGCCATGGGCACCAAATTCGCACCTCAATATGCCAACATCATGCACAAGTTTGAACAAGACCACCTCACTGCACAGAACCTTCAACCGACGTTATACACCAGAGACATCAATGACATTTTTTTCCTTTGGACCCACGGCGAAGAATCATTGAAACGACTGCACGATGACATCAAAAAGTTCCATCCCACCAACAGACTCAACATGGACTACTCTCCAAAATCGGTTGCATTCTTGGACACACCCATCTCCATCAAGGACGGTCACCTCAGCACTTTGCTTTACCGCAAGCCCACAGATAACCTCACAATGCTCCACTTCTCCAGCTTCCACCAGAAACACATTAAAGAAGCCACCCCCTTTGGACAAGCCCTCCGTATACACAGGATCTGCTCAGACGAGGAAGAGCGTAACAGACATCTACAGACGCTGAAAGATGCCCTCATACGAACGGGATATGGCGTTCCACTCATCGATCAACAGTTCCAACGCGCCACAGCAAAAAAACACACCGACCTCCTCAGAAGACAAACACGGGACACAACCGACAGAGTACCCTTCATTGTCCAGTACTTCCCCGGAGCAGAGAAACTACAACATCTTCTTCGCAGCCTTCAACACGTCATCGATGAAGATGAACATCTTGTCAAGGTCATCCCCACACCCCCACTACTTGCCTTCAAACAACCGCGCAACCTCAAACAAACCATTGTCTGCAGCAAACTACACAGCCTTCAGAACAGCGACCACGACTCCACACAACCCTGCCATGGCAATTTCTGCAAGACGAGCCAGGTCATCGACATGGGTACCACCATTACATGCGAGAACACCACCCACCAGATACGTGGTACATACTCGTGCCACTCGGCCAACATTGTCTACCTCATACGCTGCAGGAAAGGATGTCCCAAAGCATGGTACGTTGGCGAGACCATGCAGACGCTGCGACAACGGATGAACGGACATCGCGCTACAATCGCCAGGCAGGAATGTTCCCTTCCAGTCAGGGAACACTTCAGTCAAGGGCATTCAACTTCTGATCTCCAGGTAAGCGTTCTCCAAGGCGGCCTTCAGGATGCGCGACAACGCAAAATCGCCAAGCAGAAACTTATAGCCAAGTTCCGCACACGAGTACGGCCTCAACCGGGACCTTGGATTCATGTTGCATTACATTCATCCCCCACCATCTGGCCTGGGCTTGCGAAATCTTACCAACTGCCCTGGCTTGCGACAATTCACACCTCTTTAACCTGGGGTTACCCCTATCTCTGGATCTGTAAAGACTTAATTACCTGCAAATGCTCGCACTCAAAGCATTGTCTGGCATCTTTGACTTTGTCTATATATATGTTTCGGGAACCTGCCGCTTCCTCAGTCACCTGAGGAAGGAGCTGTGCTCCGAAAGCTAGTGATTTGAAACAAACCTGTTGAACTTTAACCTGGTGTTGTAAAACTTCTTACTGTGCTCACCCCAGTCCAACACCGGCATCTCCACATCATATGTAACAAGATCTGGAGAACATTCAACCTTGGGCTGGAAAGTGGCAAGTGCCAGACTGTGACATCTCCAACAAGAGAGATCCAACCATCTCCCCTTGACATTGAACGGTCCGACCATTGCTGAATCCTGCACTATCAACGTTATGGGGGTTGTCATTAACCAAAAACTGAACGGGACCAGCCATATAAATACTGCGGTCTAAGGGGCAGGTCAGAGGATGGGAATTCTGCAGTGATCAACTCATCTCCTGACTTCCCAAAGCCTGTCCACAGTCTGCAACAGGTTATTTTCAAAGTGCAGATCACAGGTGGGTGTCAGGAGGATCGTGGAGTTATTGTTCGCGGCATTCCCACGGTGGTCCAGATCACGGAAGAAGTGCGCAATGGCCGCTACTGGCTTTTAAATTGAGAATGGTTGCCACTGCCAGCTTTTAAATTAGAATGAAATGAGGCTGCATACAATTTTATGACCATAAGTGGCAACAGTGAACAGGTCAGCGCGTTCTGCACGTACATTTGGCATCAAGCGCAGTGTACGCACGCTCTTTGGCGTGAAATCATGGAGGAGAGATTCTTCCATTTTCTAGTTGCTAGAAAGCAAGGCAAGAGGACTGTGCAGATGGATTGTTTTGTAACAAGTAAGAGACAGCTAGAGACATAAATAGGCAGTGTACCTACTGGCCAGGATCTCACATCTGAATCTGCTGGAGAGAGCTGCTCCTCCAGAGAGTCCATGGCAGAACAGAGCAGTGCTGGCTCTGTACAGAGATCCAGGGGCTCTGGTGAACTGCCTACATTCTCTCCAGAGAAACAACTTAAATCAGGAAGAAAGAAGTATAAAGAGGAATTCTTGAGATATGGTTTTGTTAATGCCAATGCAAATCAGGATGCAAAGCCCATGTCTGTTACATGCAGGGAAGTATTGACGAATGAGAGATTAAAACCCTCAAAACTTCTAAGGTTTCTGAAGACTAAGCATGGCGAGTTTGAGGCCAAACCTCGTGATTTTTTTTAACGGATGTAGTGAGAACTTAACCTTAAATCATCAGCTGTAATCCTTAGCAGAAATGTACCATTGAATGACAAAGCACAATTAGCCTCTGACATGGTAGCTTGCCACGTAGCTATGGAGAAAATGCCCCACGCTATAACAGAGAGATTAATTCTCCCTGCTGTTCGTGCGGTCCTGGATGAGAGGTCAGCTGAAAAACTGAAATGCATATCACTTAGTGATAGCCCAGTGGCTCACTGAATTTGTGAGAACTTAGAAGTGCAGCTTATTTCTCCTTTAAAGTCAGCACAGGAGTTCCCAATACAACTGGATGAAACTATAGGTGTTTCAGATTGTGCATCCTTGCTAGTTTACGTTAGATATGTTTGGCACAATGAATTTATGAGGATTTGCTGCGCTGTCTGACATTACCAACCCCCTCGAATGCTGCACAGATTTTTGGAGCATTGAATAGTTACATGGTTGGATAGTGCAGGCTCGACTGGGTTCATTGTACAGAAATCACAGATGATGGGGTAGCCAACATGACTGGGAAAAACAGTGGGTTTAAAATAAGGATTAAGAGGGCAGCCAGTCAGGTCATTGTTTGGAACCATTGCTTTATTCACCGTGAGGCATTGGCATTGAAAGGAATTCCATTCAATTTTGGTGGTGTTGAAAGGAATTGTGAAAGTTGTGAATTTCATTAAATGCAGCGCACTCAATACCAGGCTTTCCGAGGCTCTGTATTCCGATCTGGGTGGCACGCACACACCTTTATTGCTCCTCACAAAAGCACGTTAATTGTCAAGAGGTCTGCTTAGCAGAGTTTACGAACTGAGGTATGAAATCCACGCTTTCCTACTTGAGAAATCTTCCTCTCTGGCTGATTCGTTTGGTGATGAAACCTGTATGCTAACGTTGCAGACATCTTTTAATTTCTAAATGGACTGAACCTCAAATTGCAAGGGAAGGATGATGATTGCTTTCAACACTGTGAAAAAATTAGATGCTTTCTCAAAGTCATTGGAAGTTTGGCTTGTGTGGTTACAGAGCCTAAACTACTACATGTTCCCCACACTGCTACGGCACATTGAAGAAAACAGCGTTAGTAAGGGAACTGTCAATAGACTGGCAAGCCTTATTCAGTCGCATCTGACTGCGCTGATCAACAGGTTTTGTCGCTACTTTCTGGAGAAGTTTCAGATTTTGAAAGCGAAGAAGTGGGTGAAAGATCCCTTTTGCGTTTGAGACTCCAGAGTCAATTATTAACTTACAGCTGACTCCAAATGAGGAGACTATACTTCTACGCCTGACCTCTGACAGCACTTTAAAAACACATCACAAGTCCATGAGTTTGTCAGCATTCTGGAGTAGTATCTGTGAGGAGTATCCAGTGCTGAGTAAAACAAGTACTTTGTTGCTATTGCCCTTCACGGTGACCTACATTTGCGAAGATGGATTTTCCGTTCTCACAAAGTTGAAGAGTCACAAAGGAACAAGCTGAACTCTGCACCTGATATGCGCATTGACCTCGCCTCCTGTGAACCTGATTGGAGTGAGATCATGCTCGGGACCAAGCAGGCTCACCTGTCGCATTAAAGGGAAGTGAAAGTGGTGTGTGTCACGAAGATTGGCCGGCTTGGACCCTGAAAGGTTGGCAAAAGTGGGTCCCGGGAAAAAAAGTTTGAAATACACTGATCTAGAAGTCAGGAGTGTGACAGGAATACTCTCCACTTGCCTGGAAGAGTGCAGCTCCAACAAAGCTCAAGAAGCTCAACACTATCCAGCCTGTTTGACTGACACCCATCCACCACCTTAAACTTTCAAAGAAAACACACTCAAAGGACTGAATAACCTATGTTTTTGGTTAAAAAATTAAGGATTAAAAATGTTAAAACAAATCTAAGTAAAATGTCACACACCAGGATAACCCATCAACGCTGATCAACACAGCAACAAATTGGCTAAGTTTTAACAATGGGCTTCAATCTGTTCTCACTATCTATCCCTAACAAAGTCTTATCAGATCGTGGAACAGCACCAATATCATGCCTGTTATTATTTTTTAAATTGATGTCTTGTTTGTCTGATGGTACTTAAGTTCGTAGGTCAGACGGGAAGCATATATACCTAATCTAAACCTGCTGTTCATGGCTACAATCATGATATAGTCTACATGTGATGGGTAATAGCAGATGAAAAGCATCAGACTTAATTATTAACCTGACCAGAGAGCAGATTGTGAACTTACTATTCTTAAAAATTTGCTCAGGGGATCGGGCCCAGCATTTATTGCCTATTGCCCATTCCTAATTGCTCTTGAACTGTTATGGTCCGCTACAGAGGGCATTTAAAGGGTCGTCCACATCACTGTGGGTGTGCAGTCACATGTAGGCCAGACCAGATAAGGACAGCTGCGTTTCTTCCTGAAAGAACATTAGTGAACCAGGTGGGATATTACAACAATCTACAGTGGTCGCCTTTAGACTTTTATTTGCATTGAATTCAAATTCCACCATCTGCCATGGTGGGATTTGAACCTGGGTCCCCAGAACATTACCCTAGATTACTGGTCCGGTGACAATACCACTACGCCAGCAGCTCCCTCTAATCCCCCCCCCCCCCCCTATATAATCAACTCTATTGAAAAGGCCTCCAAATAATTGTGTTGCCTCTATTCTTGAGCATGCATATGGACAAAATCAATCCCTTAGGTGCAATCAAGGGTTGTTAATTTGCCAAATAACAGTTATGGCAAAGGCCGTATTTCCTTCCACCAAACCCACGGAGCACCGTTCATATTTAAATGTCAGCCTTTTATGTTGGCTTGAGTCAACCTGCCCAAAGCACCAGGCAGAAACTAAGCCAACGGTTCTGGTACATCTGATGGGTAGATCATTAAAGGCAACATATCACAGTTGTAATAAATGTCATTGCCATGACCTCTGGTTGGATTGAGTCACTACATTTCTCTCTCTCTCTCTCTCATATATATATATATATAAATATATGTGTGTTTGTATGTGTTTTAAATTTTGGCTGCTCTTTTATTTGTTCAGTGTCAATTTGTAACGCCAACTTTATTTTTAGCATGAGAATTATCTTCAATATTTATCTTGCGCAACACATTTCCCAGGCCATGCTCACAGCATTGTGATTGACACAATCAATATTGTCAGAACTCATTCAGCTTGTTCTATAGCCTTCCTTTCAGAATCGCTGTGTGGTAATACAGTTTACAGGCAGGTTAGTTAAGGAATTACTTGAATCGGCATTCATTTTGAAAGTGTTTAACTTGGATCACTTGCCTAAACATTCTTAGACAAAGCCAGTAAGCTGTTGTTAACGTCCGTGCATCAACTGGATTCATATTCACTTCACGGAGCCTGCTCAGCTCGTTGTTTAAATAGGTTCCTCACATTGGATAGTCTAAGCCAGCTAAACTCATTGGTAACAAAGCATGGCACAAAACAAAAGTTAAGCACTCTTCATGCCAAGAAGAAAGGTGCAAGGGCAGCACAGTGGCGCAGTGGGTAGCACTGCAGTCTCACGGCGCCGAGGCCCCAGGTTCGATCCCGGCTCTGGGTCACTCTCCATGTGGAGTTTGCGTGGTTTCGCCCCCACAACCCAAAGATGTGCAGGATAGGTGGATTGGCCACGCTAAATTGCCCCTTAATTGGAAAAATGAATTGGGTACTCTAAATGTTTTTTTTTTTAAAGAAAGGTGCCAAACTATTTCCTCCCACAATGCCATTATCGCCACCAGGAAACCCTCCATCCAACTTATTGTGGAAACTGTAATTGTCATCACAATTTTCAATTCTGGAGTTCAGACTCGTTTATGGTAGACTCAGGGGCTTCAGTTATGTGGAATAGTTAGAGAAGCTGGGATTTTTTTCCCTTGCGAAATAGAAAGTTAAGGGGTCAGAGATGTTCAAAATGATGAAGGTTTTTGATGGTGCAAATAAGGAGAAACAGCTTCCAGTGACAGGAAGACCAGTGATCAGGGGCGGAATTTTCAAAATAAGATGGCAAAGCATCAGGTTCTGATTGAAACCGGAGTGTTTTCTGCCCAGATCTTCTGACACTCTTGCCAGTAAAAAATTTGGGGGCACGGTTTGTGCCTTAACTCTGGCGGGGCGAGGCCTGATAGAGGCGGCAAGCCAACCTACAAAGGGTGCCTTGATCAGCAAGAACATTTAACTCTCCACTGCCATGGAGGACCACTGCCCTCCCCCCAAACACACACACACAAGTTTGGGGTTGTTTCACTACCACAGGAGTATTAGGGGATACTCTCCTCTCTCACGGGTTCACCGACACACACCCCCTCCCTCCCCTCCAATGCATGTAAGGGGAAGTCCCCATCCTCCAAGGAGGTAGGATAATTCCAGGCCCTGCCTCCCTCACAGCCCACCTCAGTGCCCCCCTGGCAGTTTCTACTGGGCGACTGTCAGGGGGGAATGCCCAGCCTCGGGCATCCATCCCAGTGCCTCCAAGGACCTCCGCATATCCAGCAAGGTCACCATGACTGGTGATTTGCACTGGCGTGATGTCATGCCGCAGGGCCGGGGCAGGGGGGGTGGACGACGACGCAATGTTACATGGGGCTGGAATTTACGACGTAAACCCATTCAATGAGATTTAATGTAATAAATTGTGTAAATTTAAGGAAATCAGGGGTGTGAACCTGATCATGTTAGTGGCGGGGGAGTGGGACAGATCTTAAAGCCCAAATCCCTTTATGGCCATTTCGCGAGATTCAGCGGCCATAATGCTATTCGCGCTTACAGTTAATTACAGTCAAAAAACCTCACCCCAGAGGACACTGGGAGCTAGCAACAGAACCAGGCAGGAGATGAGAAGATTTAAAGCCAGAAAACTGTTTTGAGCTGGAGTATACCGCCTGAAAGGGTGATAGCGGCAGGTCAAATGGTAACTTACAAAATGCTTTTGGATAAATACCTCAGAAGGAAACGTTTTGCAGGGATACAGAGAAGAATAAGGTACTGGGACTAATAGGGCAGCTCTTTTAAAGAGCTAGCATTGGCACCAGGGGCTGAGTGGTCTTCTTCTGTGCTGTATGTTTCCAGGCTTTAAGGTTTGGAGAGACAAAGAACCGCACAGTGTGTATTTTCATGAAGTAGTATCCTGCAAGGAGGAATAACTTTAATTTCTTCAGCCTTCCTCATGGCTCACTTGGAATATTCAGTCTCCAGACACTAAATGTTACAGATCAGAAATTGTCCAATTTTGACCTTGCCCTGGTAGTTTCAGTGGTCTCAGCTGAATTGTGCAATAGGGGTGCTTTTTTGATGTTGATTTCTACAATGGGTAAAGGAAATGTAAAGACCATTCGGGTTTTCCCGGGGGTTGTAACTGGTCGTCCTGCTTGAGGTGATGCCCTTGCTGAGCAGGAATTGATGCACTTCGTCACTCATAAAGGAGGACCCCCTATCACTGTGTATGTACGCGGGGAACCCGAACAGTGTAAAGATACACTGGAGGGCCTTGATGACGGTGTTTGTGGTCATGTCGGGGCAGGGGATAGCGAATGGGAACCGGGAGTACTTGTCAGTCACGTTCAGGAAATACGTGTTGCGGTCGGTGGAGGGGAGGGGGCCTTTGAAGTCCATGCTGAGGCGTTCAAAGGAACGGGGCGCCTTTATCAGGTGCGCACTCTCTGGCCAGTAGAAGTGCGGTTTGCACTCCGCGCAGCTCGTAGAGGGCTCGGAGGCGGTCCACTTGTGTAGTGGCACACATGCCACGGGACAGGGCATCGGAAGGTTCGTTTAGCTCCCCAGGACGGTACAAGATCTCATAGTTGTAGGTGGAGAGTTCTATCCTCCACCGTAAGGTCTTGTCGTTTTTTATCTTGCCCCGCTGTGCATTATCAAACATGAACGCCACCGACCGTTGGTCAGTGAGGAGAGTGAATCTCCTGTCGGCCAGGTAATGCCGCCAATGTCGCACAGCTTCTACTATGGCTTGCGCCTCTTTTTCGACTGAGGAGTTGTGTATTTCTGAAGCATGGAGCGTACGGGAGAAGAAGGCCACGGGTCTGCCCGCTTGGTTGAAGGTGGCGGCCAGAGCTACGTCGGACGCATCGCTCTCGACCTGGAAGGGGAGGGACTCGTCAATGGTGAGTCAGGGAATGCCACGTAGGCGTACTGGGGGTCAGCGTGACATTGCATCGTGGCCTTTGTAATATCTGCTTTGATGCGGCAGAAGGCCTGGCGGGCCTCCGTCGACAGGGGGAAGGTTGTGGACTGGATTAGGGGTCGGGCTTTGTCTGCATAGTTGGGGACCCACTGTGCGTAATAACTGAAAAACCCGAGGCAGCGCTTCAGGGCCTTGGGGCAGTGAGGGAGGGGGAACTCCATAAGGGGGCGCATGCGTTCAGGGTCGGGGCCTATAACTCCATTTCGCACTACGTAGCCGAAAATGGCTAGGCGGTCGGTGCTAAATACGCATTTATCCTGATTATACGTTAAGTTAAGGATTTTCGCGGTCTGGAGAAATTTCCGGAGGTTGGTGTCGTGGTCCTGCTGTCATGGCCGCAGATGGTAACATTAATTATCCAGATACGGGAACGTTGCGTTTAAGCCGTATCGGTCAACCATTCGGTCCATCTCGCGTTGGAAGACCGAGACTCCATTAGTAACACCAAAGGGAACCCTTAAAAATTGGTAGAGCCGCCCATCTGCTTCGAAGGCATTGCACTTGCGGTCACTAGTGCGGAGGGGTAGCTGATGGTAAGACGACTTGAGATCCACCGTGGAGAAGACCTTGTATTGCGCGATCCTGTTCACCAGGTCGGATATTCGAGGGAGAGGGCACGCATCCAGCTGCATAAACCTGTTGATGGTCTGACTGTAGTCAATGACCATCCTATGTTTCTCCCCGGTCTTCACCACCACTACTTGAGCTCTCCAGGGACTGTTGCTAGCTTCAATGACCCCTTCCCTCAGTAGCCTCTGGACCTCTGACCTGATGAAGGTCCGGTCCTGGGCACTGTACCGTCTGCTCCTGGTGGCGACGGGTTTGCAATCCGGTGTGAGGTTCGCAAAGAGGGAAGGCGGGTCGACCTTAAGGGTTGCGAGGCCGCAGACAGTAAGGGGGGGTATAGGGCCGCCAAATTTAAAGGTCAGGCTTTGCAAGTTACATTGGAAGTCCAACCCCAGGAGTGTTGCCGCGCAGGGGTGCGGCAGGACATAAAGGTGGAAATTGTTGAATTTCCTGCCTTGGACAGTGAGGTCTGCTAGGCAGAACCCCTTTATCTCCACTGAGTGTGACCCGGAGGCCAGGGAGATTCTTTGGTTTACAGGGTGGGTAACAAGTGAACAGCGCCTTACCGTGTCGGGGTGTATAAAGCAATCCGTGCTCCCAGAGTCGATCAGGGCAAAACGTCTCGATGAACACCGTCGTCGTTGCAGTCGCGAGTGTCCGAGGTCGATTTTGGTCCAGCGTCACAGAGGCGAGGTGGAGCAGTTGCGGGTTGTGATCGGGCAGCGTGTAGTCGGCCATGCTGGAGGCCTGGCGCCCCATCCAAAATGGCGTCTCCCATGGATCGCACATGGTGGTCGGGGATGGACCAAATGGCGGCGGGGATGGACAAAATGGTGGCGCCTATCCGTCCAGTGTGGTGTCCGAGGGGCAAGATGGCCGCGCCCGTGGGTCGGACGTGGCCCTAGGATAGGGGGGTGGCGGTGAGTGCTGGCCGCCTGGGGCCCGACGGGAAGGTTGCTGCGGCGGTCCGGAGTCCCTGGAGACCACGGCCACGGCTCGTGCTTGGCAGACCCTCACAAAATGACCCTGCTTGCCGCACCCTTTGCAGGTGCAGGTGCGGGCCGGGCAGCGGGGATGCTTCGCCTGCCCGCAGAAGAAACAGCGGGGCCCGACGGAGATAGCGGGCCGTCTTACAGCGCAGGCCTGCGGGGACATGGGGAAGGTCAGTGGGGCTGCCGTTGCGGGATGCCACGCAGCCCAGGCGGCAGCCGCCCAGTCGGGCGCATAGTACTGCGCGTTTCTGGAGGCAACATCCATAGACCCTGCCAGGGCCCGTGCCTCTCTCAGTCCCAGGGTGTCCTTTTCTAAGAGTCTTTGGCGGATCTCTGAGGAGCTCATACCTGCTACGAAGGCATCCCGGATTAGAAGTTCTGTGTGCTGGCTGCCCGAAACTTGCGGGCAGCCACAGTTTCTGCCCTGCACCAGTAGCGCATGGTAGAAGTCCTCCAGCGATTGCCCGGGGCTTTGCCGTCTAGTTGCAAGCAGGTGACGTGCGTAGACCTGGTTTACAGGGCGTATATAATGTCCTTTTAACAGTTCGATCGCAGCATCGTAGTCCTCCGCCTCCTCGATGATGGTAAAGATTCCAGGGCTTATTCTCGAGTGCAGGAGATGCAGTTTCTGTTCTCCTGAGGGGGTGCCTCCGGCCGTCTCGAGGTAGCCTTTAAAACACGCCAGCCAGTGCTTAAATATCGCCGCCGAGTTCTCCCCGTGGGGGCTGAGTTGTAGACACTCCGGCTTGATTCGGAGATCCATTCTTTCAGCTTAAGAGTAGTCTATTAAATTGATGCACGATCAATTAAACTCAAAAACAAGGTTGTAACCTAACTGAAGGCTTTAATAGACTAGATCTGTTCCCCAGCAGCTTCGGTACAGAATGAGGGCTGCTGGGACAGCACCAGTTCTTATACCCTGTCTGTCAGGGCGGAGCTACATACCAAACAGCCAATGGTAAACTCCTAGGTTTACCCAATGGTGTACAGTCTCTCGGGTACTGCAATACCTGATAATACCACAGTGTGTATGCGGGGTTTGTGTGCTAAAGGGGATTTCTTGGTTTTCCTGGGACCGGGCAAGGGGGAAGGAGACCCGGGCGGAAGCCTGCGCGCTGGCCGGTTTAAGCCAGCCAGTGAACGGGAGTGAGGTGGGGGAGTGGCTGCGGCCATCGGAGCCTGTTAGAACAGGTTTCGGTAAGTCTAGCTGGGGTGAAAAGTTGGGGGAAGGAACCGAGGTTGGGGGGGAGGAGTTTACAAGAGGAAGTGGAGGGACGGAGTCTGGGAGGGGGTGGGGGAGTGTCTACAATTCATGGGTGTCATTCACGATACTCTTTCGGGGATTGGATGGCATTGAATATTAGGGGTGAGGGGAGCTGGGGGTGTGTGGACTATATATGTCAACGGTGACCATCGGCGATTCCGGATTCTTTTTCCTTCTTTGGTCCTTGGGAGGTTTAGTTTTATTTGATGCTTATATTGTCAGGTGGGCCGTTGTTTGGGACGGTGGGAGGATGGGGTCGTTGTTGTTGGTAGGGGGATTGACATTGTATTCGTTGCCGTTTACTGTTTGTTGGTGGGGTGTAAATTCTGAAGAAAATGTGAAAATGGAGAATAAAAATACTTTTCAAAAAAAAGGATTGCGCCTCATATTTTGAAAAAGAAGGCAAGGGACAAGTCTGGCTCCACAGAGATCAGTGCACCCTTTAAAATTGCTGCCCTGATCAGCATAGAAAACCCCTCCCAGCATCCCCCACAGAAACGGTGTTAAATTATGATACTGGTTGGTTTGTATTCCACTGAGTAGAAGATTAAGCGATGATCTAATTGAGGTGTTTAAGATGATTAAAAGGATTTGAACTCTAAAACTTACATCACAGACATTGGGGGTGTCAGGAAGCACCTCTTCACACAAAGGCTAACACAAATCTAGAACTCAATGCTCCAAAAAAGCTGTGGAGGTTGGGTTAATTAGAAATTTCAAATCTGAGATCGATAGGCAGGTATTAACCACGTCTGGCAGATGGAGTTAAGTTCCGGATCAGCCATGACCCACTTGAATGGTGGGTCTGACGCAATGAGCTGAATAGCTTAATCTTGTATCCAGTTCAACCTCGAGGAGAATGGTGAAAAATCAAAGGGGAAGAATAGATCAAAAAGGTTTGAGGTGACAAGTCAAAATAGTAGACTGGATTTGAAAACTGACAGAAAATGAACCTCCTCAGCACAATTACCAAATGGATCTTACCAGTTACCAGTTACTAAGGTTGAATTATTTTCAATAACACAGGACAAAGCAGCATTCTTACAAGATCCATACTCATAATAATAAGTAAGCGGGAAAATGACACTGTGACATATTTCTGAGCCTTGGTATCTTTAGAAATGTTCTCTTTCTAAAGATAGGAATTCTACGATGTAAACCAAAGAATGTTAGAATGACGCCTGCTCAATAGTAAATCCTGGTGGTGCAAATCAATATGTTTTTGAGCAAAGGCAGCATGTCAATCAAGAGGCTGATTAACAGCACAGCGCACAGCAGTTTCGCTTTTAGATCAATGTTCTATCATGCTGTGCTCAGCAATGAAGTGACTGAATAAACAGGTGACCAGCCAGTGATCCCTTTCAGACACTGATTCACAGCTTGTCTCAAACAGATTTGATGAATGACATTCCATGTTTCAGCTGCCCATTTAATCCATGTTAGTCTCTATCATTTTTCCAGCTCTGCTAACTCCTTTAGAATTAGAATATCTTTGTTTTCTATTCGTAATTCAATGCACCTCAAGTAATATATTCTCTAAGCTGAATTTTTTTTCTGAATGTAAATTTTAAAAATAAAAATGCAATTATTATTTTAGCATAAATAATCAGTGAGATAATCTTCTACTGTGGCAACCATTCAAGGCTAATATGGCAACCATTCAAGGCTATGAAAGGGGAGGGGGATGGGTTTGGAGAGAAATGATTTAACTTGAATTGGATGTCTAATGTAAGGCTCATTTTCTAAAGACCAGTGATCACCAATTAGTAAAGATAAAGGCTGTACTGGAAACTATATGAACAACGAGAAACTCTTAAATATTTGAAGGTCTATCAGTATCGACTGTAATTCTGTACCAAAGTATTAGAAAGAATAAGACTTGTGTTAATAAACTGCTTTATCACATCAGCCAATACACAATCTAAGCATCCTATTTGACACTAAGCCAATTAAGCTTTCAATCTAATATACTCTCTAACATAAAGACTGTCATTATCACTGCCAGTTATGCATCTTCCTCAGCCTACCTGCTGCTGAAACTCTTATCCATGCTTTCAATATTTTCAGGCTCAATTGTTCCTATGCTCTCTTGGCTGGCATTCCAAGTTCCAAATCTCCAAAGATTTGAGCTTGTCCAAAATTCCATGGCTTGCATCATAGCTCAAAGCGAGTCCCATTCATCCATCATCCCTGTTGCCACATTGACTTACGGTCCACCAAAAATTCTCACCCTTGTTTACAAATCCCATCACTACGTCCTCACTCCTTTCTAGCTCTGAAACCTCCTTCAGCCCTACAAACCTCCAGAAATTCTGCATTCCGACAACTCTGGCCTGACGTGCGTTGCTCACAGCCTCTGGCATTCTTGTAGCTGCCCAGGCTCCATGCTCTTGAATATCCTCCACAAACCTCTTTGCTTCTCCCTTCTCTCTCTTATGACAATCCTTTCAAACTAACTCTTTGACTGGACTTTTCGGGTGACCAACCTAATATCTCTGTCTTAGGCTTGGAATCAATTTCTGTCTGATGACACTCCTGTGAGGTACATTTGGATGTTTTATTACATCAAAGATATTATAGAAGCAAGCTGTTTACATCTCGATCTGTAATGATCTACACAGATTAATTAATATGAGTTCTAGGTTGACTAGAATACATATCTCATGGATTTAAAAATTTTCAGTAGGGCTCATGAAATATTGTATGGAACCTTTTTAAGTACTTTAGGTCTGAATTTACTTCTAGATGTTGGCTGCCCCATCAAAGACTCTTCCAAATTTCAATCTACATGATGCTGTGAGCTGCTGTCCCTTTAGTCGTAAATCTACACATTTACAGTGTTCTAGCACTGCAGAATTTTCCTTTCTCCATGTGGCAGGCTTCCTCTCCAAGTGGACAGGTTGCTGGAACACTGCCTTGCAGACATAATTGACACAGATACGAGATCTTTTTATTGAAAAGGTTCTGGTTGGAGGGTGGAGATCGCTGGTAGGACATACCTCCAGTGGGTGTGGAGAATCCAGGCCAAGTTACTCGGCAACTGAACAAGTGGACTTTCCTCTCTCTGAATTTGGAAATCTTTGCAGAATGCGTTTTCATTCGGGCAGACTACAGGGTCCAGGGAGAGAAGATGGTGATTTGTTAAACTGGCCAGCAGGCGTGTGGGTGCCTCGTGTCTTTTATCGTCAGATCCCACCCGAGTGTCCTGTCTGCTTATTGGTCATGTCCTGTTCTCTGTGTCCATTAGCTGCTTGTCTGTATATCATTATGTGTGTGATTGCATATCATGACAATTACATCTCAATAAAAAGTGTCTTGGAAACATTTTCTCCATTAAAACCAACACATAAATACAAGTTGTTGTTCCAACAGATCCTTTCCAGGACTTACATTGGTCAATATTAAAAAACAAATTCAGGAACGGCATTGTGTCCATAAAGCAAGTTTAAACATGACTGCTTGAGAGTGTAAATTTGGATTTTTATGACCCTGGTACCTAAACGTGCCCTCTTTTGGTTATTGTCATTGGCTGCCTGCATTTACATAAAGATTTTGCTAAGGGACATTTTCAAACCACTTACAGGAAATATATTCACTGTGCACAGTCAGGCAGGATCAGTGGGAATTCAGTCTTACACTGTACAGGGTTTTAGAGGATCTGGCACAATTAAATAATTTCACTCTTCATCAAGAAGCTAAATATTTTGCTTGTTAAATATTACTTAAATTTAGCTGATTAAATATTACTCATATCTCGCTTGTCACTGGAACCTTTCAATCTGTCAATTGCTTCACAGCTACAATCATTTTAACCAACTGGGTGCACTCCACTCCATTTAATCTCCCTTTTTTAAAGTTGCTGACTCATGCTGGGGCAATTCCAGGGCACCAGCTTTTCCCACCATCTCCACATCCGGACAATGAGTAATGGCAGATTGTAGAGTGCATCACAGTCAACCCCATTTGCTGTTCCTACACAAACATCTGCAGATAGTTACTTCACTGATTCCTGGCATCAAGGCTATCTTGATGATGTATGGTTGAATGGTGTGGACCTGTACCCATTGACGTATAGAAGAATGAGAGGGGACCTAATTGAAACAGACAAGATTTCGAGGGGATTTGGTACGGTCGATGCTGAAAGTTTCCCTTTGTAGGAGAGACGAGAACCAGGGGCGAAATTCTCTGGTATCGGCGTGATGTCCGCCGACTGGCGCCCAAAACGGCGCAAATCAGTCGGGCATTGCGCCGCCCCAAAGGTGCGGAAGGCTCCACATCTTTGGGGGCCGAGCCCCAACCTTAAGGGGCTAGGCCTGCGCCGGACGAATTTCCGCCCCGCCAGCTGGTGAAAAAGGCCTTTGGTGCCCCACCAGCTGGCGCGGAAATGACATCTCCGGGCGACGCATGCGCGGGAGCGTGAGTGGCTGCTGACGGCATCCCCGCGCATGCGCAGTGGAGGGAGTCTCTTCAGCCTCCGCCATGGTGGAGACCGTGGCGAAGGCGGAAGGGAAAGAGTGCCCCCACGGCACAGGCCCGCCCGCGGATCGGTGGGCCCCGATCGCGGGCCAGGCCACCGTGGGGGCACCCCCCTGGGCCAGATAGCCCCGTGCCCCCCCCCAGGACCCCGGAGCCCGACCGCGCCACCTTGTTCCGCCGGTAAGGGAGGTGGTTTAATCTACGCCGGCGGTACAGGCATTTTAGCGGCGGGACTTCGGCCCATCCGGGCCGGAGAATCGCGGGGGGGGCCCCGCCAACTGGCGCGGCGTGATTCCCACCCCCGCCGATTATACGGTGCCGGAGAATTTGGCAACCGGTGGGGCGGGATTCACGCGAGCCCCCGCCGATTCTCCGACCCGGCAGGGGGTCGGAGAATCTCGCCCCAGGGGACACAGTTCATTTAAGGCAGAGATGAGAAGATTTTTTTTCTCTCAGAGGGTCAGTAGACAGTGGCATTCTCTGCCCTAGAGAGTGTCGGCTGGGTCATTGAAGATTTTTAAGCAAGTCAAAGGGGGTTGGAAGAAAAGTAGAGTTGAGGCCACATCAGATCAGCCATGATTTTATCAAACTCAAGCTCAAGGAGTTGAATGGCCAACTCCTGCTCCTAATATTCTCGTGAATGTGTGGTGTGTGTCTGTCTGGATAGCAGTAACACTGGCTAACATTTTTTTCCTATCCCACTCTCAGAGACCATCTCAGCAGGTGCCTTGATTAAGATAAGTTACCTTGGTTCAGACAAGGTTCAAATCCATAATCATTCTATTTATTTATTGGATAGCAGAACCAATGAGGCCACCTGAGCACTCAGAGCAATCAGTTATGATACGTTAATTTAATTAGTTAAAAACAATACCGTAGACAATCTACTGTCTAACTTCAAGCACAGTTATGCACTCATCTGTACTCTAGTGAGACCAAACCACTAATCACAGCTCTTCCATAATGATTTTTTTTTTATAAAACAAAATCGATTCTACATATGCTCTCCTGTGAAAAAAGGAAAGCATTTCTCGAATCTCGCTGGACGATTGTCAGTTTTAATACCGTGTCCTTTAGTTCTCGCCTCACATTCCAGGTCCAGGTACCAGCTCTCATCCGGCCGAGTTACAATTGTTTTATTATTGTGCCAGCTACAAATGTTTGACAGGGACCGACCAGACTTTTCTGTCCCTTCGATAGTCAGCAACACAAGACCACAACCCAGTGTTGCTTCGGATGGCACCTGAATCCTGGTACCAGGTTGAGAAACAACCCAGGATTTAAAAAAAAGAAAATTGATATTCAGAGCACACAGGGTAGTCTGCAGAATACCTGACATGATATCACAATACAGCCCTAAGCAAGGGAGCCCTGTTCAGCTGTCAAACGAGCACAAGCTTGCTTTCAATTAGCTTTGGTGATTTGAAGCAATGGCTTCTCTAACGTAGAGATCGATGCATGAACTAAGCCACACAGCCATGGTAAACATGCAGTACTCTTTTGATCAAACCTATCTAAAATATTATATTGATTCTGATGTAGATACTGTGTGGTTGTATTCATGGTGCACTCTGTGATAGCTGTGAATTTGTAAAATATTATTCCACGCATCTTTCATTTTCGACTGTCAGGAACCATTATTTCATTTTTAAACTGTTCTCATTGTGTTTTCTTTCCCCCTTCTGCATTTTCTTTCCTTGTTGCTGGGGTTGTCCCCCATTTGGTCACTTAATTTTATTTTCCTATTTTTGGCCAAGTAATGATTTTAATTTTAAAAAGTCACAGAAGGCCTTGTATATGAACACTAAATTTCAACAACTGCAAACAGCTAAACAACTCAGGTCCTTCAGCTAACGGTAGCCCTTTTTACAGACAAGGTGGTTTCTGTGATTGTAACCAATGGCATCCCTGTGGACTTCCTCCTGTCAGCTGCAAACCACAGTGCGAAGGTGGTTGAAATGTGTTGCCGGTTAAGCAACTAGTTAAGGCAGCTTGAGGTGCTGAATTTTTTAATGATCACAGAGGTGGTTCTGGAGATGGGCCCGCACGCCATTTCCCCCACTGGTTATCATGCTGCGCTCCCGCCACGCAGCCACCTTCAGGTCATTTTCATTCCTGGAGGAATGGACGGGGGGGTTGTAATGGCTACTTGCCCACAAGTGGTGGGTAACCTGTAGGCCAATTAAAACGTCACTCTCCACATGCTGACTGGACTTTCCACTCGGTACACAGGCTCCCAAAACAGAACTAAGGGATAGAGGTGGCTTCCCTCTGACATCAGGAGTGAGTCAACATTAACCCATCCCGACGCCAGGAGATAGATGAAAATAAGCTGTCCAATACCGGGATAAAGTCAATATTAACCCATTCAACACCAGGCAATAGTCAACATCCAACACCCATGAGAAGGTCAACATTAAACCACCCAACGTCCAGGAGATAAACAACATCAACACATCTAACACCATGAGATAGTCAACATTAACCTATCCAACAGCAGGAGATGGTCAATTGTTATGAAACCAGTTGGTATTTGTTGAACCCGTGATAAGCAGAACGCATAGATGCTAAGTAGACATTAACAAACAAGGTTTATTACAATAGTAATCCTAAACTCCTCCACTTCCCTAAAGGTCTTCCTGCCTGACCTGTACCCAGGCAGGGGTTTTTATACAAACTGAGGCTCTCCGTGTTTAGGGGAAGTTCATATTCCCAGGAGATTGTGGGAAACCGTATGATCCTGATCCTGGAAAATCTATTGGGGTTATCACAGTATTATAACTGGACAGGAAGATCCCAGAATGGAATCCCAGCATGATTCTAACTATAGTTTTTACCCTTATGTACACAGGAACTTTAAAATAAATGCACTTAAAACTACCTTATTTCTAATGTTCGCCAACACGCACATAAAGCCCTTAAGTCTACATTTGTTTTCCTAACACAAGATGAACCCATCCAACACCAGGAGATAGTCAGTATTAACCAATTCAAAGCCAGGAAGGAGTCAACATTAACCTATTAAACAGCAGGAGAATCAAAGTCAATTAAACAGTGGCAGAGAGCCAATTTTAACCTGTGTAACATGAGGAGAGCCAACATTAATCTGTTTAATTTCTCAATATATCTTGCACCCGCCTGAAAAATGAAGAGAAGGAAAATGATGCATAAAGTCTTCCTTTTTCGAAAAAGTGCAGCGTAAAAGCCCCCCATTTGAAAGCTGGCATTCAAAATCTATGTTTGGGGCTTTGCTAACCTCTCCTGAGTAGGAACAAGGACAGACAATACAACTATGATATCCAGCTCACACCATTTCACAAATACTGCTGGCATGGTAACAACAGAAGTGAGAAGCAGATGGTTGTAGTAATGGTGTTAAAAAGGTGTGAAAAAATTAGGGGATTAACTCAACAGGAAGCTCTCCTGGCATGTTAATGAATCAATGATCTTCATGTTAACCATCAGGTATCATAAAAACATATTTTGGCAGGCGTGATGCCCTATTAAATTCAGGTTAGTTGTTCTGTTCATTATTGTGCTTATGTCAAGGTCCAGTGTTTAACCCAATCAGAGAGAATCGTAGAATCCCTACAGCACAGAAGGATGCTGTTGGCCCATCGAATCTGCATCGACCTTTCAAAAGACCACCCTACCTAGGCCCAATCCCCTGCCTTATTCCTGCACAACACACTCAGGGGCAATTTCTAGCATGGCCAATCCACCTAACGTGCACACCTTTGGACTGTGGGAGGAAACCGGAGCTCCCGGAGGAAACCCTGCTAACACGAAGAGAATGTGCAAATTCCACGCAGTCACTCAAGGACGGAGTCGAACCTGGGTCCCTGGTGACGTTTGGCAGCAGTGCTAGCCACTGTGCCACCATACCACAAGCTCAGTATTAAGGAAAATGTATGTAGATGGATCAAAATCAGTTGGCAAGCTGCACAGTTAGTTATCCTTCATATTAAAAGAATGTCACTACATCTTGCTTTGATAGGTGCAGCGGCAAATTCACTCAGTATCATCCAGGTCAAAATAATCCATCGTCAATTTAAATATGCAATCCAGTACACTGTGTACTATCTACAAGACATACTGCAGCAACTTGCCAATATATTTTCAGCAGCACCTCCACAACACAAGCACTTCTTAGCTGGTGAAGATCAAGGGCAGCAGATGTGTGGAAACACCATCACATCCAAATCACAAAGCATCTTGATTCGGGACATATGTCTCAGTTCCTCCAGTCTCACTGGGTAAAAATCTTGAAAATCTCTCCCTACTTAACAGGCCCTTCATCATATGAACGGCAGCAGTTCAAGAAGGCAGCTCATCACCACTTTTCCAAAGGCTAATAGGTATGGACTTGCTCACAACTTCCTTATCCGGAGAATGAAATACTAATAAATATTTACAAATAAATAAATAACATGCAATGGCATCTGGGATTTGGGTTGTGAGTAGGCTGTGGTGTAGTTCTGCCAGAATGCCACTCTGACACGCCTGCTAACTAGCGACAGCTCCGTGAGTCCCTCCCGAACAGCTCCATGGCTCCCCTTGAGCAGACGTGTGACTCCCTTCAAACAGCCCCTCAACACCCCCAGAAATGCCCCGACTCCTCTCAAACAGTTCCAGCCACCCCCCGTCCCAGGCACAGCCCCGTGATTCTGCTCCGACAGCCCCCTGGTGTAATGATATCTATAGTACAAATGTAGTAAAGGGTTAACAAGAGAGACTATATGTAACTCAACACTAGATGGCGTTACTAAGTGACCATATATAAGGCTGCGTCTCTAGGCATGCTGGGGAGAGCTGATGGAGATTTCAATGTAGAAGGATAGCGTGAGGTTGAGTTATAGTGTAGTTTATAAGTTAGAGAGATTATTGATTGCTGTATTACAGATTCAGTATTATTATTTTGTTATCTGTTACTCAGTAAAGTGTGCAAACCTAATCAAGTTAAGTAGTGCAAAATAAATTCATTTTGATTTAAACTTTTTGTCAACACTACATATCTGGCTATCTTGGAGAGCAAGACAAGGAATATAACACCTGGGTCCCACCGAAACAACCCCCAGACTCCGCTCAAACAGCCTCGACTCCCCCTCCCCCGAACAGACCCGGCTCCCCCGAAGCCTGAGGAACTTGCTGCTGCTGCCCCACGGAACTCCCGGCAGGCTGCGGCCTCTCTTGAGGTCTTTTGCACCTGCGCTGGCTGGGAACCGGCCTGCACGTGCGCAGTTTGTCTTCTATTGTTTCTTCGGCTGGGGAACGATCCGGCGTGCTGTCGCAAAAGAAATGGCCTTAAAGAGCCCGAGCCTTGGCAAAGAGGCTCGAAGCTACAGGTCAGGTAGCCTGAGCAGGAGGACTATGATGGAGGAGGTGGCCCACTGAGCAGGACACAGCAAAGGGGACAGGAGGACGGTCCCAGAACTTCCTGAAGTTAAAGAACGCTCCAGGTAAAAGAAAGAGGGGCAAAGTGGGCAAGACTTGAAACGGTGGGCTTGAAAGAAAGCATGATGATCTGAGGGAGCAGCTGAAGGTTGGTGACTCCGGTGGGCATTTGGGGCAGGTATGTTCCTCTTGTCACGGCCGAAGATCTGGAAGTGTGCTTGGAATGTGAAGCTTGAGTAAACGTGCAGGGTGAGGGGAGTGCGCCAGTGCATATTAAGGATAGGTTGATCGTCCTTAGTTGTGCCAATGTGGCAGACACCCATAAACGTAAATTGGCTGCAATTGGAATAAGCAAATGCCCAGGAGCTTCAAGGGCATTCAGATAAAACCTGCTCATTATTATTCTAATAAGAGAGCCTGGCTAATCTTTCTGATTGGTTTCACAATCACTTTATACCAGAGACATGAGCGCATTGTCGGGTATCTGGACTTAAAGAAAACCTTAAAATGATGTTGCTCCTGGTCAAGCACATTCGCCAAGTAAACTCTTGGTGAGGGACATTGGACGCGATTTCATAGAACCATAGAATTTACAGTGCAGAAGGAGGCCATTCGGCCCATCGAGTCTGCACCGGCTCTTGGAAAGAGCACCCTACCCAAGGTCAACACCGCCACCCTATCCCCATAACCAGTAACCCCACCCAAAACTAAGGGCAATTTTGGACACTAAGGGCAATTTAGCGTGGCCAATCCACCTAACCTGCACATCTTTGGACTGTGGGAGGAAACCGGAGCACCCGGAGGAAACCCACGCACACACGGGGAGGATGTGCAGACTCCGCACAGACAGTGATCCAAGCCGGAATCGAACCTGGGACCCTGGAGCTGTGAAGCAATTGTGCTAAACACAAGGCTACCGTGCTGCCCATTTAGTGGGCCCATTAGCCTTAGGCGCAGATCCTGTAATGGCCACAAATTTTGCAAGAAACCTAAAATGGGATTTGCACCAGCAGGATTTCAGATCATGATCTTCCCAGGTCCCTCCGGTCACACAAAGATGTGAACCTTATTAGCATGGATTATCATCTACTCAGCGGACATAATGTTGCCAATCTTCACACCCACCAGCCATGTTGTCATGACGGCACGAATCACAACTGCTTTTTAAAAAGGTATGTGAGTGTGTAGTCTGTACTGTGTGAGTGTGTAGTCTGTACTGTGTGAGTGTGAAATTTGTGCTGTGAGTGTGCACTGTGTGCTGGGTGAGTGTGCAGTCTGTGCTGTGAGCGTGCACTGTGTGCTGTGTGAGTGTGCAGTCTGTGCTGTGAGCATGCACTGTGTGCTGTGTGAGCGTGCAGTCTGTGCTGTGAGTGTGCAGTCTGTGCTGTGTGAGTGTGCAGTATGTGCTGTGTGAGCATGCAGTCTGAGCTGTATGAGCGTGCAGTCTGTGCTGTGTGAGCGTGCAGTCTGTGCTGTGTGAGTGTGCAGTCTGTGCTGTGTGAGTGTGCAGTCTCTGCTGTATGAGTGTGCAGTCTGTGCTGTGTGAGTGTGCAATCTGTGCTGTGTGAGCGTGCAGTCTGTGCTGTGTGAGCGTGCAGTCTGTGCTGTGAGTGCGCACTCTGTGCTGTGTGAGCGTGCAGTCTGTGCTGTGTGAGTGTGCAGTCTGTGCTGTGTGAGTGTGCAGTCTGTGCTGTGAGTGTGCAGTCTGTGCTGTGTGAGAGTGCAGTCTGTGCTGTGTGAGTGTGCAGTCTGTGCTGTGTGAGTGTGCAGTCTGTGCTGTGTGAGTGTGCAGTCTGTGCTGTATGAGTGTGCAGTCTGTGCTGTGTGAGTGTGCAGTCTGTGCTATGTGAGCGTGCAGTCTGAGCTGTATGAGTGTGCAGTCTGCTGTGTGAGCGTGCAGTCTGTGCTGTATGAGTGTGCAGTCTGCTGTGTGAGCGTGCAGTCTGTGCTGTGTGAGCGTGCAGTCTGAGCTGTGTGAGTGTGCAGTCTGAGCTGTGTGAGTGTGCAGTCTGCTGTATTAGCGTGCAGTCTGTGCTGTGTGAGCGTGCAGTCTGAGCTGTGTGAGTGTGCCGTCTGAGCTGTGTGAGTGTGCAGTCTGCTGTATGAGTGTGCAGTCTGTGCTGTATGAGCTTGCAGTCTGTGCTGTGTGAGCATGCAGTCTGCTGTGTGAGCGTGCAGTCTGCTGTATGAGCGTGCAGTCTGTGCTGTGTGAGCGTGCAGTCTGTGCTGTGTGAGCGTGCAGTCTGAGCTGTGTGAGTGTGCAGTCTGAGCTGTGTGAGTGTGCAGTCTGTGCTGTGTGAGCGTGCAGTCTGTGCTGTGTGAGCGTGCAGTCTGAGCTGTGTGAGTGTGCAGTCTGAGCTGTGTGAGTGTGCAGTCTGTGCTGTGTGACTGTGCAGACTGTGCTGTGAGTGTGCAGTCTGAGATGTGTGAGTGTGCAGTCTGTGCTGTATGGGTGTGCAGTCTGTGCTGTGTGAGCGTGCAGTCTGTGCTGTGTGAGCGCAGTCTGTGCTGCATGAGCGTGCAGTCTGTGCTGCATGAGCGTGCAGTCTGTTCTGTGAATGTGCGCAGTCTGTGCTGTGAGTGCGCAGTCTGTGCTGTGTGAGTGTGCAGTCTGCTGTGTGAGTGCGCAGTCTGTGCTGTGTGAGTGCGCAGTCTGTGCTGTGTGAGTGCGCAGTCTGTGCTGTGTGAGTGCGCAGTCTGTGCTGTGTGAGTGCGCAGTCTGAGCTGTGTGAGCGTACAGTCTGTGCTGTGTGAGCGTGCAGTCTGTGCTGTGCAGTCTGAGCTGTGTGAGCGTGCAGTCTGAGCTGTGTGAGCGTGCAGTCTGAGCTGTGTGAGCGTGCAGTCTGAGCTGTGTGAGCGTGCAGTCTTTGCTGTGTGAGCGTGCAGTCTGTGCTGTGCGTTTGCAGTCTGTGCTCTGTGAGCGTGCAGTCTGTGCTGTGTGAGTGCGCAGTCTGTGCTGTGTGAGTGCGCAGTCTGTGCTGTGTGAGTGTGCAGTCTGTGCTGTGTGAGTGTGCCGTCTGTGCTGTGTGAGCGTGCAGTCTGTGCTGTGTGAGTGCGCAGTTTGTGCTGTCTGAGCGTGCAGTCTGTGCTGTGTGAGCGTGCAGTCTGTGCTGTGTGAGTGCGCAGTCTGTGCTGTGTGAGTGTGCAGTCTGTGCTGTGTGAGCGTGCAGTCTGTGCTGTGTGAGCGTGCAGTCTGTGCTGTGTGAGTGCGCAGTCTGCTGTGTGAGTGTGCAGTCTGTGCTGTGTGAGTGCGCAGTCTGTGCTGTGTGAGTGTGCAGTCTGTGCTGTGTGAGCGTGCAGTCTGTGCTGTGTGAGCGTGCAGTCTGTGCTGTGTGAGTCCGCAGTCTGTGCTGTGTGAGTGTGCAGTCTGTGCTGTGTGAGTGTGCAGTCTGTGCTGTGTGAGTGTGCAGTCTGTGCTGTGTGAGTGTGCAGTCTGTGCTGTGAGTCTGCAGTCTGTGCTGTGTGTGTGTGCAGTCTGTGCTGTGTGAGTCCGAAGTCTGTGCTGTGAGCGTGCAGTCTGTGCTGTGTGTGTCCGCAGTCTGTGCTGTGTGAGTGTGCAGTCTGAGCTGTGTGTGTCCGCAGTCTGTGCTGTGTGAGTGTGCAGTCTGTGCTGTGTGAGTGTGCAGTCTGTGCTGTGTGAGTGTTCAGTCTGTGCTGTGAGCGTGCAGTCTGTGCTGTGTGTGTCCGCAGTCTGTACTGTGTGAGTGTGCAGTCTGTGCTGTGAGCGTGCAGTCTGTGCTGTGTGTGTCCGCAGTCTGTGCTGTGTGAGAGTGCAGTCTGTGCTGTGTGAGTCCGCAGTCTGTGCTGTGTGAGTGTGCAGTCTGAGCTGTGTGAGTGTGCAGTCTGTGCTGTGTGAGTGTGCAGTCTGTGCTGTGAGTGTGCAGTCTGTGCTGTGAGTGTGCAGTCTGTGCTGTGTGAGTCCGCAGTCTGTGCTGTGTGAGCGTGCAGTCTGTGCCGTGTGTGTCCGCAGTCTGTGCTGTGTGAGTGTGCAGTCTGAGCTGTGTGAGCGTGCAGTCTGTGCTGTGTGAGTGTGCAGTCTGAGCTGTGTGAGCGTGCAGTCTGTGCTGTGTGTGTCCGCAGTCTGTGCTGTGTGAGTGTGCAGACTGTGCTGTGTGTGTCCGCAGTCTGTGCTGTGTGAGTGTGCAGTCTGAGCTGTGTGAGCGTGCAGTCTGTGCTGTGAGTGTGCAGTCTGAGCTGTGTGAGCGTGCAGTCTGTGCTGTGTGTGTCCGCAGTCTGTGCTGTGTGAGTGTGCAGTCTGTGCTGTGTGTGTCCGCAGTCTGTGCTGTGTGAGTGTGCAGTCTGTGCTGTGTGAGCGTGCAGTCTATGCTGTGTGTGTCCGCAGTCTGTGCTGTGTGAGTGTGCAGTCTGTGCTGTGTGTGTCCGCAGTCTGTGCTGTGTGAGTGTGCAGTCTGTGCTGTGAGCGTGCAGTCTGTGCTGTGTGTGTCCGCAGTCTGTGCTGTGTGAGCGTGCAGTCTGTGCTGTGAGCGTGCAGTCTGTGCTGTGTGTGTCCGCAGTCTGTGCTGTGTGAGTGTGCAGTCTGTGCTGTGAGTGCGCAGTCTGTGCTGTGTCAGTGCACAGTCTGTGCTGTGTGAGTGCGCAGTCTGTGATGTGTGAGTGTGCAGTCTGTGCTGGATGAGCGTGCAGTCTGTGCTGTGAGTGTGCAGTCTGTGCTGTGTGAGTGTGCAGTCTGTGCTGTGTGAGTGTGCAGTCTTTGCTGTGAGCGTGCAGTCTGTGCTGTGTGAGCGTGCAGTCTGTGCTGTGTGAGCGTGCAGTCTGTGCTGTGTGAGCGTGCAGTCTGTGCTGTGTGAGCGTGCAGTCTGTGCTGTGTGAGTGCGCAGTCTGTGATGTGTGAGTGTGCAGTCTGTGCTGTGAGTGCGCAGTCTGTGCTGTGTGAGTGTGCAGTGTGTGCTGTGAGTGCGCAGTCTGTGCTGTGTGAGTGTGCAGTTTTTGCTGTATGAGCGTGCAGTCTGTGCTGTGTGAGCGTGCAGTCTGTGCTGTGTGAGTGTGCAGTCTGTGCTGTGTGAGCGTGCAGTCTGTGCTGTGTGAGCGTGCAGTCTGTGCTGTGTGAGCGTGCAGTCTGTGCTGTGTGAGTGTCCAGTCTGTGCTGTGTGAGTGTGCAGTCTGTGCTGTGTGAGTGCGCAGTCTGTGCTGTGTGAGCATGCAGTCTGTGCTGTGTGAGCGTGCAGTCTGTGCTATGTGAGCGTGCAGTCTGTGCTGTGAGTGTGCAGTCTGTGCTGTGTGAGTGTGCAGTCTTTGCTGTATGAGCGTGCAGTCTGAGCTGTATGAGCGTGCAGTCTGTGCAGTGTGAGTGTGCAGTCTGAGCTGTGTGAGTGTGCAGTCTGTGCTGTGTGAGTGTGCAGTCTGAGCTGTGTGAGTGTGCAGTCTGTGCTGTGTGAGTGTGCAGTCTGAGCTGTGAGTGCGCAGTCTGTGCTGTGTGAGTGTGCAGTCTGAGCTGTATGAGCGTGCAGTCTGAGCTGTGTGTGTGTGCAGTCTGTGCTGTGTGTGTGCAGTCTGAGCTGTGAGTGCGCAGTCTGTGCTGTGTGAGTGTGCAGTCTGAGCTGTATGAGCGTGCAGTCTGAGCTGTGTGAGTGAGCAGTCTGAGCTGTGTGAGTGTGCAGTCTGTGCTGTGTGAGTGTGCAGTCTGAGCTGTGTGTGTGCAGTCTGTGCTGTGAGCGTGCAGTCTGTGCTGTGAGTGTGCAGTCTGTGCTGTGTGAGTGTGCAGTCTGAGCTGTGTGAGTGTGCAGCCTGTGCTGGGTGAGTGTGCAGTCTGAGCTGTGTGAGTGTGCAGCCTGTGCTGTATGAGTGTGCAGTCTGAGCTGTGTGAGTGTGCAGTCTGTGCTGTATGAGTGTGCAGTCTGAGCTGTGTGAATGTGCAGTCTGAGCTGTGTGAGTGTGCAGTCTGTGCTGTGAGAGTGCAGTCTGTGCTGTATGAGTGTGCAGTCTGAGCTGTGTGAGTGTGCAGTCTGAGCTGTGTGAGTGTGCAGTCTGAGCTGTGTGAGTGTGCAGTCTGTGCTGTGAGTGTGCAGTCTGTGCTGTGTGAGTGTGCAGTCTGAGCTGTGTGAGTGTGCAGCCTGTGCTGTATGAGTGTGCAGTCTGAGCTGTGTGAGTGTGCAGTCTGTGCTGTATGAGTGTGCAGTCTGAGCTGTGTGAGTGTGCAGTCTGAGCTGTGTGAGTGTGCAGTCTGTGCTGTATGAGTGTGCAGTCTGAGCTGTGTGAGTGTGCAGTCTGAGCTGTGTGAGTGTGCAGTCTGTGCTGTGTGAGTGTGCAGTCTGTGCTGTGAGAGTGCAGCCTGTGCTGTGAGAGCGTGCAGTATGTGCTGTGTGAGTGTGCAGTCTGTGCTGTGTGAGTGTGCAGTCTGTGCTGTGTGAGTGTGCAGTCTGTGCTGTGTGAGCATGCAGTCTGTGCTGTGTGAGTGTCCAGTCTGTGCTGTGTGAGTGTGCAGTATGTGCTGTGTGAGTGTGCAGTCTGTGCTGTGTGAGTGTGCAGTCTGTGCTGTATGAGTGTGCAGTCTGTGCTGTGTGAGTGTGCAGTATGTGCTGTGTGAGCGTGCAGTATGTGCTGTGTGAGTGTGCAGTCTGTGCTGTGTGAGTGTGCAGCCTGTGCTGTGTGAGTGTGCAGTCTGAGCTGTGTGAGTGTGCAGTCTGTGCTGTGTGAGTGTGCAGTCTGTGCTGTGTGTGTGTGCAGCCTGTGCTGTATGAGTGTGCAGTCTGAGCTGTGTGAGTGTGCAGTCTGTGCTGTGTGAGTGTGCAGTCTGAGCTGTGTGAGTGAGCAGTCTGTGCTGTGTGAGCGTGCAGTCTGAGCTGTGTGAGCGTGCAGTCTGTGCTGTGTGAGTGCGCAGTCTGAGCTGTGTGAGCGTGCAGTCTGTGCTGTGTGAGCGTGCAGCCTGTGCTGTGAGAGCGTGCAGTCTGTGCTGTGTGAGTGTGCAGTCTGTGCTGTGTCAGTCCACAGTCTGTGCTGTGTGAGTGTGCAGTCTGTGCTGTGTGAGTGTGCAGTCTGTGCTGTGTGAGTGTGCAGTCTGTGCTGTGTGAGTGTGCAGTCTGTGCTGTGTGAGTGTGCAGTCTGTGCTGTGTGAGTGTGCAGTCTGTGCTGTGTGAGTGTGCAGTCTGTGCTGTGTGAGTGAGCAGTCTGTGCTGTGTGAGTGTGCAGTCTGTGCTGTGTGAGCATGCAGTCTGTGCTGTGTGAGTGTGCAGTCTGTGCTGTGTGAGCGTGCAGTCTGTGCTGTGTGAGTGTGCAGTCTGTGCTGTGTGAGTGTGCAGTCTGTGCTGTGAGTGTGCAGTCTGTGCTGTGTGAGCGTGCAGTCTGTGCTGTGTGAGTGTGCAGTCTGTGCTGTGTGAGCGTGCAGTCTGTGCTGTGAGCGTGCAGTCTGTGCTGTGTGAGTGTGCAGTCTGTGCTGTGAGTGTGCAGTCTGTGCTGTGTGAGCGTGCAGTCTGTGCTGTGTGAGCGTGCAGTCTGTGCTGTGAGTGTGCAGTCTGTGCTGTGTGAGCGTGCAGTCTGTGCTGTGTGTGTGTCCAGTCTGTGCTGTGTGAGTGTGCAGTCTGTGCTGTGTGAGCGTGCAGTCTGTGCTGTGTGAGTGTGCAGCCTGTGCTGTGTGAGTGTGCAGTCTGTGCTGTGTGAGTGAGCAGTCTGTGCTGTGTGAGTCCGCAGTCTGTGCTGTGTGAGTGTGCAGTCTGTGCTGTGTGAGTGTGCAGTCTGTGCTGTGTGAGTGTGCAGTCTGTGCTGTGTGAGCGTGCAGTCTGTGCTGTGTGAGCGTGCAGTCTGTGCTGTGTGAGTGTGCAGCCTGTGCTGTGTGAGTGTGCAGTCTGTGCTGTGTGAGTGTGCAGTCTGTGCTGTGTGAGTGTGCAGTCTGTGCTGTGTGAGTGTGCAGTCTGTGCTGTGTGAGCGTGCAGTCTGTGCTGTGTGAGTGTGCAGTCTGTGCTGTGTGAGTGTGCAGTCTGTGCTGTGAGTGTGCAGTCTGTGCTGTGTGAGTGTCCAGTCTGTGCTGTATGAGTGTGCAGTCTGAGCTGTGTGAGTGTGCAGTCTGTGCTGTGTGAGTGTGCAGTCTGTGCTGTGTGAGCGTGCAGTCTGTGCTGTGTGAGTGTGCAGTCTGTGCTGTGTGAGTGTGCAGTCTGTGCTGTGTGAGTGTCCAGTCTGTGCTGTGTGAGCGTGCAGTCTGTGCTGTGTGTGTGTCCAGTCTGTGCTGTGTGAGTGAGCAGTCTGTGCTGTGTGAGCGTGCAGTCTGTGCTGTGTGAGTGTGCAGTCTGTGCTGTGTGAGTGTGCAGTCTGTGCTGTGTGAGCGTGCAGTCTGTGCTGTGTGAGCGTGCAGTCTGTGCTGTGTGAGCGTGCAGTCTGTGCTGTGTGAGCGTGCAGTCTGAGCTGTGTGAGCGTGCAGTCTGTGCTGTGTGAGCGTGCAGTCTGAGCTGTGTGAGCGTGCAGTCTGTGCTGTGTGAGCGTGCAGTCTGTGCTGTGTGAGCGTGCAGTCTGTGCTGTGTGAGCGTGCAGTCTGTGCTGTGTGAGCGTGCAGTCTGAGCTGTGTGAGTGTCCAGTCTGTGCTGTGTGAGTGTGCAGTCTGTGCTGTGTGAGTGTGCAGTCTGTGCTGTGTGAGCGTGCAGTCTGTGCTGTGTGAGTGTCCAGTCTGTGCTGTGTGAGCGTGCAGTCTGTGCTGTGTGAGCGTGCAGTCTGTGCTGTATGAGCGTGCTGTCTGTGCTGTGTGAGTGTCCAGTCTGAGCTGTGTGAGTGTGCAGTCGGTGCTGTGTGTGTGCGCAGTCTGTGCTGTGTGAGCGTGCAGTCTGTGCTGTGTGAGTGTCCAGTCTGTGCTGTGTGAGTGTGCAGTCTGTGCTGTGTGAGTGAGCAGTCTGTGCTGTGTGAGTGTGCAGTCTGTGCTGTGAGTGTGCAGTCTGTGCTGTGTGAGCGTGCAGTCTGTGCTGTGCGAGTGTGCAGTCTGTGCTGTGTGAGTGAGCAGTCTGTGCTGTGTGAGTGTGCAGTCTGTGCTGTGAGTGTGCAGTCTGTGCTGTGTGAGCGTGCAGTCTGTGCTGTGCGAGTGTGCAGTCTGTGCTGTGTGAGTGAGCAGTCTGTGCTGTGTGAGTGTGCAGTCTGTGCTGTGAGTGAGCAGTCTGTGCTGTGTGAGTGTGCAGTCTGTGCTGTGAGTGTGCAGTCTGTGCTGTGTGAGCGTGCAGTCTGTGCTGTGCGAGTGTGCAGTCTGTGCTGTGTGAGTGAGCAGTCTGTGCTGTGTGAGTGTGCAGTCTGTGCTGTGAGTGTGCAGTCTGTGCTGTGTGAGCGTGCAGTCTGTGCTGTGTGAGTGTGCTGTCTGTGCTGTGTGAGAGTGCAGTCTGTGCTGTGTGAGCGTGCAGTCTGTGCTGTGTGAGCGTGCAGTCTGTGCTGTGTGAGTGTGCAGTCTGTGCTGTGAGTGTGCAGTCTGTGCTGTGTGAGTGTGCAGTCTGTGCTGTGTGAGTGTGCAGTCTGTGCTGTGTGAGTGTGCAGTCTGTGCTGTGAGTGTGCAGTCTGTGCTGTGAGTGTGCAGTCTGTGCTGTGTGAGTGTGCAGTCTGTGCTGTATGAGTGTGCAGTCTGTGCTGTGTGACTGTGCAGTCTGTGCTGTGTGAGTGTGCAGTCTGTGCTGTGTGAGCGTGCAGTCTGTGCTGTGTGAGCGTGCAGTCTGTGCTGTGTGAGCGTGCAGTCTGTGCTGTGTGAGCGTGCAGTCTGTGCTGTGTGAGTGTGCAGTCTGTGCTGTGTGAGTGTCCAGTCTGTGCTGTGTGAGCGTGCAGTCTGTGCTGTGTGAGCGTGCAGTCTGTGCTGTGTGAGCGTGCAGTCTGTGCTGTGTGAGTGTGCAGTCTGTGCTGTGTGAGTCCGCAGTCTGTGCTGTGTGAGCGTGCAGTCTGTGCTGTGTGAGTCCGCAGTCTGTGCTGTATGAGTGTGCAGTCTGTGCTGTGTGAGTCCGCAGTCTGTGCTGTGTGAGAGTGCAGTCTGTGCTGTGTGAGCGTGCAGTCTGTGCTGTGTGAGTGTGCAGTCTGTGCTGTGTGAGAGTGCAGTCTGTGCTGTGTGAGTCCGCAGTCTGTGCTGTGTGAGTCCGCAGTCTGTGCTGTGTGAGTGTGCAGTCTGTGCTGTGTGAGTGTGCAGTCTGTGCTGTGTGAGTGTGCAGTCTGTGCTGTGTGAGTGTGCAGTCTGTGCTGTGTGAGTGTGCAGTCTGTGCTGTGTGAGTGTGCAGTCTGTGCTGTGTGAGTCCAGTCTGTGCTGTGTGAGTGTGCAGTCTGTGCTGTGTGAGTGTGCAGTCTGTGCTGTGTGAGTGTGCAGTCTGTGCTGTATGAGTGTGCAGTCTGTGCTGTGTGAGTGTGCAGTCTGTGCTGTGTGAGTGCGCAGTCTGTGCTGTGTGAGTGTGCAGTCTGTGCTGTGTGAGTGCGCAGTCTGTGCTGTATGAGTGTGCAGTCTGTGCTGTGTGAGCGTGCAGTCTGTGCTGTGTGAGTGTGCAGTCTGTGCTGTGTGAGTGTGCAGTCTGTGCTGTGAGTGTGCAGTCTGTCCTGTGAGTGTGCAGTCTGTGCTGTGTGAGTGTGCAGTCTGTGCTGTGTGAGCGTGCAGTCTGTGCTGTGTGAGTGTGCAGTCTGTGCTGTGAGTGTGCAGTCTGTGCTGTGAGTGTGCAGTCTGTCCTGTGAGTGTGCAGTCTGTGCTGTGTGAGTGTGCAGTCTGTGCTGTGTGAGCGTGCAGTCTGTGCTGTGTGAGTGTGCAGTCTGTGCTGTGAGTGTGCAGTCTGTGCTGTGAGTGTGCAGTCTGTGCTGTGAGTGTGCAGTCTGTCCTGTGAGTGTGCAGTCTGTGCTGTGTGAGTGTGCAGTCTGTGCTGTGAGTGTGCAGTCTGTGCTGTGTGAGTGCGCAGTCTGTGCTGTGTGAGCGTGCAGTCTGTGCTGTGTGAGCGTGCAGTCTGTGCTGTGTGAGCGTGCAGTCTGTGCTGTGTGAGTGTGCAGTCTGTGCTGTGAGTGTGCAGTCTGTGCTGTGTGAGTGTGCAGTCTGTGCTGTGTGAGTGTGCAGTCTGTGCTGTGTGAGTGTGCAGTCTGTGCTGTGAGTGTGCAGTCTGTGCTGTGAGTGTGCAGTCTGTGCTGTGTGAGTGTGCAGTCTGTGCTGTATGAGTGTGCAGTCTGTGCTGTGTGACTGTGCAGTCTGTGCTGTGTGAGTGTGCAGTCTGTGCTGTGTGAGCGTGCAGTCTGTGCTGTGTGAGCGTGCAGTCTGTGCTGTGTGAGCGTGCAGTCTGTGCTGTGTGAGTCCGCAGTCTGTGCTGTGTGAGCGTGCAGTCTGTGCTGTGTGAGTCCGCAGTCTGTGCTGTCTGAGTGTGCAGTCTGTGCTGTGTGAGTCCGCAGTCTGTGCTGTGTCAGTGTGCAGTCTGTGCTGTGTGAGTCCGCAGTCTGTGCTGTGTCAGTGTGCAGTCTGTGCTGTGTGAGTGTGCAGTCTGTGCTGTGTGAGAGTGCAGTCTGTGCTGTGTGAGTCCGCAGTCTGTGCTGTGTGAGTCCGCAGTCTGTGCTGTGTGAGTGTGCAGTCTGTGCTGTGTGAGTGTGCAGTCTGTGCTGTGTGAGTGTGCAGTCTGTGCTGTGTGAGTGTGCAGTCTGTGCTGTGGGAGTGTGCAGTCTGTGCTGTGTGAGTGTGCAGTCTGTGCTGTGTGAGTGTGCAGTCTGTGCTGTGTGAGTGTGCAGTCTGTGCTGTGTGAGTGTGCAGTCTGTGCTGTGTGAGTGTGCAGTCTGTGCTGTGTGAGTGTGCAGTCTGTGCTGTGTGAGTGTGCAGTCTGTGCTGTGTGAGTGTGCAGTCTGTGCTGTGTGAGTGTGCAGTCTGTGCTGTGTGAGTGCGCAGTCTGTGCTGTGTGAGTGTGCAGTCTGTGCTGTGTGAGTGCGCAGTCTGTGCTGTATGAGTGTGCAGTCTGTGCTGTGTGAGCGTGCAGTCTGTGCTGTGTGAGTGTGCAGTCTGTGCTGTGTGAGTGTGCAGTCTGTGCTGTGAGTGTGCAGTCTGTCCTGTGAGTGTGCAGTCTGTGCTGTGTGAGCGTGCAGTCTGTGCTGTGTGAGTGTGCAGTCTGTGCTGTGAGTGTGCAGTCTGTGCTGTGAGTGTGCAGTCTGTCCTGTGAGTGTGCAGTCTGTGCTGTGTGAGTGTGCAGTCTGTGCTGTGAGTGTGCAGTCTGTCCTGTGAGTGTGCAGTCTGTGCTGTGTGAGCGTGCAGTCTGTGCTGTGTGAGTGTGCAGTCTGTGCTGTGTGAGTGTGCAGTCTGTGCTGTGTGAGTGCGCAGTCTGTGCTGTGTGAGTGTGCAGTCTGTGCTGTGAGTGTGCAGTCTGTGCTGTGTGAGTGTGCAGTCTGTGCTGTGTGAGTGTGCAGTCTGTGCTGTGTGAGCATGCAGTCTGTGCTGTGTGAGTGTGCAGTCTGTGCTGTGAGTGTGCAGTCTGTGCTGTGTGAGTGTGCAGTCTGTGCTGTGTGAGTGTGCAGTCTGTGCTGTGTGAGTGCGCAGTCTGTGCTGTGTGAGTGTGCAGTCTGTGCTGTGTGAGTGCGCAGTCTGTGCTGTATGAGTGTGCAGTCTGTGCTGTGTGAGTGTGCAGTCTGTGCTGTGTGAGTGCGCAGTCTGTGCTGTGTGAGTGTGCAGTCTGTGCTGTATGAGTGTGCAGTCTGTGCTGTGTGAGTGTGCAGTCTGTGCTGTATGAGTGTGCAGTCTGTGCTGTGTGAGTGTGCAGTCTGTGCTGTGTGAGTGTGCAGTCTGTGCTGTGTGAGTGTGCAGTCTGTGCTGTGTGAGTGCGCAGTCTGTGCTGTGTGAGTGTGCAGTCTGTGCTGTGTGAGTGCGCAGTCTGTGCTGTATGAGTGTGCAGTCTGTGCTGTGTGAGTGTGCAGTCTGTGCTGTGTGAGTGTGCAGTCTGTGCTGTGTGAGTGTGCAGTCTGTGCTGTATGAGTGTGCAGTCTGTGCTGTGTGAGTGTGCAGTCTGTGCTGTGTGAGCGTGCAGTCTGTGCTGTGTGAGTGTGCAGTCTGTGCTGTGTGAGTGTGCAGTCTGTGCTGTGTGAGTGCGCAGTCTGTGGTGTGTGAGTGTGCAGTCTGTGCTGTGTGAGTGTGCAGTCTGTGCTGTGAGCGTGCAGTCTGTGCTGTGTGAGCGTGCAGTCTGTGCTGTGTGAGTGTGCAGTCTGTGCTGTGTGAGTGCGCAGTCTGTGCTGTGTGCGTGTGCAGTCTGTGCTGTGAGTGTGCAGTCTGTGCTGTGTGAGTGTGCAGTCTGTGCTGTGTGAGTGTGCAGTCTGTGCTGTGTGAGCATGCAGTCTGTGCTGTGTGAGTGTGCAGTCTGTGCTGTGAGTGTGCATTCTGTGCTGTGTGAGTGTGCAGTCTGTGCTGTGTGAGTGTGCAGTCTGTGCTGTGTGAGTGTGCAGTCTGTGCTGTGTGAGTGTGCAGTCTGTGCTGTATGAGTGTGCAGTCTGTGGTGTGTGAGTGTGCAGTCTGTGGTGTGTGAGTGTGCAGTCTGTGCTGTGTGAGCGTGCAGTCTGTGCTGTGTGAGTGTGCAGTCTGTGCTGTGTGAGTGTGCAGTCTGTGCTGTGTGAGTGTGCAGTCTGTGCTGTGTGAGTGTGCAGTCTGTGCTGTGTGAGTGTGCAGTCTGTGCTGTGTGAGCGTGCAGTCTGTGCTGTGTGAGTGTGCAGTCTGTGCTGTATGAGTGTGCAGTCTGTGCTGTGTGAGCGTCCAGTCTGTGCTGTGTGAGCGTGCAGTCTGTGCTGTGTGAGTGTGCAGTCTGTGCTGTATGAGTGTGCAGTCTGTGCTGTGTGAGTGTGCAGTCTGTGCTGTGTGAGTGTGCAGTCTGTTCTGTATGAGTGTGCAGTCTGTGCTGTGTGAGTGTGCAGTCTGTGCTGTGTGAGTGTGCAGTGTGTGCTGTGTGAGTGAGCAGTCTGTGCTGTGTGAGTGTGCAGTCTGTGCTGTGTGAGTGTGCAGTCTGTGCTGTGTGAGCGTGCAGTCTGTGCTATGTGAGTGTGCAGTCTGTGCTGTGTGAGTGTGCAGTCTGTGCTGTGAGTGTGCAGTCTGTGCTGTGTGAGTCCGCAGTCTGTGCTGTGTAAATGTGCAGTCTGTGCTGTGTGAGTCCGCAGTCTGTGCTGTGTGAATGTGCAGTCTGTGCTATGTGAGTGTGCAGTCTGTGCTGTGTGAGTGTGCAGTCTGTGCTGTGTGAGCGTGCAGTCTGAGCTGTGTGAGTGTGCAGTCTGAGCTGTGTGAGTGTGCAGTCTGTGCTGTGTGAGCGTGCAGTCTGTGCTGTGTGAGTGAGCAGTCTGTGCTGTGTGAGCGTGCAGTCTCTGCTGTGTGAGTGAGCAGTCTGTGCTGTGTGAGCGTGCAGTCTGAGCTGTGTGAGTGTGCAGTCTGTGCTGTGTGAGTGTGCAGTCTGTGCTGTGTGAGCGTGCAGTCTGTGCTGTGAGCGTGCAGTCTGTGCTGTGAGTGTGCAGTCTGTGCTGTGAGTGTGCAGTCTGAGCTGTGAGTGTGCAGTCTGTGCTGTGAGTGTGCAGTCTGAGCTGTGAGTGTGCAGTCTGTGCTGTGTGAGCGTGCAGTCTGAGCTGTGTGAGTGTGCAGTCTGAGCTGTGTGAGTGAGCAATCTGGGCTGTGTGAGTGTGCAGTCTTTGCTGTGTGAGTGAGCAGTCTGTGCTGTGTGAGCGTGCAGTCTGAGCTGTGTGAGTGTGCAGTCTGTGCTGTGTGAGTGTGCAGTCTGTGCTGTGAGTGTGCAGTCTGTGCTGTGTGAGTGTGCAGTCTGTGCTGTGTGAGTGTGCAGTCTGTGCTGTATGAGTGTGCAGTCTGAGCTGTGTGAGTGTGCAGTCTGTGCTGTGAGTGTGCAGTCTGTGCTGTGAGAGTGTGCAGTCTGTGCTGTGAGTGTGCAGTCTGTGCTGTGAGAGTGTGCAGTCTGTGCTGTGTGAGTGTGCAGTCTGTGCTGTATGAGTGTGCTGTCTGAGCTGTGCGAGTGTGCAGTCTGTGCTGTGTGAGTGTGCAGTCTGTGCTAAGTGAGTGTGCAGTCTGAGCTGTGTGAGTGTGCAGTCTGTGCTGTGTGAGCGTGCAGTCTGTGCTGTGTGAGTGTGCAGTCTGAGCTGTGTGAGCGTGCAGTCTGTGCTGTGTGAGTGTGCAGTCTGTGCTGTGTGAGTGTGCAGTCTGTGCTAAGTGAGTGTGCAGTCTGTGCTGTGTGAGTGTACAGTCTGTGCTGTGAGAGTGCAGTCTGAGCTGTGTGAGCGTGCAGTCTGAGCTGTGTGAGCGTGCAGTCTGTGCTGTGTGAGTGCGCAGTCTGAGCTGTGTGAGCGTGCAGTCTGAGCTGTGTGAGCGTGCAGTCTGAGCTGTGTGAGAGTGCAGTCTGTGCTGTGTGAGCGTGCAGTCTGTGCTGTGTGAGTGTGCAGTCTGAGCTGTGTGAGTGTGCAGTCTGTGCTGTGTGAGCATGCAGTCTGTGCTGTGTGAGTGTGCAGTCTGAGCTGTGTGAGCGTGCAGTCTGATCTGTGTGAGTGTGCAGTCTGTGCTGTGTGTGTGCGCAGTCTGTGCTGTGTGAGTGTGCAGTCTGTGCTGTGTGAGTGTGCAGTCTGTGCTGTGTGTGTGCGCAGTCTGTGCTGTGTGAGTGTGCAGTCTGTGCTGTGTGAGTGTGCAGTCTGAGCTGTGTGAGCGTGCAGTCTGATCTGTGTGAGTGTGCAGTCTGTGCTGTGTGAGTGTGCAGTCTGTGCTGTGAGTGTGCAGTCTGTGCTGTGTGAGTGTGCAGTCTGTGCTGTGTGAGTGTGCAGTCTGTGCTGTGTGAGCGTGCAGTCTGTGCTGTGTGAGTGTGCAGTCTGTGCTGTGTGAGTGTGCAGTCTGTGCTGTGTGAGTGTGCAGTCTGTGCTGTGTGAGCGTGCAGTCTGTGCTGTGTGAGTGTGCAGTCTGTGCTGTGTGAGTGTGCAGTCTGTGCTGTGTGAGCGTGCAGTCTGAGCTGTGTGAGTGTGCAGTCTGAGCTGTATGAGAGTGCAGTCTGTGCTGTGTGAGTGTGCAGTCTGTGCTGTGTGAGTGTGCAGTCTGAGCTGTGTGAGTGTGCAGTCTGAGCTGTGTGAGCGTGCAGTCTGATCTGTGTGAGTGTGCAGTCTGTGCTGTGTGAGTGTGCAGTCTGTGCTGTGAGTGTGCAGTCTGTGCTGTGTGAGTGTGCAGTCTGTGCTGTGTGAGTGAGCAGTCTGTGCTGTGTGAGCGTGCAGTCTGTGCTGTGTGAGCGTGCAGTCTGAGCTGTGTGAGTGTGCAGTCTGTGCTGTGTGAGTGTGCAGTCTGTGCTGTGTGAGTGTGCAGTCTGAGCTGTGTGAGTGTGCAGTCTGTGCTGTGTGAGCGTGCAGTCTGTGCTGTGTGAGTGAGCAGTCTGTGCTGTGTGAGCGTGCAGTCTGTGCTGTGTGAGCGTGCAGTCTGAGCTGTGTGAGTGTGCAGTCTGTGCTGTGTGAGTGTGCAGTCTGTGCTGTGTGAGTGTGCAGTCTGAGCTGTGTGAGCGTGCAGTCTGTGCTGTGTGAGCGTGCAGTCTGTGCTGTGTGAGTGTGCAGTCTGTGCTGTGTGAGCGTGCAGTCTGTGCTGTGTGAGTGTGCAGTCTGAGCTGTGTGAGTGTGCAGTCTGTGCTGTGTGAGTGTGCAGTCTGTGCTGTGAGTGTGCAGTCTGTGCTGTGTGAGTCCGCAGTCTGTGCTGTGTGAGTGTGCAGTCTGAGCTGTGTGAGCGTGCAGTCTGTGCTGTGTGAGTGTGCAGTCTGTGCTGTGTGAGTGTGCAGTCTGTGCTGTGTGAGTGTGCAGTCTGTGCTGTGTGAGTGAGCAGTCTGTGCTGTGTGAGCGTGCAGTCTGTGCTGTGTGAGTGTGCAGTCTGAGCTGTGTGAGTGTGCAGTCTGTGCTGTGTGAGTGTGCAGTCTGTGCTGTGTGAGTGTGCAGTCTGTGCTGTGTGAGTGAGCAGTCTGTGCTGTGTGAGTGTGCAGACTGTGCTGTGTGAGTGTGCAGTCTGTGCTGTGTGAGCGTAAAGTCTGAGCTGTGTGAGTGTGCAGTCTGTGCTGTGTGAGCGTGCAGTCTGTGCTGTGTGAGTCCGCAGTCTGTGCTGTGTGAGTGTGCAGTCTGTGCTGTGTGAGTGTGCAGTCTGTGCTGTGTGAGTGTGCTGTCTGTGCTGTGTGAATGTGCAGTCTGAGCTGTGTGAGCGTGCAGTCTGTGCTGTGTGAGTGTGCAGTCTGTGCTGTTTGAGTCCGCAGTCTGTGCTGTGTGAGTGTGCTGTCTGTGCTGTGTGAGTGTGCAGTCTGAGCTGTGTGAGCGTGCAGTCTGTGCTGTGTGAGTGTGCAGTCTGTGCTGTGTGAGCGTGCAGTCTGTGCTGTGTGAGCGTGCAGTCTGTGCTGTGTGAGTGTGCAGTCTGTGCTGTGAGTGTGCAGTCTGTGCTGTGTGAGTGCGCAGTCTGTGCTGTGTGAGTGTGCAGTCTGTGCTGTGTGAGTGCGCAGTCTGTGCTGTGTGAGTGCGCAGTCTGTGCTGTGTGAGCGTGCAGTCTGTGCTGTGTGAGTGTGCAGTCTGTGCTGTGAGTGTGCAGTCTGTGCTGTGAGTGTGCAGTCTGTGCTGTGTGAGTGTGCAGTCTGTGCTGTGTGAGCGTGCAGTCTGTGCTGTGTGAGCGTGCAGTCTGTGCTGTGTGAGTGTGCAGTCTGTGCTGTGTGAGTGTGCAGTCTGTGCTGTGTGAGTGTGCAGTCTGTGCTGTGTGAGCGTGCAGTCTGTGCTGTGTGAGTGTGCAGTCTGTGCTGTGAGTGTGCAGTCTGTGCTGTGAGTGTGCAGTCTGTGCTGTGTGAGTGTGCAGTCTGTGCTGTATGAGTGTGCAGTCTGTGCTGTGTGACTGTGCAGTCTGTGCTGTGTGAGTGAGCAGTCTGTGCTGTGTGAGCGTGCAGTCTGTGCTGTGTGAGCGTGCAGTCTGTGCTGTGTGAGTGTGCAGTCTGTGCTGTGTGAGCGTGCAGTCTGTGCTGTGTGAGTGTGCAGTCTGTGCTGTGTGAGTGTGCAGTCTGTGCTGTGTGAGCGTGCAGTCTGTGCTGTGTGAGCGTGCAGTCTGTGCTGTGTGAGTGTGCAGTCTGTGCTGTGAGTGTGCAGTCTGTGCTGTGAGTGTGCAGTCTGTGCTGTGTGAGTGTGCAGTCTGTGCTGTATGAGTGTGCAGTCTGTGCTGTGTGACTGTGCAGTCTGTGCTGTGTGAGTGTGCAGTCTGTGCTGTGTGAGCGTGCAGTCTGTGCTGTGAGTGTGCAGTCTGAGCTGTGTGAGTGTGCAGTCTGTGCTGTGTGAGCGTGCAGTCTGTGCTGTGTGAGTGTGCAGTCTGTGCTGTGAGTGTGCAGTCTGTGCTGTGAGTGTGCAGTCTGTGCTGTGTGAGTGTGCAGTCTGTGCTGTCTGAGTGTGCAGTCTGTGCTGTGTGACTGTGCAGTCTGTGCTGTGTGAGTGTGCAGTCTGTGCTGTGTGAGCGTGCAGTCTGTGCTGTGTGAGCGTGCAGTCTGTGCTGTGTGAGCGTGCAGTCTGTGCTGTGTGAGTGTGCAGTCTGTGCTGTGAGTGTGCAGTCTGTGCTGTGTGAGTGTGCAGTCTGTGCTGTGTGAGTGCGCAGTCTGTGCTGTGTGAGCGTGCAGTCTGTGCTGTGTGAGTGTGCAGTCTGTGCTGTGTGAGTGTGCAGTCTGTGCTGTGTGAGCGCGCAGTCTGTGCTGTGTGAGCGTGCAGTCTGTGCTGTGTGAGTGTGCAGTCTGTGCTGTGTGAGTGCGCAGTCTGTGCTGTGTGAGTGTGCAGTCTGAGCTGTGTGAGTGTGCAGTCTGTGCTGTGTGAGTGTGCAGTCTGTGCTGTGTGAGTGTGCAGTCTGTGCTGTGTGAGTGTGCAGTCTGTGCTGTGTGAGTGCGCAGTCTGTGCTGTGTGAGTGCGCAGTCTGTGCTGTGTGAGCGTGCAGTCTGTGCTGTGTGAGTGTGCAGTCTGTGCTGTGTGAGTGTGCAGTCTGTGCTGTGTGAGCGCGCAGTCTGTGCTGTGTGAGCGTGCAGTCTGTGCTGTGTGAGTGTGCAGTCTGTGCTGTGTGAGTGCGCAGTCTGTGCTGTGTGAGTGTGCAGTCTGAGCTGTGTGAGTGTGCAGTCTGTGCTGTGTGAGTGTGCAGTCTGTGCTGTGTGAGTGTGCAGTCTGTGCTGTGTGAGTGCGCAGTCTGTGCTGTGTGAGCGTGCAGTCTGTGCTGTGTGAGTGTGCAGTCTGTGCTGTGTGAGTGTGCAGTCTGTGCTGTGTGAGTGCGCAGTCTGTGCTGTGTGAGCGTGCAGTCTGTGCTGTGTGAGTGTGCAGTCTGTGCTGTGTGAGTGTGCAGTCTGTGCTGTGAGTGTGCAGTCTGTGCTGTGTGAGCGTGCAGTCTGTGCTGTGTGAGTGCGCAGTCTGTGCTGTGTGAGCTTGCAGTCTGTGCTGTGTGAGTGCGCAGTCTGTGCTGTGTGAGCGTGCAGTCTGTGCTGTGTGAGTGTGCAGTCGGTGCTGTGTGAGCGTGCAGTCTGTGCTGTGTGAGTGCGCAGTCTGTGCTGTGTGAGCGTGCAGTCTGTGCTGTGTGAGTGTGCAGTCTGTGCTGTGTGAGCGTGCAGTCTGTGCTGTGTGAGTGCGCAGTCTGTGCTGTGAGTGTGCAGTCTGTGCTGTGAGTGTGCAGTCTGTGCTGTGTGAGCGTGCAGTCGGTGCTGTGTGAGCGTGCAGTCTGTGCTGTGTGAGTGTGCAGTCGGTGCTGTGTGAGCGTGCAGTCTGTGCTGTGTGAGTGCGCAGTCTGTGCTGTGAGTGTGCAGTCTGTGCTGTGAGTGTGCAGTCTGTGCTGTGTGAGCGTGCAGTCTGTGCTGTGTGAGTGTGCAGTCGGTGCTGTGTGAGCGTGCAGTCTGTGCTGTGTGAGTGCGCAGTCTGTGCTGTGTGAGCGTGCAGTCTGTGCTGTGTGAGTGTGCAGTCTGTGCTGTGTGAGTGTGCAGTCTGTGCTGTGAGTGTGCAGTCTGTGCTGTGTGAGCGTGCAGTCTGTGCTGTGTGAGTGTGCAGTCGGTGCTGTGTGAGCGTGCAGTCTGTGCTGTGTGAGTGTGCAGTCTGTGCTGTGTGAGCGTGCAGTCTGTGCTGTGTGAGTGTGCAGTCGGTGCTGTGTGAGCGTGCAGTCTGTGCTGTGTGAGTCCGCAGTCTGTGCTGTGTGAGCGTGCAGCCTGTGCTGTGTGAGTGTGCAGTCGGTGCTGTGTGAGCGTGCAGTCTGTGCTGTGTGAGCGTGCAGTCTGTGCTGTGTGAGTGTGCAGTCTGTGCTGTGTGAGTGTGCAGTCTGTGCTGTGTGAGCGTGGAGTCTGTGCTGTGTGAGTCCGCAGTCTGTGCTGTGTGAGCGTGTAGCCTGTGCTGTGTGAGTGTGCAGTCGGTGCTGTGTGAGCGTGCAGTCTGTGCTGTGTGAGCGTGCAGTCTGTGCTGTGTGAGTGTGCAGTCTGAGCTGTGTGAGTGTGCAGTCTGTGCTGTGTGAGTGTGCAGTCTGTGCTGTGTGAGTGCGCAGTCTGTGCTGTGTGAGCGTGCAGTCTGTGCTGTGTGAGTGTGCAGTCGGTGCTGTGTGAGCGTGCAGTCTGTGCTGTGTGAGTGTGCAGTCTGTGCTGTGTGAGTGTGCAGTCGGTGCTGTGTGAGCGTGCAGTCTGTGCTGTGTGAGTGTGCAGTCGGTGCTGTGTGAGCGTGCAGTCTGTGCTGTGTGAGTCCGCAGTCTGTGCTGTGTGAGCGTGCAGTCTGAGCTGTGTGAGTGTGCAGTCTGTGCTGTATGAGCGTGCAGTCTGTGCTGTGTGAGTGTGCAGCCTGTGCTGTATGAGTGTGCAGTCTGAGCTGTGTGAGTGTGCAGTCTGTGCTATATGAGCGTGCAGTCTGTGCTGTGTGAGCGTGCAGTCTGTGCTGTGTGAGTGTGCAGTCTGAGCTGTGTGAGTGTGCAGTCTGTGCTGTGTGAGTGTGCAGTCTGTGCTGTGTGAGTGCGCAGTCTGTGCTGTGTGAGCGTGCAGTCTGTGCTGTGTGAGTGTGCAGTCGGTGCTGTGTGAGCGTGCAGTCTGTGCTGTGTGAGTGAGCAGTCTGTGCTGTGTGAGTGTGCAGTCTGTGCTGTGTGAGTGTGCAGTCTGTGCTGTGTGAGTGAGCAGTCTGTGCTGTGTGAGTGAGCAGTCTGTGCTGTGTGAGTGTGCAGTCGGTGCTGTGTGAGCGTGCAGTCTGTGCTGTGTGAGCGTGCAGTCTGTGCTGTGTGAGTGAGCAGTCTGTGCTGTGTGAGCTTGCAGTCTGTGCTGTGTGAGTGTGCAGTCTGTGCTGTGCGAGTGTGCAGTCTGTGCTGTGTGAGTGAGCAGTCTGTGCTGTGTGAGTGTGCAGTCTGTGCTGTGTGAGTGTGCAGTCTGTGCTGTGTGAGTGAGCAGTCTATGCTGTGTGAGTGTGCAGTCTGTGCTGTGTGAGTGTGCAGTCTGTGCTGTGTGAGTGTGCAGTCTGTGCTGTGTGAGTGTGCAGTCTGTGCTGTGTGAGTGTGCAGTCTGTGCTGTGAGTGTGCAGTCTGTGCTGTGTGAGTGTGCAGTCTGTGCTGTGTGAGTGTGCAGTCTGTGCTGTGTGAGTCCGCAGTCTGTGCTGTGTGAGCGTGCAGTCTGTGCTGTGTGAGCGTGCAGTCTGTGCTGTGTGAGTGTGCAGTCTGTGCTGTGAGTGTGCAGTCTGTGCTGTGTGAGTGTGCAGTCTGTGCTGTGAGTGTGCAGTCTGTGCTGTGAGTGTGCAGTCTGTGCTGTGTGAGTGTGCAGTCTGTGCTGTGTGAGCGTGCAGTCTGTGCTGTGTGAGCGTGCAGTCTGTGCTGTGTGAGTGTGCAGTCTGTGCTGTGTGAGTGTGCAGTCTGTGCTGTGTGAGTGTGCAGTCTGTGCTGTGTGAGCGTGCAGTCTGTGCTGTGTGAGTGTGCAGTCTGTGCTGTGAGTGTGCAGTCTGTGCTGTGAGTGTGCAGTCTGTGCTGTGTGAGTGTGCAGTCTGTGCTGTATGAGTGTGCAGTCTGTGCTGTGTGAGTGTGCAGTCTGTGCTGTGAGTGTGCAGTCTGTGCTGTGAGTGTGCAGTCTGTGCTGTGTGAGTGTGCAGTCTGTGCTGTGTGAGCATGCAGTCTGAGCTGTGTGAGTGTGCAGTCTGTGCTGTGTGAGTGTGCAGTCTGTGCTGTGTGAGTGAGCAGTCTGTGCTGTGTGAGCGTGCAGTCTGTGCTGTGTGAGCGTGCAGTCTGTGCTGTGTGAGTGTGCAGTCTGTGCTGTGTGAGCGTGCAGTCTGTGCTGTGTGAGTGTGCAGTCTGTGCTGTGTGAGTGTGCAGTCTGTGCTGTGTGAGCGTGCAGTCTGTGCTGTGTGAGCGTGCAGTCTGTGCTGTGTGAGTGTGCAGTCTGTGCTGTGAGTGTGCAGTCTGTGCTGTGAGTGTGCAGTCTGTGCTGTGTGAGTGTGCAGTCTGTGCTGTATGAGTGTGCAGTCTGTGCTGTGTGACTGTGCAGTCTGTGCTGTGTGAGTGTGCAGTCTGTGCTGTGTGAGCGTGCAGTCTGTGCTGTGAGTGTGCAGTCTGAGCTGTGTGAGTGTGCAGTCTGTGCTGTGTGAGCGTGCAGTCTGTGCTGTGTGAGTGTGCAGTCTGTGCTGTGAGTGTGCAGTCTGTGCTGTGAGTGTGCAGTCTGTGCTGTGTGAGTGTGCAGTCTGTGCTGTATGAGTGTGCAGTCTGTGCTGTGTGACTGTGCAGTCTGTGCTGTGTGAGTGTGCAGTCTGTGCTGTGTGAGCGTGCAGTCTGTGCTGTGTGAGCGTGCAGTCTGTGCTGTGTGAGCGTGCAGTCTGTGCTGTGTGAGTGTGCAGTCTGTGCTGTGTGAGTGTGCAGTCTGTGCTGTGTGAGTGTGCAGTCTGTGCTGTGTGAGTGCGCAGTCTGTGCTGTGTGAGCGTGCAGTCTGTGCTGTGTGAGTGTGCAGTCTGTGCTGTGTGAGTGTGCAGTCTGTGCTGTGTGAGCGCGCAGTCTGTGCTGTGTGAGCATGCAGTCTGTGCTGTGTGAGTGTGCAGTCTGTGCTGTGTGAGTGTGCAGTCTGTGCTGTGTGAGTGCGCAGTCTGTGCTGTGTGAGTGTGCAGTCTGAGCTGTGTGAGTGTGCAGTCTGTGCTGTGTGAGTGTGCAGTCTGTGCTGTGTGAGTGTGCAGTCTGTGCTGTGTGAGTGCGCAGTCTGTGCTGTGTGAGCGTGCAGTCTGTGCTGTGTGAGTGTGCAGTCTGTGCTGTGTGAGTGTGCAGTCTGTGCTGTGTGAGTGCGCAGTCTGTGCTGTGTGAGCGTGCAGTCTGTGCTGTGTGAGTGTGCAGTCTGTGCTGTGTGAGTGTGCAGTCTGTGCTGTGAGTGTGCAGTCTGTGCTGTGTGAGCGTGCAGTCTGTGCTGTGTGAGTGCGCAGTCTGTGCTGTGTGAGCTTGCAGTCTGTGCTGTGTGAGTGCGCAGTCTGTGCTGTGTGAGCGTGCAGTCTGTGCTGTGTGAGTGTGCAGTCGGTGCTGTGTGAGCGTGCAGTCTGTGCTGTGTGAGTGCGCAGTCTGTGCTGTGTGAGCGTGCAGTCTGTGCTGTGTGAGTGTGCAGTCTGTGCTGTGTGAGCGTGCAGTCTGTGCTGTGTGAGTGTGCAGTCGGTGCTGTGTGAGTGTGCAGTCGGTGCTGTGTGAGTGCGCAGTCTGTGCTGTGTGAGCGTGCAGTCTGTGCTGTGTGAGTGTGCAGTCTGTGCTGTGTGAGTGTGCAGTCGGTGCTGTGTGAGCGTGCAGTCTGTGCTGTGTGAGTGCGCAGTCTGTGCTGTGAGTGTGCAGTCTGTGCTGTGAGTGTGCAGTCTGTGCTGTGTGAGCGTGCAGTCTGTGCTGTGTGAGTGTGCAGTCGGTGCTGTGTGAGCGTGCAGTCTGTGCTGTGTGAGTGCGCAGTCTGTGCTGTGTGAGCGTGCAGTCTGTGCTGTGTGAGTGTGCAGTCTGTGCTGTGTGAGTGTGCAGTCTGTGCTGTGAGTGTCCAGTCTGTGCTGTGTGAGTGTGCAGTCTGTGCTGTGTGAGTGTGCAGTCTGTGCTGTGTGAGCGTGCAGTCTGTGCTGTGTGAGTGTGCAGTCGGTGCTGTGTGAGCGTGCAGTCTGTGCTGTGTGAGTGTGCAGTCTGTGCTGTGTGAGCGTGCAGTCTGTGCTGTGTGAGTGTGCAGTCTGTGCTGTGTGAGCGTGCAGTCTGTGCTGTGTGAGTGTGCAGTCGGTGCTGTGTGAGCGTGCAGTCTGTGCTGTGTGAGTCCGCAGTCTGTGCTGTGTGAGCGTGCAGCCTGTGCTGTGTGAGTGTGCAGTCGGTGCTGTGTGAGCGTGCAGTCTGTGCTGTGTGAGCGTGCAGTCTGTGCTGTGTGAGTGTGCAGTCTGTGCTGTGTGAGTGTGCAGTCTGTGCTGTGTGAGCGTGGAGTCTGTGCTGTGTGAGTCCGCAGTCTGTGCTGTGTGAGCGTGTAGCCTGTGCTGTGTGAGTGTGCAGTCGGTGCTGTGTGAGCGTGCAGTCTGTGCTGTGTGAGCGTGCAGTCTGTGCTGTGTGAGTGTGCAGTCTGAGCTGTGTGAGTGTGCAGTCTGTGCTGTGTGAGTGTGCAGTCTGTGCTGTGTGAGTGCGCAGTCTGTGCTGTGTGAGCGTGCAGTCTGTGCTGTGTGAGTGTGCAGTCGGTGCTGTGTGAGCGTGCAGTCTGTGCTGTGTGAGTGTGCAGTCTGTGCTGTGTGAGTGTGCAGTCGGTGCTGTGTGAGCGTGCAGTCTGTGCTGTGTGAGTGTGCAGTCGGTGCTGTGTGAGCGTGCAGTCTGTGCTGTGTGAGTCCGCAGTCTGTGCTGTGTGAGCGTGCAGTCTGAGCTGTGTGAGTGTGCAGTCTGTGCTATATGAGCGTGCAGTCTGTGCTGTGTGAGTGTGCAGCCTGTGCTGTATGAGTGTGCAGTCTGAGCTGTGTGAGTGTGCAGTCTGTGCTATATGAGCGTGCAGTCTGTGCTGTGTGAGCGTGCAGTCTGTGCTGTGTGAGTGTGCAGTCTGAGCTGTGTGAGTGTGCAGTCTGTGCTGTGTGAGTGTGCAGTCTGTGCTGTGTGAGTGCGCAGTCTGTGCTGTGTGAGCGTGCAGTCTGTGCTGTGTGAGTGTGCAGTCGGTGCTGTGTGAGCGTGCAGTCTGTGCTGTGTGAGTGAGCAGTCTGTGCTGTGTGAGTGTGCAGTCTGTGCTGTGTGAGTGTGCAGTCTGTGCTGTGTGAGTGAGCAGTCTGTGCTGTGTGAGTGAGCAGTCTGTGCTGTGTGAGTGTGCAGTCGGTGCTGTGTGAGCGTGCAGTCTGTGCTGTGTGAGCGTGCAGTCTGTGCTGTGTGAGTGAGCAGTCTGTGCTGTGTGAGCGTGCAGTCTGTGCTGTGTGAGTGAGCAGTCTGTGCTGTGTGAGTGAGCAGTCTATGCTGTGTGAGTGTGCAGTCTGTGCTGTGTGAGTGTGCAGTCTGTGCTGTGTGAGTGTGCAGTCTGTGCTGTGTGAGTGTGCAGTCTGTGCTGTGTGAGTGTGCAGTCTGTGCTGTGAGTGTGCAGTCTGTGCTGTGTGAGTGTGCAGTCTGTGCTGTGTGAGTGTGCAGTCTGTGCTGTGTGAGTCCGCAGTCTGTGCTGTGTGAGCGTGCAGTCTGTGCTGTGTGAGTCCGCAGTCTGTGCTGTGTCAGTGTGCAGTCTGTGCTGTGTGAGTCCGCAGTCTGTGCTGTGTGAGTGTGCAGTCTGTGCTGTGTGAGTGTGCAGTCTGTGCTGTGTGAGTGTGCAGTCTGTGCTGTGTGAGTGTGCAGTCTGTGCTGTGTGAGCGTGCAGTCTGTGCTGTGAGTGTGCAGTCTGTGCTGTGTGAGCGTGCAGTCTGTGCTGTGTGAGTGTGCAGTCTGTGCTGTGTGAGTGTGCCGTCTGTGCTGTGCGAGTGTGCAGTCTGTGCTGTGTGAGTCCGCAGTCTGTGCTGTGTGAGCGTGCAGTCTGTGCTGTGTGAGTGTGCAGTCTGTGCTGTGTGAGTGTGCAGTCTGTGCTGTGCGAGTGTGCCGTCTGTGCTGTGCGAGTGTGCAGTCTGTGCTGTGTGAGTCCGCAGTCTGTGCTGTGTGAGCGTGCAGTCTGTGCTGTGTGAGTGTGCAGTCTGTGCTGTGTGAGCGTGCAGTCTGTGCTGTATGAGTGTGCAGTCTGTGCTGTGCGAGTGTGCCGTCTGTGCTGTGCGAGTGTGCAGTCTGTGCTGTGTGAGTCCGCAGTCTGTGCTGTGTGAGCGTGCAGTCTGTGCTGTGTGAGTGTGCAGTCTGTGCTGTGTGAGTGTGCAGTCTGTGCTGTGTGAGTGTGCAGTCTGTGCTGTGTGAGTGTGCAGTCTGTGCTGTATGAGTGTGCAGTCTGTGCTGTGTGAGTGTGCAGTCTGTGCTGTATGAGTGTGCAGTCTGTGCTGTGTGAGTGTGCAGTCTGTGCTGTGTGAGCATGCAGTCTGTGCTGTGTGAATGTGCAGTCTGAGCTGTGTGAGTGTGCAGTCTGAGCTGTGTGAGCGTGCAGTCTGTGCTGTGAGTGTGCAGTCTGTGCTGTGTGAGTGTGCAGTCTGTGCTGTGTGAGTGTGCAGTCTGTGCTGTGTGAGTGTGCAGTCTGTGCTGTGTGAGTGTGCTGTCTGTGCTGTGTGAGTGTGCAGTCTGTGCTGTGTGAGTGTGCAGTCTGTGCTGTGTGAGTGTGCAGTCTGTGCTGTGTGAGTGTGCAGTCTGTGCTGTGTGAGTGTGCAGTCTGAGCTGTGTGAGCGTGCAGTCTGTGCTGTGTGAGTGTGCAGTCTGTGCTGTGTGAGTGTGCAGTCTGTGCTGTGTGAGTGTGCAGTCTGTGCTGTGTGAGTCCGCAGTCTGTGCTGTGTGAGTGTGCAGTCTGTGCCGTGTGAGAGTGCAGTCTGTGCTGTGTGAGTGTGCAGTCTGTGCTGTGTGAGTGAGCAGTCTGTGCTGTGTGAGTGTGCAGTCTGTGCTGTGTGAGTGAGCAGTCTGTGCTGTGTGAGTGTGCAGTCTGTGCTGTGTGAGTGTGCAGTCTGTGCTGTGTGAGTGAGCAGTCTGTGCTGTGTGAGTGTGCAGTCTGTGCTGTGTGAGCATGCAGTCTGTGCTGTGTGAGTGTGCAGTCTGTGCTGTGTGAGTGTGCAGTCTGTGCTGTGTGAGTGTGCAGTCTGTGCTGTGTGAGTGTGCAGTCTGTGCTGTGTGAGTGTGCAGTCTGTGCTGTGTGAGTGAGCAGTCTGAGCTGTGTGAGTGTGCAGTCTGTGCTGTGTGAGTGAGCAGTCTGTGCTGTGTGAGTGTGCAGTCTGTGCTGTGTGAGTGAGCAGTCTGTGCTGTGTGAGTGTGCAGTCTGTGCTGTGTGAGTGTGCAGTCTGTGCTGTGTGAGTGAGCAGTCTGTGCTGTGTGAGTGTGCAGTCTGTGCTGTGTGAGTGTGCAGTCTGTGCTGTGTGAGTGTGCAGTCTGTGCTGTGTGAGTGTGCAGTCTGTGCTGTGTGAGTGTGCAGTCTGTGCTGTGTGAGTGTGCAGTCTGTGCTGTGTGAGTGAGCAGTCTGAGCTGTGTGAGTGTGCAGTCTGTGCTGTGTGAGTGTGCAGTCTGTGCCGTGTGAGAGTGCAGTCTGTGCTGTGTGAGTCCGCAGTCTGTGCTGTGTGAGTGTGCAGTCTGTGCTGTGTGAGTGTGCAGTCTGTGCTGTGTGAGTGTGCAGTCTGTGCTGTGTGAGTCCGCAGTCTGTGCTGTGTGAGTGTGCAGTCTGTGCCGTGTGAGAGTGCAGTCTGTGCTGTGTGAGTCCAGTCTGTGCTGTATGAGTGTGCAGTGTGTGCTGTGTGAGTGTGCAGTCTGTGCTGTGTGAGTGTGCAGTCTGTGCTGTGTGAGTGTGCAGTCTGTGCTGTGTGAGTGAGCAGTCTGTGCTGTGTGAGAGTGCTGTCTGAGCTGTGTGTGTGTCCAGTCTGTGCTGTGTGAGTGTGCAGTCTGTGCCGTGTGAGAGTGCAGTCTGTGCTGTGTGAGTGTGCAGTCTGTGCCGTGTGAGTGTGCAGTCTGTGCTGTGTGAGTGTGCAGTCTGTGCTGTGTGAGTGTGCAGTCTGTGCCGTGTGAGTGTGCAGTCTGTGCTGTGTGAGTGTGCAGTCTGTGCTGTGTGAGTGTCCAGTCTGTGCTGTGAGTGTGCAGTCTGTGCTGTGTGAGAGTGCAGTCTGTGCTGTGTGAGTCCGCAGTCTGTGCTGTGTGAGTCCGCAGTCTGTGCTGTGTGAGTGTGCAGTCTGTGCTGTGTGTGTGCAGTCTGTGCTGTGTGAGAGTGCAGTCTGTGCTGTGTGAGTCCGCAGTCTGTGCTGTGTGAGTCCGCAGTCTGTGCTGTGTGAGTGTGCAGTCTGTGCTGTGTGAGTGTGCAGTCTGTGCCGTGTGAGTGTGCAGTCTGTGCTGTGTGAGTGTGCAGTCTGTGCTGTGTGAGTGTGCAGTCTGTGCTGTGTGAGAGTGCAGTCTGTGCTGTGTGAGTCCGCAGTCTGTGCTGTGTGAGTCCGCAGTCTGTGCTGTGTGAGTGTGCAGTCTGTGCCGTGTGAGTGTGCAGTCTGTGCTGTGTGAGTGTGCAGTCTGTGCTGTGTGAGTGTGCAGTCTGTGCTGTGTGAGTGTGCAGTCTGTGCTGTGTGAGTGTGCAGTCTGTGCCGTGTGAGTGTGCAGTCTGTGCTGTGTGAGTGTGCAGTCTGTGCTGTGTGAGTGTCCAGTCTGTGCTGTGAGTGTGCAGTCTGTGCTGTGTGAGAGTGCAGTCTGTGCTGTGTGAGTCCGCAGTCTGTGCTGTGTGAGTCCGCAGTCTGTGCTGTGTGAGTGTGCAGTCTGTGCTGTGTGAGTGTGCAGTCTGTGCCGTGTGAGTGTGCAGTCTGTGCTGTGTGAGTGTGCAGTCTGTGCTGTGTGAGTGTGCAGTCTGTGCTGTGTGAGAGTGCAGTCTGTGCTGTGTGAGTCCGCAGTCTGTGCTGTGTGAGTCCGCAGTCTGTGCTGTGTGAGTGTGCAGTCTGTGCCGTGTGAGTGTGCAGTCTGTGCTGTGTGAGTGTGCAGTCTGTGCTGTGTGAGTGTGCAGTCTGTGCTGTGTGAGCGTGCAGTCTGTGCTGTGTGAGTGTGCAGTCTGTGCTGTGTGAGTGTGCAGTCTGTGCTGTGTGAGTGTGCAGTCTGTGCTGTGTGTCATGATATTCAAACACACACATCATGTTGGACACACTAACAGGCAAATCAGAGTACACAACACCACAACCAATCACAGACAAGAACACCAACCACATAAAAAGCACGAGCACGACACCTGGAGGTGAGTAGGTCTGGGGAGAAGGAAACAAGAAAGAGCTGTTGAAACACCACAAGCAGGGAGCCCCCCACATGCAGAGTGCAAAGACCAAGTTGTAAATAGTGAGTTTAAATAAAGAAGCGTTGTACCATATGCAACTGTGTTGGCTCTTCTGTGTGTCAGAACACCCAACACCACATGGTACAGGAGTGGATCGATACCTGTCTACCAACCTGCCATTCTGGACATGGACCACACCGGCAAACCGCAGCCGATGCAAGTCACGGGGAACCTAGGCACCAACTGGAAGCTCTACAGGCAGCGATTTGACCTGTACATCCGTGCCACCGAAAAACAGAATGTCTCGGATGATTCGAAGATTGCAATGCTCCTCTTCTACGCAGGCCCCCACCCAAACGATGTCTTTAATTCACTGGTGTTCGAGGAAGGCGAAAACCAGGCCAAATATGACACGGTCATCCTCAAAATGGACCAGCACTTTCAAACTGAAGTAAACGAAACTTTCGAAAGATACATCTTTCAGCAACGCCTGCAAGGTAAGGAGGAGCTTTTTCAACCCTTTTTGACGCACCTCCGGATTCTAGCGCAGTCCTGCGGTTACGGCACCACCACAGAGTCCATGATCAGGGACCAGATTGTTTTTGGCGTTGCCTCTAGTGGCCTACGCCAGCAGCTTCTTAAAATAAAGAGCCTCACCTTAGTGTCTGCTGTGGAAGCCTGTGTCCTCCATGAAAATGCTGCCTGCCGTTTTGCCCGATTTCAGGCGTCCGAGTTGGCACGGAGGGGGTCCCCAGCCGTCGAATCGGCAAGCCAGGCCGCCCACGACGTTGAACGCATCCAGGCCGTCGATTTCTTCCCGCCCCACGGCCCGGACGACAGCGGCCGCTTCCCGCGCTTTTCGCGGTCTCCCGCGCAGGTGCGCGCCAAGAATAACGGCCACAACGAGGGACGCACTGCGCAGGCGCGCCCACCGCAAGATCGCACTGCGCATGCGCAGTGGCGCAACGAACGTCGTGACGTCATGACGTGCAGCAAGTGTGGAGGTCTACACTTAAAAGGGCAATGTCCTGCAAAATACCGACAGTGCAACAGATGTGCCATGATAGGCCACTACGCAGCCCGCTGTCGTGCGGCTCAACCCATGGATCCGGCGCATCCTCGACAACCTCGCACACGAGTCAGGACCGTCCAGCCCACGCATCACGACTTCCAGTTAAGTGATGCAGATGACCAGGATGACTTCCGAGTTGCCGTCATTGGTGTCAACAAGGTCAATGCCATCAATCCAGACGATGAGTGGTGTGCCACCCTGACGGTCAACCGATCGCGCGTCGCCTTCCGTCTGGACACCGGCGCATCCGCCAACCTGATTGCTTACTCTGCAGTCCAGGCCATGAAGGTCAAACCACCCATCACACCATCCCGGCTTAAGTTGGTTGACTATAACGGGAACGTTATCCCGTCCGTAGGATCTTGCCAGCTACAGGTGACTCACAAGAGGTACACGGCCACACTCCCCTTCGAAGTTGTGGGCTCATCAAAGGACTCGTTACTGGGCGCACAAGCGTGTAAGGTCCTTCACCTGGTACAGCGCATCATGTCTCTCTCTCCAGATGAGATATCCGACTTCCCGGATGCTGAGTTCCACGCGAATCTCCATTCCCTCCTCGCTCACAACCAGGAGGTTTTTGAAGGCATGGGGACATTGCCACACACGTACAAGATTCGACTCAGACCGGACGCCATCCCTGTCGTTCACGCACCTCGCAGGGTTCCTGCGCCTCTCAAAGACCGCCTCAAGGCACAACTGCAGATTCTTCAGGACCAAGGGGTCCTATCCAAGGTCACGGAGCCCACGCCATGGGTCAGCTCCATGGTCTGTGTAAAGAAGCCCTCTGGCGAGCTCCGTATATGTATAGATCCAAAAGATCTGAACAACAACATCATGCGGGAACACTATCCCATCCCGAAACGAGAAGACCTCACCAGCGAGATGGCGCGAGCCAACATATTCACTAAATTGGATGCGTCCAAAGGATTCTGGCAGATCAAACTGGACCCGGCCAGCCGAAGACTATGCACATTCAACACCCCTTTTGGCAGATTCTGCTACAACCGGATGCCATTCGGCATCATTTCGGCATCTGAAGTATTCCACCGCATTATGGAGCAGATGATGGAAGGCATCGAAGGGGTACGTGTATATGTGGACGATATCATCATTTGGTCCACCACTCCGCAGGAACACATGCATCGTCTTCGACGTGTCTTCACCCGCATACGGCAAAATGGCCTGCGTCTCAACCGTGCGAAGTGTGCTTTCGGCCAGACGGAGCTGAAATTCCTCGGGGACCACATCTCAAGGTCCGGGGTCCGTCCCGATGCAGACAAGGTTAGCGCCATCACAGCCATGCCACGACCGGCTGACAAGAAGGCTGTCTTAAGATTCCTGGGCATGGTCAACTTCCTTGGGAAGTTCATTCCCAACCTGGCTTCTCATACAACAAACATGCGCCATCTCGTAAAGAAATCGACGGAATTCAACTGGCACCAGTCGCATCAGCGGGAATGGGAGGAGCTCAAGCACAAACTGGTCACGGCACCAGTGCTGGCCTTCTTTGACACGACTCGCCCTACAAAGATCTCAACAGACGCCAGCCAATCTGGTATTGGAGCGGTACTCCTGCAAAAAGACAGCACGTCATCATGGGCCCCGGTTGCGTATGCCTCACGAGCCATGACCCCTACCGAACAGCGCTACGCGCAAATCGAAAAAGAATGCCTGGGCTTGTTAACTGGACTGGACAAGTTCCACGACTATGTGTATGGCCTGCCACGATTCACGGTCGAAACTGACCACCGCCCCCTGGTCAACATCATTAACAAAGACCTGAACGACATGACTCCTCGCCTCCAGCGCATCTTACTTAAACTCAGGAGGTACGATTTTGAACTGATCTACACTCCGGGGAAGGAACTCATAGTGGCGGACACTCTTTCCCGAGCAGTGAGCACACCACCAGATGCGGAGGGGTTCGTGCGTCAAATTGAGGCACACGTGACTCTGACAGCAGCAAATATGCCAGCTGATGATCCTTGTCTGGCCCACATACGCGCAGAGACGGCGACTGACCCTCTGCTGCAGCGAGTGATGCGCCACATGACGGAAGGGTGGCTAAAAGGGCAGTGCCCCCAGTTTTATAATGTGCGAGATGATCTCACCAATATAGACGGGGTCCTTATGAAATCGCATAGGATCGTCATTCCACACAGTGTGCGCCAGATGATTCTTCGTCAACTACACGAAGGCCACTTGGGCGTCGAAAAATGCAGACGAAGGGCCCGGGAGGCGGTATATTGGCCGGGTATTAATGAAGACATAGCCAACATGGTGCTCAACTGCACAACCTGTCAGAGGTTTCAGCCAGCGCAACCTCCGGAAACACTTCTACCACACGAGATGGTGACGTCCCCCTGGGCGAAGGTGGGTGTTGACCTATTTCACGCGCTCGGCAGAGATTACATTGTTATTATAGACTACTTCTCAAACTACCCGGAAGTCATGCCTCTCCATGATCTGACGTCGTCCGCAGTCATTGGGGCCTGCAAGGAAACGTTTGCTCGCCACGGCATTCCAAGGACTGTCATGTCAGACAATGGACCTTGTTTTGCCAGCCGTGAATGGTCGTCCTTTGCCGCAGCATATGGTTTCACTCATGTGACATCCAGCCCTCTGCATCCACAATCGAACGGGAAGGCTGAAAAGGGTGTCCACATCGCAAAGCGGCTCCTGTGCAAGGCGGCTGATGACGGATCGGACTTTAACCTTGCCTTGCTGGCCTATCGATCGGCCCCGTTATCCACGGGCCTCTCGCCAGCGCAGCTACTAATGGGTCGCTCCCTCAGGACGACGGTACCTTCCGTCCTGGCACCGACAACAGACCATGAGGCGGTTCTTCGGAACATGCAACTGCAGCGTGATCGCCAGAAAGGTCGGTACGACACACGAGCGACGGACCTGCCCCCCCTGTCCTCCGGAGACAAAGTACGCGTCCATCAACCGTATGGTGGCTGGTCAGCACCGGCCGAAGTCCTCCGACAAGTGGCTCCCCGCTCGTTCCTGGTTCGCATGCCGGATGGTTCCGTGCGTCGCCGCAATCGGCGCGCCCTTCGCCGACTTCCACGCTCACAGCCACACAACACGCCAGATCCTCAACAGGCTTCCGAGGATGACTTTGTGGAGCTGCCGTACATCACGCCCTTTCCATCGCCACCCATGGCCATGCCTGCACAGCAGCCGGTGGTTCTTGATCCACCCTTAAGGCGGTCAACCTGAATTCGTCGCAAACCCATTAGAATGGACTTATAATACAGTTCATATGTTTAATAAGTTGGACAATTTTACATGATAACCTGTTGTTGTTTATCGTTCCAGATGTCGTCTGACTGGACAACTGTTCAAATTTTTTTTCTTCTTCTCTCGTTCGCATTTCTGTTATGTTATGGTACAACTGGATTCATGTGACGCACTCGACATCGCCCCATGTACATAGTTCCGTCATAGACACATGCTGCACACGACACACACACACTCTTAGATGCACTCACGTCACGATCATATTTATTACCACGTAGGCACATATCTTTGTAAAAAGGGGGGATGTCATGATATTCAAACACACACATCATGATGGACACACTAACAGGCAAATCAGAGTACACAACACCACAACCAATCACAGACAAGAACACCAACCACATAAAAAGCACGAGCACGACACCTGGAGGTGAGTAGGTCTGGGGAGAAGGAAACAAGAAAGAGCTGTTGAAACACCACAAGCAGGGAGCCCCCCACGTGCAGAGTGCAAAGACCAAGTTGTAAATAGTGAGTTTAAATAAAGAAGCGTTGTACCATATGCAACTGTGTTGGCTCTTCTGTGTGTCAGAACACCCAACACCACACTGTGTGAGTGTGCAGTCTGTGCTGTGAGTGTGCATTCTGTGCTGTGTGAGTGTGCAGTCTGTGCTGTGTGAGTGTGCAGTCTGTGCTGTGTGAGTGTGCAGTCTGTGCTGTGTGAGTGTGCAGTCTGTGCTGTGTGAGTGTGCAGTCTGTGCTGTGTGAGTGTGCAGTCTGTGCTGTATGAGTGTGCAGTCTGTGCTGTATGAGTGTGCAGTCTGTGGTGTGTGAGTGTGCAGTCTGTGGTGTGTGAGTGTGCAGTCTGTGCTGTGTGAGCGTGCAGTCTGTGCTGTGTGAGTGTGCAGTCTGTGCTGTGTGAGTGTGCAGTCTGTGCTGTGTGAGTGTGCAGTCTGTGCTGTGTGAGTGTGCAGTCTGTGCTGTGTGAGTGTGCAGTCTGTGCTGTGTGAGCGTGCAGTCTGTGCTGTGTGAGTGTGCAGTCTGTGCTGTATGAGTGTGCAGTCTGTGCTGTGTGAGCGTGCAGTCTGTTCTGTATGAGTGTGCAGTCTGTGCTGTATGAGTGTGCAGTCTGTGCTGTGTGAGTGTGCAGTCTGTGCTGTGTGAGTGTGCAGTCTGTTCTGTATGAGTGTGCAGTCTGTGCTGTGTGAGTGTGCAGTCTGTGCTGTGTGAGTGTGCAGTGTGTGCTGTGTGAGTGAGCAGTCTGTGCTGTGTGAGTGTGCAGTCTGTGCTGTGTGAGTGTGCAGTCTGTGCTGTGTGAGCGTGCAGTCTGTGCTATGTGAGTGTGCAGTCTGTGCTGTGTGAGTGTGCAGTCTGTGCTGTGAGTGTGCAGTCTGTGCTGTGTGAGTCCGCAGTCTGTGCTGTGTGAATGTGCAGTCTGTGCTGTGTGAGTCCGCAGTCTGTGCTGTGTGAATGTGCAGTCTGTGCTATGTGAGTGTGCAGTCTGTGCTGTGTGAGTGTGCAGTCTGTGCTGTGTGAGCGTGCAGTCTGAGCTGTGTGAGTGTGCAGTCTGAGCTGTGTGAGTGTGCAGTCTGTGCTGTGTGAGCGTGCAGTCTGTGCTGTGTGAGTGAGCAGTCTGTGCTGTGTGAGCGTGCAGTCTCTGCTGTGTGAGTGAGCAGTCTGTGCTGTGTGAGCGTGCAGTCTGAGCTGTGTGAGTGTGCAGTCTGTGCTGTGTGAGTGTGCAGTCTGTGCTGTGTGAGCGTGCAGTCTGTGCTGTGAGCGTGCAGTCTGTGCTGTGAGTGTGCAGTCTGTGCTGTGAGTGTGCAGTCTGAGCTGTGAGTGTGCAGTCTGAGCTGTGAGTGTGCAGTCTGTGCTGTGAGTGTGCAGTCTGAGCTGTGAGTGTGCAGTCTGTGCTGTGTGAGCGTGCAGTCTGAGCTGTGAGTGTGCAGTCTGTGCTGTGAGTGTGCAGTCTGAGCTGTGAGTGTGCAGTCTGTGCTGTGTGAGCGTGCAGTCTGTGCTGTGTGAGTGTGCAGTCTGTGCTGTGTGAGTGAGCAGTCTGTGCTGTGTGAGTGTGCAGTCTGTGCTGTGTGAGCGTGCAGTCTGAGCTGTGTGAGTGTGCAGTCTGTGCTGTATGAGTGTGCAGTCTGTGCTGTGTGAGCGTGCAGTCTGTGCTGTGTGAGTGTGCAGTCTTTGCTGTGTGAGTGAGCAGTCTGTGCTGTGTGAGCGTGCAGTCTGAGCTGTGTGAGTGTGCAGTCTGTGCTGTGTGAGTGTGCAGTCTGTGCTGTGAGTGTGCAGTCTGTGCTGTGTGAGTGTGCAGTCTGTGCTGTGTGAGTGTGCAGTCTGTGCTGTATGAGTGTGCAGTCTGAGCTGTGTGAGTGTGCAGTCTGTGCTGTGAGTGTGCAGTCTGTGCTGTGAGAGTGTGCAGTCTGTGCTGTGAGTGTGCAGTCTGTGCTGTGAGAGTGTGCAGTCTGTGCTGTGTGAGCGTGCAGTCTGTGCTGTGTGAGTGTGCAGTCTGTGCTGTGAGTGTGCAGTCTGTGCTGTGTGAGTGTGCAGTCGGTGCTGTGTGAGCGTGCAGTCTGTGCTGTGTGAGCATGCAGTCTGTGCTGTGTGAGTGTGCAGTCTGTGCTGTGTGAGTGTGCAGTCTGTGCTGTGTGAGTGTGCAGTCTGTGCTGTGTGAGTGTCCAGTCTGTGCTGTGTGAGTGTGCAGTCTGTGCTGTGTGAGTGTGCAGTCTGTGCTGTGTGAGTGTGCAGTCTGTGCTGTGTGAGTGTGCAGTCTGTGCTGTGTGAGTGTGCAGTCTGTGCTGTGTGAGTCCGCAGTCTGTGCTGTGTGAGCGTGCAGTCTGTGCTGTGTGAGTCCGCAGTCTGTGCTGTGTGAGCATGCAGTCTGTGCTGTGTGAGTGTGCAGTCTGTGCTGTGTGAGTGTGCAGTCTGTGCTGTGTGAGTCCGCAGTCTGTGCTGTGTGAGTGTGCAGTCTGTGCTGTGTGAGTGTGCAGTCTGTGCTGTGAGTCCGCAGTCTGTGCTGTGTGAGTCCGCAGTCTGTGCTGTGTGAGTCCGCAGTCTGTGCTGTGTCAGTGTGCAGTCTGTGCTGTGTGAGTGTGCAGTCTGTGCTGTGAGTGTGTAGTCTGTGCTGTGTGAGTGTGCAGTCTGTGCTGTGAGTGTGCAGTCTGTGCTGTGTGAGTGTGCAGTCTGTGCTGTGTGAGTCCGCAGTCTGTGCTGTGTCAGTGTGCAGTCTGTGCTGTATGAGTGTGCAGTCTGTGCTGTGCGAGTCCGCAGTCTGTGCTGTGTCAGTGTGCAGTCTGTGCTGTATGAGTGTGCAGTCTGTGCTGTGCGAGTGTGCCGTCTGTGCTGTGCGAGTGTGCAGTCTGTGCTGTGTGAGTGTGCAGTCTGTGCTGTGTGAGTGTGCAGTCTGTGCCGTGTGAGTGTGCAGTCTGTGCTGTGTGAGTGTGCAGTCTGTGCTGTGTGAGTGTGCAGTCTGTGCTGTGTGAGCGTGCAGTCTGTGCTGTGTGAGTGTGCAGTCTGTGCTGTGTGAGTGTGCAGTCTGTGCCGTGTGAGTGTGCAGTCTGTGCTGTGTGAGTGTGCTGTCTGTGCTGTGTGAGTGTGCAGTCTGTGCCGTGTGAGTGTGCTGTCTGTGCTGTGTGAGTGAGCAGTCTGTGCTGTGTGAGTGTGCAGTCTGTGCTGTGTGAGCGTTCAGTCTGTGCTGTGTGAGTGTGCAGTCTGTGCTGTGTGAGTGTGCAGTCTGTGCCGTGTGAGTGTGCAGTCTGTGCTGTGTGAGTGTGCTGTCTGTGCTGTGTGAGTGTGCAATCTGTGCTGTGTGAGTGAGCAGTCTGTGCTGTGTGAGTGTGCAATCTGTGCTGTGTGAGTGTGCAGTCTGTGCCGTGTGAGTGTGCTGTCTGTGCTGTGTGAGTGAGCAGTCTGTGCTGTGTGAGTGTGCAGTCTGTGCTGTGTGAGCGTGCAGTCTGTGCTGTGTGAGCGTGCAGTCTGTGCTGTGTGAGTGTGCAGTCTGAGCTGTGTGAGTGTGCAGTCTGTGCTGTGTGAGTGTGCAGTCTGAGCTGTGTGAGTGTGCAGTCTGTGCTGTGTGAGCGTGCAGTCTGTGCTGTGTGAGCGTGCAGTCTGTGCTGTGAGTGTGCAGTCTGTGCTGTGTGAGTGTGCAGTCTGTGCTGTGTGAGTGTGCAGTCTGTGCTGTGTGAGCGTGCAGTCTGTGCTGTGTGAGTGTGCAGTCTGAGCTGTGTGAGTGTGCAGTCTGTGCTGTGTGAGTGTGCAGTCTGTGCTGTGAGCGTGCAGTCTGTGCTGTGTGAGAGTGCAGTCTGTGCTGTGAGTGTGCAGTCTGTGCTGTGTGAGAGTGCAGTCTGTGCTGTGTGAGTGTGCAGTCTGTGCTGTGTGAGTGTGCAGTCTGTGCTGTGAGTGTGCAGTCTGTGCTGTGTGAGCGTGCAGTCTGTGCTGTGAGTGTGCAGTCTGTGCCGTGTGAGTGTGCAGTCTGTGCTGTGAGTGTGCAGTCTGTGCTGTGTGAGAGTGCAGTCTGTGCTGTGAGTGTGCAGTCTGTGCTGTGTGAGCGTGCAGTCTGTGCTGTGTGAGTGTGCAGTCTGTGCTGTGAGTGTGCAGTCTGTGCTGTGTGAGCGTGCAGTCTGTGCTGTGTGAGTGTGCAGTCTGTGCCGTGTGAGTGTGCAGTCTGTGCTGTGTGAGCGTGCTGTCTGTGCTGTGTGAGTGTGCAGTCTGTGCTGTGAGTGTGCAGTCTGTGCTGTGTGAGAGTGCAGTCTGTGCTGTGAGTGTGCAGTCTGTGCTGTGTGAGAGTGCAGTCTGTGCTGTGTGAGTGTGCAGTCTGTGCTGTGTGAGTGTGCAGTCTGTGCTGTGAGTGTGCAGTCTGTGCTGTGTGAGTGTGCAGTCTGTGCTGTGTGAGCGTGCTGTCTGTGCTGTGTGAGTGTGCAGTCTGTGCTGTGTGAGTGTGCAGTCTGTGCTGTGAGTGTGCAGTCTGTGCTGTGTGAGAGTGCAGTCTGTGCTGTGTGAGTGTGCAGTCTGTGCTGTGTGAGTGTGCAGTCTGTGCTGTGTGAGTGTGCTGTCTGTGCTGTGTGAGAGTGCAGTCTGTGCTGTGTGAGTGTGCAGTCTGTGCTGTGTGAGTGTGCAGTCTGTGCTGTGTGAGTGTGCTGTCTGTGCTGTGTGAGCGTGCAGTCGGTGCTGTGTGAGTGTGCAGTCTGTGCTGTGTGAGAGTGCAGTCTGTGCTGTGTGAGTGTGCAGTCTGTGCTGTGTGAGTGTGCAGTCTGTGCTGTGTGAGTGTGCTGTCTGTGCTGTGTGAGCGTGCAGTCGGTGCTGTGTGAGTGTGCAGTCTGTGCTGTGTGAGTGTGCTGTCTGTGCTGTGTGAGCGTGCAGTCTGTGCTGTGTGAGTGTGCTGTCTGTGCTGTGTGAGTGTGCAGTCTGTGCTGTGTGAGTGTGCTGTCTGTGCTGTGTGAGCGTGCAGTCTGTGCTGTGTGAGTGTGCAGTCTGTGCTGTGTGAGCGTGCAGTCTGTGCTGTGTGAGTGTGCAGTCTGTGCTGTGTGAGTGTGCAGTCTGTGCTGTGAGCGTGCAGTCTGAGCTGTGTGAGTGTGCAGTCTGTGCAGTGTGAGTGTGCAGTCTGAGCTGTGTGAGTGTCCAGTCTGAGCTGTGTGAGCGTGCAGTCTGTGCTGTGTGAGCGTGCAGTCTGTGCTGTGTGAGAGTGCAGTCTGTGCTGTGTGAGCGTGCAGTCTGTGCTGTGTGAGCGTGCAGTCTGTGCTGTGTGAGTGTGCAGTCTGTGCTGTGTGAGCGTGCAGTCTGTGCTGTGTGAGTGTGCTGTCTGTGCTGTGTGAGCGTGCAGTCTGTGCTGTGTGAGTGTGCAGTCTGTGCTGTGTGAGTCCAGTCTGTGCTGTGTGAGTGTGCAGTCTGTGCTGTGTGAGCGTGCAGTCTGTGCTGTGTGAGTCCAGTCTGTGCTGTGTGAGTGTGCAGTCTGTGCTGTGTGAGTGTGCAGTCTGTGCTGTGTGAGTGTGCTGTCTGTGCTGTGTGAGCGTGCAGTCTGTGCTGTGTGAGTGTGCAGTCTGTGCTGTGTGAGTCCAGTCTGTGCTGTGTGAGTGTGCAGTCTGTGCTGTGTGAGCGTGCAGTCTGTGCTGTGTGAGTGTGCAGTCTGTGCTGTGTGAGCGTGCAGTCTGTGCTGTGTGAGTGTGCAGTCTGTGCTGTGTGAGTCCAGTCTGTGCTGTGTGAGTGTGCAGTCTGTGCTGTGTGAGCGTGCAGTCTGTGCTGTGTGAGTCCAGTCTGTGCTGTGTGAGTGTGCAGTCTGTGCCGTGTGAGTGTGCAGTCTGTGCTGTGTGAGTGTGCAGTCTGTGCTGTGTGAGCGTGCAGTCTGTGGTGTGTGTGTGCAGTCTGTGCTGTGAGTGTGCAGTCTGTGCTGTGTGAGTCCGCAGTCTGTGCTGTGTGAGTGCGCAGTCTGTGCCGTGTGAGTGTGCAGTCTGTGCTGTGTGAGCGTGCAGTCTGTGCTGTGTGAGTCCGCAGTCTGTGCTGTGTGAGTGTGCAGTCTGTGGTGTGTGTGTGCAGTCTGTGCTGTGAGTGTGCAGTCTGTGCTGTGTGAGTCCGCAGTCTGTGCTGTGTGAGTGCGCAGTCTGTGCCGTGTGAGTGTGCAGTCTGTGCTGTGTGAGTGTGCAGTCTGTGCTGTGTGAGTCCGCAGTCTGTGCTGTGTGAGTCCGCAGTCTGTGCTGTGTGAGTGTGCAGTCTGTGCTGTGTGAGCGTGCAGTCTGTGCCGTGTGAGTGTGCAGTCTGTGCTGTGTGAGTGTGCAGTCTGTGCCGTGTGAGTGTGCAGTCTGTGCTGTGTGAGTCCGCAGTCTGTGCTGTGTGAGTCCGCAGTCTGTGCTGTGTGAGCATGCAGTCTGTGCTGTGTGAGTGTGCAGTCTGTGCTGTGTGAGTGTGCAGTCTGTGCCGTGTGAGTGTGCAGTCTGTGCTGTGTGAGTGTGCAGTCTGTGCCGTGTGAGTGTGCAGTCTGTGCTGTGTGAGTCCGCAGTCTGTGCTGTGTGAGCGTGCAGTCTGTGCTGTGTGAGTGTGCAGTCTGTGCCGTGTGAGTGTGCAGTCTGTGCTGTGTGAGTGTGCAGTCTGTGCCGTGTGAGTGTGCAGTCTGTGCTGTGTGAGTCCGCAGTCTGTGCTGTGTGAGTCCGCAGTCTGTGCTGTGTGAGTGTGCAGTCTGTGCTGTGTGAGTGTGCAGTCTGTGCCGTGTGAGTGTGCAGTCTGTGCTGTGTGAGTCCGCAGTCTGTGCTGTGTGAGTCCGCAGTCTGTGCTGTGTGAGCGTGCAGTCTGTGCTGTGTGAGTGTGCAGTCTGTGCTGTGTGAGTGTGCAGTCTGTGCTGTGTGAGTGTGCAGTCTGTGCTGTGTGAGTGTGCAGTCTGTGCTGTGTGAGTGTGCAGTCTGTGCTGTGTGAGTGTGCAGTCTGTGCTGTGTGAGTGTGCAGTCTGTGCTGTGTGAGTGTGCAGTCTGTGCTGTGTGAGTGTGCAGTCTGTGCCGTGTGAGTGTGCAGTCTGTGCTGTGTGAGTGTGCAGTCTGTGCTGTGTGAGTGTGCAGTCTGTGCTGTGTGAGTGTGCAGTCTGTGCTGTGTGAGTGTGCAGTCTGTGCTGTGTGAGTGTGCAGTCTGTGCTGTGTGAGTGTGCAGTCTGTGCCGTGTGAGTGTGCAGTCTGTGCTGTGTGAGTCCGCAGTCTGTGCTGTGTGAGTCCGCAGTCTGTGCTGTGTGAGCGTGCAGTCTGTGCTGTGTGAGTGTGCAGTCTGTGCTGTGTGAGCGTGCAGTCTGTGCTGTGTGAGCGTGCAGTCTGTGCTGTGTGAGTGTGCAGTCTGAGCTGTGAGTGTGCAGTCTGTGCTGTGTGAGTGTGCAGTCTGTGCTGTGTGAGCGTGCAGTCTGTGCTGTGTGAGCGTGCAGTCTGTGCTGTGTGAGTGTGCAGTCTGTGCTGTGTGAGTGTGCAGTCTGTGCTGTGTGAGTGTGCAGTCTGTGCTGTGTGAGTGTGCAGTCTGTGCTGTGTGAGTGTGCAGTCTGTGCCGTGTGAGTGTGCAGTCTGTGCTGTGTGAGTCCGCAGTCTGTGCTGTGTGAGTCCGCAGTCTGTGCTGTGTGAGCGTGCAGTCTGTGCTGTGTGAGTGTGCAGTCTGAGCTGTGTGAGTGTGCAGTCTGTGCTGTGTGAGCGTGCAGTCTGTGCTGTGTGAGTGTGCAGTCTGAGCTGTGAGTGTGCAGTCTGTGCTGTGTGAGTGTGCAGTCTGTGCTGTGAGTGTGCATTCTGTGCTGTGTGAGTGTGCAGTCTGTGCTGTGTGAGTGTGCAGTCTGTGCTGTGTGAGTGTGCAGTCTGTGCTGTGTGAGTGTGCAGTCTGTGCTGTGTGAGTGTGCAGTCTGTGCTGTGTGAGTGTGCAGTCTGTGCTGTGTGAGTGTGCAGTCTGTGCTGTGTGAGTGTGCAGTCTGTGCTGTGTGAGTGTGCAGTCTGTGCTGTATGAGTGTGCAGTCTGTGGTGTGTGAGTGTGCAGTCTGTGGTGTGTGAGTGTGCAGTCTGTGCTGTGTGAGCGTGCAGTCTGTGCTGTGTGAGTGTGCAGTCTGTGCTGTGTGAGTGTGCAGTCTGTGCTGTGTGAGTGTGCAGTCTGTGCTGTGTGAGTGTGCAGTCTGTGCTGTGTGAGTGTGCAGTCTGTGCTGTGTGAGCGTGCAGTCTGTGCTGCGTGAGTGTGCAGTCTGTGCTGTATGAGTGTGCAGTCTGTGCTGTGTGAGCGTGCAGTCTGTTCTGTATGAGTGTGCAGTCTGTGCTGTATGAGTGTGCAGTCTGTGCTGTGTGAGTGTGCAGTCTGTGCTGTGTGAGTGTGCAGTGTGTGCTGTGTGAGTGAGCAGTCTGTGCTGTGTGAGTGTGCAGTCTGTGCTGTGTGAGTGTGCAGTCTGTGCTGTGTGAGCGTGCAGTCTGTGCTGTGTGAGTGTGCAGTCTGTGCTGTGTGAGCGTGCAGTCTGTGCTGTGTGAGTGTGCAGTCTGTGCTGTGTGAGTGTGCAGTGTGTGCTGTGTGAGTGAGCAGTCTGTGCTGTGTGAGTGTGCAGTCTGTGCTGTGTGAGTGTGCAGTCTGTGCTGTGTGAGCGTGCAGTCTGTGCTATGTGAGTATGCAGTCTGTGCTGTGTGAGTGTACAGTCTGTGCTGTGAGTGTGCAGTCTGTGCTGTGTGAGTCCGCAGTCTGTGCTGTGTGAATGTGCAGTCTGTGCTGTGTGAGTCCGCAGTCTGTGCTGTGTGAATGTGCAGTCTGTGCTATGTGAGTGTGCAGTCTGTGCTGTGTGAGTGTGCAGTCTGTGCTGTGTGAGCGTGCAGTCTGAGCTGTGTGAGTGTGCAGTCTGAGCTGTGTGAGTGTGCAGTCTGTGCTGTGTGAGCGTGCAGTCTGTGCTGTGTGAGTGAGCAGGCTGTGCTGTGTGAGCGTGCAGTCTCTGCTGTGTGAGTGAGCAGTCTGTGCTGTGTGAGCGTGCAGTCTGAGCTGTGTGAGTGTGCAGTCTGTGCTGTGTGAGTGTGCAGTCTGTGCTGTGTGAGCGTGCAGTCTGTGCTGTGAGCGTGCAGTCTGTGCTGTGAGTGTGCAGTCTGTGCTGTGAGTGTGCAGTCTGAGCTGTGAGTGTGCAGTCTGTGCTGTGAGTGTGCAGTCTGAGCTGTGAGTGTGCAGTCTGTGCTGTGTGAGCGTGCAGTCTGAGCTGTGTGAGTGTGCAGTCTGAGCTGTGTGAGTGAGCAATCTGGGCTGTGTGAGTGTGCAGTCTTTGCTGTGTGAGTGAGCAGTCTGTGCTGTGTGAGCGTGCAGTCTGAGCTGTGTGAGTGTGCAGTCTGTGCTGTGTGAGTGTGCAGTCTGTGCTGTGAGTGTGCAGTCTGTGCTGTATGAGTGTGCAGTCTGTGCTGTGTGAGTGTGCAGTCTGTGCTGTATGAGTGTGCAGTCTGAGCTGTGTGAGTGTGCAGTCTGTGCTGTGAGTGTGCAGTCTGTGCTGTGAGAGTGTGCAGTCTGTGCTGTGAGAGTGTGCAGTCTGTGCTGTGTGAGTGTGCAGTCTGTGCTGTATGAGTGTGCAGTCTGAGCTGTGCGAGTGTGCAGTCTGTGCTGTGTGAGTGTGCAGTCTGTGCTAAGTGAGTGTGCAGTCTGAGCTGTGTGAGTGTGCAGTCTGTGCTGTGTGAGCGTGCAGTCTGTGCTGTGTGAGTGTGCAGTCTGTGCTGTGAGTGTGCAGTCTGTGCTGTGTGAGCGTGCAGTCTGAGCTGTGTGAGCGTGCAGTCTGTGCTGTGTGAGTGTGCAGTCTGTGCTGTGTGAGTGTGCAGTCTGTGCTGTGTGAGTGTGCAGTCTGAGCTGTGTGAGTGTGCAGTCTGTGCTAAGTGAGTGTGCAGTCAGTGCTGTGTGAGTGTACAGTCTGTGCTGTGAGTGTGCAGTCTGAGCTGTGTGAGCGTGCAGTCTGAGCTGTGTGAGCGTGCAGTCTGTGCTGTGTGAGTGCGCAGTCTGAGCTGTGTGAGCGTGCAGTCTGAGCTGTGTGAGCGTGCAGTCTGAGCTGTGTGAGTGTGCAGTCTGTGCTGTGTGAGCATGCAGTCTGTGCTGTGTGAGTGTGCAGTCTGTGCTGTGTGAGCATGCAGTCTGTGCTGTGTGAGTGTGCAGTCTGAGCTGTGTGAGCGTGCAGTCTGATCTGTGTGAGTGTGCAGTCTGTGCTGTGTGTGTGCGCAGTCTGTGCTGTGTGAGTGTGCAGTCTGTGCTGTGTGAGTGTGCAGTCTGAGCTGTGTGAGCGTGCAGTCTGTGCTGTGTGAGTGTGCAGTCTGTGCTGTGAGAGTGTGCAGTCTGTGCTGTGTGAGCGTGCAGTCTGTGCTGTGTGAGTGTGCAGTCTGTGCTGTGAGTGTGCAGTCTGTGCTGTGTGAGTGTGCAGTCTGTGCTGTGTGTGTGCGCAGTCTGTGCTGTGTGAGTGTGCAGTCTGTGCTGTGTGAGTGTGCAGTCTGAGCTGTGTGAGCGTGCAGTCTGTGCTGTGTGAGTGTGCAGTCTGTGCTGTGAGAGTGTGCAGTCTGTGCTGTGTGAGCGTGCAGTCTGTGCTGTGTGAGTGTGCAGTCTGAGCTGTGAGTGTGCAGTCTGATCTGTGTGAGTGTGCAGTCTGTGCTGTGTGAGTGTGCAGTCTGTGCTGTGAGTGTGCAGTCTGTGCTGTGTGAGTGTGCAGTCTGTGCTGTGTGAGTGTGCAGTCTGTGCTGTGTGAGCGTGCAGTCTGTGCTGTGTGAGTGTGCAGTCTGTGCTGTGAGTGTGCAGTCTGTGCTGTGTGAGTGTGCAGTCTGTGCTGTGTGAGTGTGCAGTCTGTGCTGTGTGAGTGTGCAGTCTGTGCTGTGTGAGCGTGCAGTCTGAGCTGTGTGAGTGTGCAGTCTGTGCTGTGTGAGTGTGCAGTCTGTGCTGTGTGAGCGTGCAGTCTGTGCTGTGTGAGTGTGCAGTCTGTGCTGTGTGAGTGTGCAGTCTGTGCTGTGTGAGCGTGCAGTCTGTGCTGTGTGAGCGTGCAGTCTGTGCTGTGAGTGTGCAGTCTGTGCTGTGTGAGCGTGCAGTCTGTGCTGTGTGAGCGTGCAGTCTGTGCTGTGTGAGTGAGCAGTCTGTGCTGTGTGAGTGTGCAGTCTGTGCTGTGTGAGCGTGCAGTCTGTGCTGTGTGAGTGTGCAGTCTGTGCTGTGTGAGTGAGCAGTCTGTGCTGTGTGAGCGTGCAGTCTGAGCTGTGTGAGTCCGCAGTCTGAGCTGTGTGAGTGTGCAGTCTGTGCTGTGTGAGTGTGCAGTCTGTGCTGTGAGTGTGCAGTCTGAGCTGTGTGAGTGTGCAGTCTGTGCTGTGTGAGCGTGCAGTCTGTGCTGTGTGAGTGTGCAGTCTGTGCTGTGTGAGTGTGCAGTCTGAGCTGTGTGAGTCCGCAGTCTGTGCTGTGTGACTGTGCAGTCTGGGCTGTGAGCGTGCAGTCTGTGCTGTATGAGAGTGCAGTCTGTGCTGTGTGAGTGTGCAGTCTGTGCTGTGTGAGCGTGCAGTCTGAGCTGTGTGAGTGTGCAGTCTGAGCTGTGTGAGCGTGCAGTCTGATCTGTGTGAGTGTGCAGTCTGTGCTGTGTGAGTGTGCAGTCTGTGCTATGAGTGTGCAGTCTGTGCTGTGTGAGCGTGCAGTCTGAGCTGTGTGAGTGTGCAGTCTGTGCTGTGTGAGCGTGCAGTCTGTGCTGTGTGAGTGAGCAGTCTGTGCTGTGTGAGCGTGCAGTCTGTGCTGTGTGAGCGTGCAGTCTGAGCTGTGTGAGTGTGCAGTCTGTGCTGTGTGAGTGTGCAGTCTGAGCTGTGTGAGCGTGCAGTCTGTGCTGTGTGAGTGTGCAGTCTGTGCTGTGTGAGTGTGCAGTCTGAGCTGTGTGAGTGTGCAGTCTGTGCTGTGTGAGTATGCAGTCTGTGCTGTGTGAGTGTGCAGTCTGTGCTGTGAGTGTGCAGTCTGTGCTGTGTGAGTGTGCAGTCTGTGCTGTGTGAGCGTGCAGTCTGTGCTGTGTGAGTGTGCAGTCTGTGCTGTGTGAGCGTGCAGTCTGAGCTGTATGAGTGTGCAGTCTGTGCTGTGTGAGTGTGCAGTCTGTGCTGTGTGAGTGTGCAGTCTGTGCTGTGTGAGTGTGCAGTCTGTGCTGTGTGAGCGTGCAGTCTGTGCTGTGTGAGTGTGCAGTCTGTGCTGTGTGAGCGTGCAGTCTGTGCTGTGTGAGTGTGCAGTCTGAGCTGTGTGAGCGTGCAGTCTGTGCTGTGTGAGTGTGCAGTCTGTGCTGTGTGAGCGTGCAGTCTGTGCTGTGTGAGTGTGCAGTCTGTGCTGTGTGAGTGTGCAGTCTGTGCTGTGTGAGTGTGCAGTCTGTGCTGTGTGAGTGTGCAGTCTGTGCTGTGTGAGTGTGCAGTCTGTGCTGTGTGAGCGTGCAGTCTGTGCTGTGTGAGTGTGCAGTCTGTGCTGTGTGAGCGTGCAGTCTGTGCTGTGTGAGTGTGCAGTCGGTGCTGTGTGAGCGTGCAGTCTGTGCTGTGTGAGTGTGCAGTCTGTGCTGTGTGAGTGTGCAGTCTGAGCTGTGTGAGCGTGCAGTCTGTGCTGTGAGTGTGCAGTCTGTGCTGTGTGAGTGTGCAGTCTGTGCTGTGTGAGTGTGCAGTCTGTGCTGTGTGAGTGTGCAGTCTGTGCTGTGTGAGTGTGCAGTCTGTGCTGTGTGAGTGTGCAGTCTGTGCTGTGTGAGCGTGCAGTCTGTGCTGTGTGAGCATGCAGTCTGTGCTGTGTGAGTGTGCAGTCTGTGCTGTGTGAGTGAGCAGTCTGAGCTGTGTGAGTGTGCAGTGTGTGCTGTGTGAGTGTGCAGTCTGAGCTGTGTGAGTGTGCAGTCTGTGCTGTGAGTGTGCAGTCTGAGCTGTGTGAGTGTGCAGTCTGTGCTGTGAGTGTGCAGTCTGTGCTGTGTGAGTGTGCAGTCTGTGCTGTGTGAGCGTGCAGTCTGAGCTGTGTGAGTGTGCAGTCTGTGCTGTGAGTGTGCAGTCTGTGCTGTGTGAGTGTGCAGTCTGTGCTGTGTGAGTGTGCAGTCTGTGCTGTGTGAGTGTGCAGTCTGTGCTGTGTGAGTGTGCAGTCTGTGCTGTGAGTGTGCAGTCTGTGCTGTGTGAGTCCGCAGTCTGTGCTGTGTGAGTGTGCAGTCTGAGCTGTGTGAGCGTGCAGTCTGTGCTGTGTGAGTGAGCAGTCTGTGCTGTGTGAGTGTGCAGTCTGTGCTGTGTGAGTGTGCAGTCTGTGCTGTGTGAGTGAGCAGTCTGTGCTGTGTGAGTGTGCAGTCTGAGCTGTGTGAGTGTGCAGTCTGAGCTGTGTGAGTGTGCAGTCTGTGCTGTGTGAGTGAGCAGTCTGTGCTGTGTGAGTGTGCAGTCTGAGCTGTGTGAGTGTGCAGTCTGTGCTGTGTGAGCGTGCAGTCTGTGCTGTGTGAGTGTGCAGTCTGTGCTGTGTGAGTGAGCAGTCTGTGCTGTGTGAGCGTGCAGTCTGTGCTGTGTGAGTCCGCAGTCTGAGCTGTGTGAGTGTGCAGTCTGTGCTGTGTGAGTGCGCAGTCTGTGCTGTGAGTGTGCAGTCTGTGCTGTGTGAGTGTGCAGTCTGTGCTGTGAGTGTGCAGTCTGTGCTGTGTGAGTGTGCAGTCTGTGCTGTGTGAGTGTGCAGTCTGAGCTGTGAGTGTGCAGTCTGTGCTGTGTGAGTGTGCAGTCTGTGCTGTGTGAGTGTGCAGTCTGTGCTGTGTGAGTGTGCAGTCTGAGCTGTGAGTGTGCAGTCTGTGCTGTGTGAGTGTGCAGTCTGTGCTGTGTGAGTGTGCAGTCTGAGCTGTGAGTGTGCAGTCTGTGCTGTGTGAGTGTGCAGTCTGTGCTGTGAGTGTGCTGTCTGTGCTGTGTGAGTGTGCTGTCTGTGCTGTGTGAGTGTGCAGTCTGAGCTGTGAGTGTGCAGTCTGTGCTGTGTGAGTGTGCAGTCTGTGCTGTGTGAGTGTGCAGTCTGAGCTGTGTGAGCGTGCAGTCTGTGCTGTGTGAGTGTGCAGTCTGTGCTGTGTGAGTGTGCAGTCTGAGCTGTGAGTGTGCAGTCTGTGCTGTGTGAGTGTGCAGTCTGTGCTGTGTGAGTGTGCAGTCTGAGCTGTGTGAGTCCGCAGTCTGTGCTGTGTGAGCGTGCAGTCTGTGCTGTGTGAGCGTGCAGTCTGTGCTGTGTGAGTGTGCAGTCTGTGCTGTGTGAGTGTCCAGTCTGTGCTGTGTGAGTGTCCAGTCTGTGCTGTGTGAGCGTGCAGTCTGTGCTGTGTGAGTGTGCAGTCTGTGCTGTGTGAGTGTGCAGTCTGAGCTGTGAGTGTGCAGTCTGTGCTGTGTGAGTGTGCAGTCTGTGCTGTGTGAGTGTGCAGTCTGAGCTGTGTGAGTCCGCAGTCTGTGCTGTGTGAGCGTGCAGTCTGTGCTGTGTGAGCGTGCAGTCTGTGCTGTGTGAGTGTGCAGTCTGTGCTGTGTGAGTGTCCAGTCTGTGCTGTGTGAGCGTGCAGTCTGTGCTGTGTGAGTGTGCAGTCTGTGCTGTTTGAGTCCGCAGTCTGTGCTGTGTGAGTGTGCTGTCTGTGCTGTGTGAGCGTGCAGTCTGAGCTGTGAGTGCGCAGTCTGTGCTGTGTGAGTGTCCAGTCTGTGCTGTGTGAGTGTGCAGTCTGTGCTGTGTGAGTGTGCAGTCTGTGCTGTTTGAGTCCGCAGTCTGTGCTGTGTGAGTGTGCTGTCTGTGCTGTGTGAGTGTGCAGTCTGAGCTGTGTGTGTGTGCAGTCTGTGCTGTGTGAGTGTGCAGTCTGTGCTGTGAGTGTGCAGTCTGTGCTGTGTGAGCGTGCAGTCTGTGCTGTGTGAGCGTGCAGTCTGTGCTGTGTGAGTCCGCAGTCTGTGCTGTGTGAGCGTGCAGTCTGAGCTGTGTGAGTGTGCAGTCTGTGCTGTGTGAGTGTGCAGTCTGTGCTGTGTGAGTGTGCAGTCTGTGCCGTGTGAGTGTGCAGTCTGTGCTGTGTGAGTGTCCAGTCTGTGCTGTGTGAGTGTGCAGTCTGTGCTGTGTGAGTGTGCAGTCTGTGCTGTGTGAGTGTGCAGTCTGTGCTGTGAGTGTTCAGTCTGAGCTGTGTGAGCGTGCAGTCTGTGCTGTGTGAGTGTGCTGTCTGTGCTGTGTGAGTGTCCAGTCTGTGCTGTGTGAGTGTGCAGTCTGTGCTGTGTGAGTGTGCAGTCTGTGCTGTGTGAGTGTGCAGTCTGTGCTGTGTGAGTGTGCAGTCTGTGCTGTGTGAGCGTGCAGTCTGTGCTGTGTGAGTGTGCAGTCTGAGCTGTGTGAGTGTGCAGTCTGTGCTGTGAGTGTTCAGTCTGAGCTGTGTGAGCGTGCAGTCTGTGCTGTGTGAGTGTGCAGTCTGTGCTGTGTGAGTGTGCAGTCTGTGCTGTGTGAGTGTGCAGTCTGTGCTGTGAGTGTTCAGTCTGAGCTGTGTGAGCGTGCAGTCTGTGCTGTGTGAGTGTGCAGTCTGAGCTGTGAGTGTTCAGTCTGAGCTGTGTGAGCGTGCAGTCTGTGCTGTGTGAGTGTGCAGTCTGAGTTGTGTGAGCGTGCAGTCTGTGCTGTGTGAGCGTGCAGTCTGTGCTGTGTGAGTGTGCAGTCTGTGCTGTGTGAGTGTGCAGTCTGTGCTGTGTGAGTGTGCAGTCTGAGCTGTGTGAGTGTGCAGTCTGTGCTGTGTGAGTGTGCAGTCTGTGCTGTGTGAGTGTGCAGTCTGTGCTGTGTGAGCGTGCAGTCTGTGCTGTGTGAGTGTGCAGTCTGTGCTGTGTGAGTGTGCAGTCTGTGCTGTGTGAGTGTGCAGTCTGTGCTGTGTGAGTGTGCTGTCTGTGCTGTGTGAGTGTGCAGTCTGTGCTGTGTGAGTGTGCAGTCTGTGCTGTGAGTGTTCAGTCTGAGCTGTGTGAGCGTGCAGTCTGTGCTGTGTGAGTGTGCAGTCTGAGCTGTGTGAGTGTGCAGTCTGTGCTGTGTGAGTGTGCAGTCTGTGCTGTGTGAGTGTGCAGTCTGTGCTGTGTGAGCGTGCAGTCTGTGCTGTGTGAGTGTGCAGTCTGTGCTGTGTGAGTGTGCAGTCTGTGCTGTGTGAGTGTGCAGTCTGTGCTGTGTGAGTGTGCTGTCTGTGCTGTGTGAGTGTGCAGTCTGTGCTGTGTGAGTGTGCAGTCTGTGCTGTGCGAGTGTGCAGTCTGTGCTGTGTGAGTGTGCTGTCTGTGCTGTGTGAGAGTGTGCTGTCTGTGCTGTGTGAGAGTGCAGTCTGTGCTGTGTGAGTGTGCAGTCTGTGCTGTGTGAGCGTGCAGTCTGTGCTGTGTGAGTGTGCAGTCTGTGCTGTGTGAGTGTGCAGTCTGTGCTGTGTGAGTGTGCAGTCTGTGCTGTGTGAGTGTGCAGTCTGTGCTGTGTGAGTGTGCAGTCTGTGCTGTGTGAGTGTCCAGTCTGTGCTGTGTGAGTGTGCAGTCTGTGCTGTGTGAGTGTGCAGTCTGTGCTGTGAGTGTGCAGTCTGTGCTGTGTGAGTGTGCAGTCTGTGCTGTGTGAGTGTGCAGTCTGTGCTGTGTGAGTGTGCTGTCTGTGCTGTGTGAGTGTGCAGTCTGTGCTGTGTGAGTGTGCAGTCTGTGCTGTGCGAGTGTGCAGTCTGTGCTGTGTGAGTGTGCTGTCTGTGCTGTGTGAGAGTGTGCTGTCTGTGCTGTGTGAGTGTGCAGTCTGTGCTGTGTGAGCGTGCTGTCTGTGCTGTGTGAGTGTGCAGTCTGTGCTGTGTGAGTGTGCAGTCTGTGCTGTGTGAGTGTGCAGTCTGTGCTGTGCGAGTGTGCAGTCTGTGCTGTGTGAGTGTGCAGTCTGTGCTGTGTGAGTGTGCAGTCTGTGCTGTGTGAGTGTGCAGTCTGTGCTGTGTGAGTGTGCAGTCTGTGCTGTGTGAGTGTGCAGTCTGTGCTGTGTGAGTGTCCAGTCTGTGCTGTGTGAGTGTCCAGTCTGTGCTGTGTGAGTGTGCAGTCTGTGCTGTGTGAGTGTGCAGTCTGTGCTGTGAGTGTGCAGTCTGTGCTGTGTGAGTGTCCAGTCTGTGCTGTGTGAGTGTGCAGTCGGTGCTGTGTGAGTGTCCAGTCTGTGCTGTGTGAGTGTGCAGTCTGTGCTGTGTGAGTGTGCAGTCTGTGCTGTGAGTGTGCAGTCTGTGCTGTGTGAGTGCGCAGTCTGTGCTGTGTGAGTGTGCAGTCTGTGCTGTGTGAGTGTCCAGTCTGTGCTGTGTGAGTGTGCAGTCTGTGCTGTGTGAGTGTGCAGTCTGTGCTGTGTGAGTGTCCAGTCTGTGCTGTGTGAGTGTGCAGTCTGTGCTGTGTGAGCGTGCAGTCTGTGCTGTGAGTGTGCAGTCTGTGCTGTGTGAGTGTGCAGTCTGTGCTGTGTGAGTGTGCAGTCTGTGCTGTGTGAGTGAGCAGTCTGTGCTGTGAGTGTGCAGTCTGTGCTGTGTGAGTGTCCAGTCTGTGCTGTGTGAGTGTGCAGTCTGTGCTGTGTGAGTGTGCAGTCTGTGCTGTGTGAGTGTCCAGTCTGTGCTGTGTGAGTGTGCAGTCTGTGCTGTGTGAGCGTGCAGTCTGTGCTGTGAGTGTGCAGTCTGTGCTGTGTGAGCGTGCAGTCTGTGCTGTGAGTGTGCAGTCTGTGCTGTGTGAGTGTGCAGTCTGTGCTGTGTGAGTGTGCAGTCTGTGCTGTGTGAGTGTCCAGTCTGTGCTGTGTGAGTGTGCAGTCTGTGCTGTGTGAGCGTGCAGTCTGTGCTGTGTGAGTGCGCAGTCTGTGCTGTGTGAGTGTGCAGTCTGTGCTGTGTGAGTGTGCAGTCTGTGCTGTGTGAGTGTGCAGTCTGTGCTGTGTGAGTGTCCAGTCTGTGCTGTGTGAGTGTGCAGTCTGTGCTGTGTGAGTGCGCAGTCTGTGCTGTGTGAGTGTGCAGTCTGTGCTGTGTGAGCGTGCAGTCTGTGCTGTGTGAGTGTGCAGTCTGTGCTGTGTGAGTGTCCAGTCTGTGCTGTGTGAGTGTGCAGTCTGTGCTGTGTGAGCGTGCAGTCTGTGCTGTGTGAGTGTCCAGTCTGTGCTGTGTGAGCGTGCAGTCTGTGCTGTGTGAGTGTCCAGTCTGTGCTGTGTGAGCGTGCAGTCTGTGCTGTGTGAGTGTCCAGTCTGTGCTGTGTGAGTGTCCAGTCTGTGCTGTGTGAGTGTGCAGTCTGTGCTGTGTGAGCGTGCAGTCTGTGCTGTGTGAGTGTGCAGTCTGTGCTGTGTGAGCGTGCAGTCTGTGCTGTGTGAGTGCGCAGTCTGTGCTGTGTGAGTGTGCAGTCTGTGCTGTGTGAGTGTGCAGTCTGTGCTGTGTGAGTGTCCAGTCTGTGCTGTGTGAGTGTGCAGTCTGTGCTGTGTGAGCGTGCAGTCTGTGCTGTGTGAGTGTCCAGTCTGTGCTGTGTGAGCGTGCAGTCTGTGCTGTGTGAGTGTCCAGTCTGTGCTGTGTGAGCGTGCAGTCTGTGCTGTGTGAGTGTCCAGTCTGTGCTGTGTGAGTGTCCAGTCTGAGCTGTGTGAGCGTGCAGTCTGTGCTGTGTGAGTGTGCAGTCTGTGCTGTATGAGTGTGCAGTCTGAGCTGTGTGAGCGTGCAGTCTGTGCTGTGTGAGTGTGCAGTCTGTGCTGTGTGAGCGTGCAGTCTGTGCTGTGCGAGTGTGCAGTCTGTGCTGTGTGAGTGTGCAGTCTGTGCTGTGTGAGTCTGCAGTCTGTGCTGTGTGAGTCCGCAGTCTGTGCTGTGAGCGTGCAGTCTGTGCTGTGTGAGTGCGCAGTCTGTGCTGTGAGTGTGCAGTCTGTGCTGTGAGTGTGCAGTCTGTGCTGTGTGAGTGTGCAGTCTGTGCTGTGTGAGCATGCTGTCTGTGCTGTGTGAGAGTGCAGTCTGTGCTGTGTGAGTGTCCAGTCTGTGCTGTGTGAGTGTGCAGTCTGTGCTGTGTGAGTGCGCAGTCTGTGCTGTGAGTGTGCAGTCTGTGCTGTGTGAGTGTCCAGTCTGTGCTGTGTGAGTGCGCAGTCTGTGCTGTGTGAGTGTGCAGTCTGTGCTGTGTGAGTGCGCAGTCTGTGCTGTGAGTGTGCAGTCTGTGCTGTGTGAGTGTCCAGTCTGTGCTGTGTGAGTGCGCAGTCTGTGCTGTGTGAGTGTGCAGTCTGTGCTGTGTGAGCGTGCAGTCTGTGCTGTGTGAGTGAGCAGTCTGTGCTGTGTGAGTGTGCAGCCTGTGCAGTGTGAGTGTGCAGTCTGTGCTGTGAGTGTGCAGTCTGTGCTGTGTGAGTGTCCAGTCTGTGCTGTGTGAGTGCGCAGTCTGTGCTGTGTGAGTGTGCAGTCTGTGCTGTGTGAGCGTGCAGTCTGTGCTGTGTGAGTGAGCAGTCTGTGCTGTGTGAGTGTGCAGCCTGTGCAGTGTGAGTGTGCAGTCTGTGCTGTGTGAGTGTGCAGTCTGTGCTGTGAGTGTGCAGTCTGTGCTGTGTGAGTGAGCAGTCTGTGCTGTGTGAGTGTCCAGTCTGTGCTGTGTGAGTGTCCAGTCTGTGCTGTGTGAGTGTGCAGTCTGTGCTGTGTGAGTGTGCAGTCTGTGCTGTGAGTGTTCAGTCTGAGCTGTGTGAGTGTGCAGCCTGTGCTGTGTGAGCGTGCAGTCTGTGCTGTGTGAGTGAGCAGTCTGTGCTGTGTGAGTGTCCAGTCTGTGCTGTGTGAGCGTGCAGTCTGTGCTGTGTGAGTGTGCAGTCTGTGCTGTGTGAGTGTGCAGTCTGTGCTGTGAGTGTGCAGTCTGTGCTGTGTGAGTGTGCAGTCTGTGCTGTGTGAGTGTGCAGTCTGTGCTGTGTGAGTGTGCAGTCTGTGCTGTGTGAGTGTCCAGTCTGTGCTGTGTGAGTGTGCAGTCTGTGCTGTGTGAGTGTGCAGTCTGTGCTGTGTGAGTGTGCAGTCTGTGCTGTGTGAGTGTGCAGTCTGTGCTGTGAGTGTGCAGTCTGTGCTGTGAGTGTGCAGTCTGTGCTGTGTGAGCGTGCAGTCTGTGCTGTGTGAGCGTGCAGTCTGTGCTGTGTGAGCGTGCAGTCTGTGCTGTGTGAGCGTGCAGTCTGTGCTGTGTGAGTGTGCAGTCTGTGCTGTGAGTGTGCAGTGTGTGCTGTGTGAGTGTGCAGTCTGTGCTGTGAGTGTGCAGTCTGTGCTGTGTGAGTGTGCAGTCTGTGCTGTGTGAGTGTGCAGTCTGTGCTGTGAGTGTGCAGTGTGTGCTGTGTGAGTGTGCAGTCTGTGCTGTGTGAGCGTGCAGTCGGTGCTGTGTGAGTGTGCAGTCTGTGCTGTGAGTGTGCAGTCTGAGCTGTGTGAGTGTGCAGTCTGTGCTGTGTGAGCGTGCAGTCTGTGCTGTGTGAGCGTGCAGTCTGTGCTGTGAGTGTGCAGTCTGTGCTGTGTGAGTGTGCAGTCTGTGCTGTGTGAGCGTGCAGTCTGTGCTGTATGAGTGTGCAGTCTGTGCTGTGTGACTGTGCAGTCTGTGCTGTGAGTGTGCAGTCTGTGCTGTGTGAGTGTGCAGTCTGTGCTGTGTGAGCGTGCAGTCGGTGCTGTGTGAGTGTGCAGTCTGTGCTGTGAGTGTGCAGTCTGAGCTGTGTGAGTGTGCAGTCTGTGCTGTGTGAGCGTGCAGTCGGTGCTGTGTGAGCGTGCAGTCTGTGCTGTGAGTGTGCAGTCTGTGCTGTGAGTGTGCAGTCTGTGCTGTGTGAGCGTGCAGTCGGTGCTGTGTGAGCGTGCAGTCTGTGCTGTGAGTGTGCAGTCTGTGCTGTGAGTGTGCAGTCTGTGCTGTGAGTGTGCAGTCTGTGCTGTGTGTGTGTGCAGCCTGTGCTGTGAGTGTGCAGTCTGTGCTGTGTGAGTGTGTAGTCTGTGCTGTATGAGTGTGCAGTCTGTGCTGTGTGAGTGTGCAGTCTGTGCTGTGTGAGTGTGCAGTCTGTGCCGTGTGTGTGCGCAGTCTGTGCTGTGTGAGTGCGCAGTCTGTGCTGTGTGAGTGCGCAGTCTGTGCTGTGTGAGTGCAGTCTGTGCTGTGAGTGTGCAGTCTGTGCTGTGTGAGTATGCAGTCTGTGCTGTGTGAGTGTGCACTGTGTGCTGTGTGTGTGCAGTCTGTGCTGTGTAAGTGTGCAGTCTGTGCTGTGTGAGTGTGCAGTCTGTGCTTATGAGTGAGCAGTCTGTGCTGTGTGAGCGTGCACTGTGTGCTGTGTGTGTGCAGTCTGTGCTGTGTAAGTGTGCAGTCTGTGCTGTGTGTGTGCAGTCTGTGCTGTGTGAGTGTGTAGTCTGTGCGTGCAGTCTGTGCTTATGAGTGAGCAGTCTGTGCTTTGTGAGCGTGTGCTTTGTGAGCGTGCACTGTGTGCTGTGTAAGTGTGCAGTCTGTGCTGTGTAAGTGTGCAGTCTGTGCTGTGAGAGTGCAGTCTGCTGTGTGAGTGTGCAGTCTGCTGTGTGAGTCTGCAGTCTGCTGTGTGAGTGTGCAGTCTGCTGTGTGAGTGTGCAGTCTGTGCTATGAGTGTGCAGTCTGTGCTGTGAGTGTGCAGTCTGTGCTGTGAGTGTGCAGTCTGTGCTGTGTGTGTGTGCAGCCTGTGCTGTGAGTGTGCAGCCTGTGCTGTGAGTGTGCAGTCTGTGCTGTATGAGTGTGCAGTCTGTGCTGTATGAGTGTGCAGTCTGTGCTGTATGAGTGTGCAGTCTGTGCTGTATGAGTGTGCAGTCTGTGCTGTTAAAGTGTGCAGTCTGTGCAGTATGAGTGTGCAGTCTGAGCTGTGTGAGTGTGCAGTCTGTGCTGTGTGAGTGTGCAGGCTGTGCTGTGAGTGTGCAGTCTGTGCTGTATGAGTGTGCAGTCTGTGCTGTGTGAGTGCGCGGTCTGAGCTGTGTGAGCGTACAGTCTGTGCTGTATGAGTGTGCAGTCTGTGCTGAATGAGTGTGCAGTCTGTGCTGTATGGGTGTGCATTCTGTGCTGTGTGAGTGTGCAGTCTGTGCTGTGTGAGTGTGCAGTCTGTGCTATGAGTGTGCAGTCTGTGCTGTGAGTGTGCAGTCTGTGCTGTGTGAGTGTGCAGTCTGCTGTGTGAGTGTGCAGTCTGTGCTATGAGTGTGCAGTCTGTGCTGTGAGTGTGCAGTCTGTGCTGTGAGTGTGCAGTCTGTGCTGTGAGTGTGCAGTCTGTGCTGTGAGTGTGCAGTCTGTGCTGTGTGTGTGTGCAGCCTGTGCTGTGAGTGTGCAGTCTGTGCTGTATGAGTGTGCAGTCTGTGCTGTATGAGTGTGCAGCCTGTGCTGTATGAGTGTGCAGTCTGTGCTGTATGAGTGTGCAGTCTGTGCTGTATGAGTGTGCAGTCTGTGCAGTATGAGTGTGCAGTCTGAGCTGTGTGAGTGTGCAGTCTGAGCTGTGTGAGTGTGCAGTCTGTGCTGTGTGAATGTGCTGTCTGTGCTGTGTGAATGTTCTGTCTGTGCTGTATGAGTGTGCAGTCTGTGCTGTGTGAGTGCGCGGTCTGAGCTGTGTGAGCGTACAGTCTGTGCTGTATGAGTGTGCAGTCTGTGCTGTAATGAGTGTGCAGTCTGTGCTGTATGGGTGTGCAGTCTGTGCTGTGTGAGTGAGCAGTCTGAGCTGTGTGAGCGTGCAGTCTGTGCTGTGTGAATGTGCTGTCTGTGCTGTATGAGTGTGCAGTCTGTGCTGTGTGAGTGCGCGGTCTGAGCTGTGTGAGCGTACAGTCTGTGCTGTATGAGTGTGCACTCTGTGCTGAATGAGTGTGCAGTCTGTGCTGTATGGGTGTGCAGTCTGTGCTGTGTGAGTGTGCAGTCTGTGCTGTGTGAGTGTGCAGTCTGTGCTGTGTGAGTGTGCAGGCTGTGCTGTGAGTGTGCAGTCTGTGTTGTGAGTGTGCAGTCTGTGTTGTATGAGTGCGCAGTCTGTGCTGTATGAGTGTGCAGTCTGTGCTGTATCTGCGTGCAGTCTGTGCTGTGTGAGCGTGCAGTCTGTGCTGTGTGAGTGTGCAGTCTATGCTGTGAGTGTGCAGTCTGGCTGTGTGAGCGTGCAGTCTGTGCTGTATGAGTGTGCTGTCTGCTGTATGAGTGTGCAGTCTGTGCTGTGTGAGTGTGCAGTCTGCTGCATGAGTGTGCAGTCTGTGCTGTGTGAGCGTGCAGTCTGTGCTGTGAGTGCGCAGTCTGTGCTGTGTGAGTGCGCAGTCTGTGCTGTGTGAGCGTGCAGTCTGTGCTGTGTGAGTGTGCAGTCTGTGCTGTGTGAGTGCGCAGTCTTTGCTGTATGAGTGTGCAGTGTGTGCTGTGTGAGTGTGCAGTCTGTGCTGTGTGAGTGTGCAGTCTGTGCCGTGTGAGTGTGCAGTCTGTGCTGTGAGTCAGCAGTCTGTGCTGTGTGAGCGTGCAGTCTGTGCTGTGTGAGCGTGCAGTCTGTGCTGTGTGAGTGTGCAGTCTGTGCTGTGTGAGTGCGCAGTCTGTGCTGTGTGAGTGTGCAGTCTGTGCTGTGTGAGTGCGCAGTCTGTACTGTATGAGTGCGCAGTCTGTGCTGTATGAGTGTGCAGTGTGTGCTGTGTGAGTGTGCAGTCTGTGCTGTGTGAGTGCGCAGTCTGTGCTGTGTGAGTGTGCACTCTCTGCTGTGTGAGTGTGCAGTCTGTGCTGTGTGAGTGCGCAGTCTGTGCTGTATGAGTGTGCAGTGTGTGCTGTGTGAGTGTGCAGTCTGTGCTGTGTGAGTGTGCAGTCTGTGCCGTGTGAGTGCGCAGTCTGTGCTGTGTGAGTGCGCAGTCTGTGCTGTGTGTGTGCAGTCTGTGCTGTGTGAGTGTGCAGTCTGTGCTGTATGAGCGTGCAGTCTGTGCTGTGTGAGTGTGCAGTCTGTGCTGTGTGTGTGTGCAGTCTGTGCTGTGTGAGTGTGCAGTCTGTGCTGTATGAGTGCGCAGTCTGTGCTGTATGAGTGTGCAGTCTGTGCTGTATCTGCGTGCAGTCTGTGCTGTGTGAGTGTGCAGTCTATGCTGTGAGTGTGCAGTCTGGCTGTGTGAGCGTGCAGTCTGTGCTGTATGAGTGTGCTGTCTGCTGTATGAGTGTGCAGTCTGTGCTGTGTGAGTGTGCAGTCTGCTGCATGAGTGTGCAGTCTGTGCTGTGTGAGCGTGCAGTCTGTGCTGTGAGTGCGCAGTCTGTGCTGTGTGAGTGCGCAGTCTGTGCTGTGTGAGCGTGCAGTCTGTGCTGTGTGAGTGTGCAGTCTGTGCTGTGTGAGTGCGCAGTCTGTGCTGTATGAGTGTGCAGTGTGTGCTGTGTGAGTGTGCAGTCTGTGCTGTGTGAGTGTGCAGTCTGTGCCGTGTGAGTGCGCAGTCTGTGCTGTGAGTCAGCAGTCTGTGCTGTGTGAGCGTGCAGTCTGTGCTGTGTGAGCGTGCAGTCTGTGCTGTGTGAGTGTGCAGTCTGTGCTGTGTGAGTGCGCAGTCTGTGCTGTGTGAGTGTGCAGTCTGTGCTGTGTGAGTGCGCAGTCTGTGCTGTATGAGTGCGCAGTCTGTGCTGTATGAGTGTGCAGTGTGTGCTGTGTGAGTGTGCAGTCTGTGCTGTGTGAGTGCGCAGTCTGTGCTGTGTGAGTGTGCACTCTGTGCTGTGTGAGTGTGCAGTCTGTGCTGTGTGAGTGCGCAGTCTGTGCTGTATGAGTGTGCAGTGTGTGCTGTGTGAGTGTGCAGTCTGTGCTGTGTGAGTGTGCAGTCTGTGCCGTGTGAGTGCGCAGTCTGTGCTGTGTGAGTGCGCAGTCTGTGCTGTGTGTGTGCAGTCTGTGCTGTGTGACTGTGCAGTCTGTGCTGTATGAGCGTGCAGTCTGTGCTGTGTGAGTGTGCAGTCTGTGCTGTGTGTGTGTGCAGTCTGTGCTGTGTGAGTGTGCAGTCTGTGCTGTATGAGTGTGCAGTCTGTGCTGTGTGAGCGTGCAGTCTGTGCTGTGTGAGTGTGCAGTCTGTGCTGTGTGAGTGTGCAGTCTGTGCTGTGTGAGCGTCCTGTCTGTGCTGTGTGTGTGCAGTCTGTGCTGTGTGAGTGTGTAGTCTGTGCTGTGAGAGTGCAGTCTGTGCTTATGAGTGAGCAGTCTGTGCTTTGTGAGCGTGCACTGTGTGCTGTGTAAGTGTGCAGTCTGTGCTGTGTAAGTGTGCAGTCTGTGCTGTGAGAGCGTCCTGTCTGTGCTGTGTGTGTGCAGTCTGTGCTGTGTGAGTGTGTAGTCTGTGCTGTGAGAGTGCAGTCTGTGCTTATGAGTGAGCAGTCTGTGCTTTGTGAGCGTGCACTGTGTGCTGTGTAAGTGTGCAGTCTGTGCTGTGTAAGTGTGCAGTCTGTGCTGTGAGAGTGCAGTCTGCTGTGTGAGTGTGCAGTCTGCTGTGTGAGTCTGCAGTCTGCTGTGTGAGTGTGCAGTCTGCTGTGTGAGTGTGCAGTCTGTGCTATGAGTGTGCAGTCTGTGCTGTGAGTGTGCAGTCTGTGCTGTGAGTGTGCAGTCTGTGCTGTGAGTGTGCAGTCTGTGCTGTGTGTGTGTGCAGCCTGTGCTGTGAGTGTGCAGTCTGTGCTGTATGAGTGTGCAGTCTGTGCTGTATGAGTGTGCAGCCTGTGCTGTATGAGTGTGCAGTCTGTGCTGTATGAGTGTGCAGTCTGTGCTGTATGAGTGTGCAGTCTGTGCAGTATGAGTGTGCAGTCTGAGCTGTGTGAGTGTGCAGTCTGAGCTGTGTGAGTGTGCAGTCTGTGCTGTGTGAATGTGCTGTCTGTGCTGTGTGAATGTTCTGTCTGTGCTGTATGAGTGTGCAGTCTGTGCTGTGTGAGTGCGCGGTCTGAGCTGTGTGAGCGTACAGTCTGTGCTGTATGAGTGTGCAGTCTGTGCTGAATGAGTGTGCAGTCTGTGCTGTATGGGTGTGCAGTCTGTGCTGTGTGAGTGAGCAGTCTGAGCTGTGTGAGCGTGCAGTCTGTGCTGTGTGAATGTGCTGTCTGTGCTGTATGAGTGTGCAGTCTGTGCTGTGTGACTGCGCGGTCTGAGCTGTGTGAGCGTACAGTCTGTGGTGTATGAGTGTGCACTCTGTGCTGAATGAGTGTGCAGTCTGTGCTGTATGGGTGTGCAGTCTGTGCTGTGTGAGTGTGCAGTCTGTGCTGTGTGAGTGTGCAGTCTGTGCTGTGTGAGTGTGCAGGCTGTGCTGTGAGTGTGCAGTCTGTGTTGTGAGTGTGCAGTCTGTGCTGTATGAGTGCGCAGTCTGTGCTGTATGAGTGTGCAGTCTGTGCTGTATCTGCGTGCAGTCTGTGCTGTGTGAGTGTGCAGTCTATGCTGTGAGTGTGCAGTCTGGCTGTGTGAGCGTGCAGTCTGTGCTGTATGAGTGTGCTGTCTGCTGTATGAGTGTGCAGTCTGTGCTGTGTGAGTGTGCAGTCTGCTGCATGAGTGTGCAGTATGTGCTGTGTGAGCGTGCAGTCTGTGCTGTGTGAGTGCGCAGTCTGTGCTGTGTGAGTGCGCAGTCTGTGCTGTGTGAGCGTGCAGTCTGTGCTGTGTGAGTGTGCAGTCTGTGCTGTGTGAGTGCGCAGTCTGTGCTGTATGAGTGTGCAGTGTGTGCTGTGTGAGTGTGCAGTCTGTGCTGTGTGAGTGTGCAGTCTGTGCCGTGTGAGTGCGCAGTCTGTGCTGTGAGTCAGCAGTCTGTGCTGTGTGAGCGTGCAGTCTGTGCTGTGTGAGCGTGCAGTCTGTGCTGTGTGAGTGTGCAGTCTGTGCTGTGTGAGTGCGCAGTCTGTGCTGTGTGAGTGTGCAGTCTGTGCTGTGTGAGTGCGCAGTCTGTGCTGTATGAGTGCGCAGTCTGTGCTGTATGAGTGTGCAGTGTGTGCTGTGTGAGTGTGCAGTCTGTGCTGTGTGAGTGCGCAGTCTGTGCTGTGTGAGTGTGCACTCTGTGCTGTGTGAGTGTGCAGTCTGTGCTGTGTGAGTGCGCAGTCTGTGCTGTATGAGTGTGCAGTGTGTGCTGTGTGAGTGTGCAGTCTGTGCTGTGTGAGTGTGCAGTCTGTGCCGTGTGAGTGCGCAGTCTGTGCTGTGTGAGTGCGCAGTCTGTGCTGTGTGTGTGCAGTCTGTGCTGTGTGAGTGTGCAGTCTGTGCTGTATGAGCGTGCAGTCTGTGCTGTGTGTGTGTGCAGTCTGTGCTGTGTGAGTGTGCAGTCTGTGCTGTGTGAGCGTGCAGTCTGTGCTGTGTGAGTGTGCAGTCTGTGCTGTGTGTGTGTGCAGTCTGTGCTGTGTGAGTGTGCAGTCTGTGCTGTATGAGTGTGCAGTCTGTGCTGTGTGAGCGTGCAGTCTGTGCTGTGTGAGTGTGCAGTCTGTGCTGTGTGAGCATGCAGTCTGTGCTGTGTGAGCGTCCTGTCTGTGCTGTGTGAGTGTGCAGTCTGTGCTGTGAGTGTGCAGTCTGTGCTGTGTGAGTGCGCAGTCAGTGCTGTGTGAGCGTGCACTGTGTGCTGTGTAAGCGTGCACTGTGTGCTGTGTAAGTGTGCAGTCTGTGCTGTGTGAGTGTGCAGTCTGTGCTGTGTGTGTGCAGTCTGTGCTGTGTGAGTGTGCAATCTGTGCTGTGTGAGTGTGCACTGTGTGCTTTGTGATCGTGCAGTCTGTGGTGTGTGTGTGCAGTCTGTGCTGTGAGTGTGCAGTCTGTGCTGTGTGAGTGTGCAGTCTGTGCGTGCAGTCTGTGCTTATGAGTGAGCAGTCTGTGCTGTGTGAGCGTGCACTGTGTGCTGTGTGTGCAGTCTGTGCTGTGTGTGTGCAGTCTGTGCTGTGTAAGTGTGCAATCTGTGCTGTGTAAGTGTGCAGTCAGTGCTGTGAGTATGCAGTCTGCTGTGTGAGTGTGCAGTCTGCTGTGTGAGTGTGCAGTCTGCTGTGTGAGTGTGCAGTCTGCTGTGTGAGTGTGCAGTCTGCTGTGTGAGTGTGCAGTCTGCTGTGTGAGTGTGCAGTCTGTGCTGTGAGTGTGCAGTCTGTGCTGTGAGTGTGCAGTCTGTGCTGTGTGAGTGTGCAGTCTGTGCTGTGAGTGTGCAGTCTGTGCTGTATGAGTGTGCAGTCTGTGCTGTATGAGTGTGCAGTCTGTGCTGTATGAGTGTGCAGTCTGTGCTGTATGAGTGTGCAGTCTGAGCTGTGTGAGTGTGCAGTCTGAGCTGTGTGAGTGTGTAGTCTGTGCTGTATGAGTGTGCAGTCTGTGCTGTATGAGTGTGCAGTCTGAGCTGTGTGCGTGTGCAGTCTGAGCTGTGTGAGCGTGCAGTCTGTGCTGTATGAGTGTGCAGTCTGTGCTGAATGAGTGTGCAGTCTGTGCTGAATGGGAGTGCAGTCTGTGCTGTGTGGGTGTGCAGTCTGTACTGTGTGAGTGTGCTGTCTGTGCTGTGTGAGTGCGCGGTCTGTGCTGTGTGAGCGTACAGTCTGTGCTGTATGAGTGTGCAGTCTGTGCTGAATGAGTGTGCAGTCTGTGCTGTATGGGTGTGCAGTCTGTGCTGTGTGAGTGTGCAGTCTGTGCTGTGTGAGTGTGCAGTCTGTGCTGTGTGAGCGTGCAGTCTGTGCTGTATGAGTGTGCAGTCTGTGCTGTATGAGTGTGCAGTCTGTGCTGTATGAGTGTGCAGTCTGTGCTGTATCTGCGTGCAGTCTGTGCTGTGTGAGTGTGCCGTCTATGCTGTGAGTGTGCAGTCTGGCTGTATGAGCGTGCAGTCTGTGCTGTATGAGTGTGCAGTCTGCTGTATGAGTGTGCAATCTGTGCTGTGCGAGTGTGCAGTCTGCTGTATGAGTGTGCAGTCTGTGCTGTGTGAGCGTGCAGTCTGTGCTGTGAGTGTGCAGTCTGTGCTGTCTGAGTGTGCAGTCTGTGCTGTCTGAGTGTGCAGTCTGTGCTGTGTGAGCGTGCAGTCTGTGCTGTGTGTGTGCGCAGTCTGTGCTGTGTGAGCATGCAGTCTGTGCTGTGTGAGTGTGCAGTCTGTGCTGTGTGTGTGCAGTCTGTGCTGTGTGAGCGTGCAGTCTGTGCTGTGTGAGCGTGCAGTCTGTGCTGTGTGAGTGCGCAGTCTGTGCTGTGTGAGTGCGCAGTCTGTGCTGTGTCTGTGCAGTCTGTGCTGTGTGAGTGTGCAGTCTGTGCTATGTGAGTGCGCAGTCTGTGCTGTATGAGTGTGCAGTCTGTGCTGTGTGAGTGTGCAGTCTGTGCTGTGAGTCAGCAGTCTGTGCTGTGTGAGTGCGCAGTCAGTGCTGTGTGAGCGTGCACTGCGTGCTGTGTAAGCGTGCACTGTGTGCTGTGTAAGTGTGCAGTCTGTGCTGTGTGAGTGTGCAGTCTGTGCTGTGTGTGTGCAGTCTGTGCTGTGTGAGTGTGCAGTCTGTGCTGTGTGAGTGTGCACTGTGTGCTTTGTGATCGTGCAGTCTGTGGTGTGTGTGTGCAGTCTGTGCTGTGAGTGTGCAGTCTGTGCTTATGAGTGAGCAGTCTGGACTTCCGGGTGCGGCGATGACCAGCTGAGTCGCACGTTTCGGCAGCTCCCTGTGAAACGGACTTTTGGGCTCTTGATAGGAGCCCCAACGGCAATTTTAACGGCTGAAAACACCGTGCGGTAAACCAGAAGGATGTTCCCCCTGGACACGGATGGAAAAAGGAGAGGAAAGTGGCCGGATTGCAGCGGATCCTTTGGAACAACGGCAAGGAAGGCAAGCAGAAACCAAGATGGCGTCGGAAGGTGGCAGTTTCATATGGGGCCCTGAACAACAAGAGTTTTTGAAACGCTGCGTGGAGGAGATAAAAAAGGAAATGAAGAAAGAGTTGTTGGCCCCGATATTACAGGCGATTGAAGGGCTGAAAGAGGAACAAAAGACCCAGGAGCAGGAGCTTCCGGTCGTGAAGGCGAAAGCAGCAGAGAATGAAAACGACATACAGGGCCTGGTGGTGAAGTCGGAGATACAGGAGGCACACCAGAAACGATCTGTGGAGAGGTTGGAGGCACTGGAAAATAACGCAAGGAGGAACAACTTGAGGATTCTTGGCCTTCCTGAAGGTGTGGAGGGGCGGACGTCGGGGCATATGTGAGCACGATGCTGCACTCGTTAATGGGAGTGGAGGCCCCGACGGGTCCGTTGGAGGTGGAGGGAGCATACCGAGTTATGGTGCGAGGATCGAGAGCAGGAGAAGCTCCCAGAGCCATAGTGGTGAGATTTCTCCGTTTTAAGGATAGAGAAATGGTCCTTAGATGGGCGAAGAAAACTCGGTGTAGTAAATGGGAGAACGCGGTGATCCGCATCTATCAAGATTGGAGTGCGGAGGTGGCGAGAAGGAGGGCGAGCTTTAATCGGGCCAAAGCGGTACTTCACAAAAAAAAGATAAAGTTTGGAATGCTGCAACCGGCAAGACTGTGGGTCACATATCAAGGGAGGCACCACTACTTTGAGACGGCGGATGAAGCGTGGACTTTTATTGTAGAAGAAAAATTGGAATGATTGGACTACGAAAATGAACGTTTGGACAAAGTGGTGGGACGAGTGGGGGGGTGGGGGGCGAAGAGGGATTGTATGATTAATCCTGCGGTATGGTAACTTTTCTTTCTCCCACAGGTGGTGATGGGGGGAGGTGGGGAGGGAGAGGAGATGGGGCGTTGGCCATGGGAGGCGGGGCCGAGGGAGAGGCGCGGGCTTGGTTCCCGCGCTATGATAATTATGGCGGGAATAGAGAAGCAGGAAGGAGGGGGCGCCGCACGGGGCGAGCCGTGATCACGGGGGGAAGCCGAGGTCAGCCAGAGTTTGCTGACTTCTGGGAGCAACATGGGGGGAGTAATTACGCTAGCGGGGGGTCTAGCGGGGGGGGGGAGGGGGGAATTACTGGGTTGCTGCTGCTGGGGAAAGGGGGGAGTGGGTGCGGGAAAGGATGGGCGGGGGGGCACCGTCTGGGAGAAATACAGCCGCGTGGGAACTGGGCGAGAAGCTGGAAAAAGATGATGGCTAACCGGCAAGGGGGGGGAGGTGGGAAGCCCCCCAACTCGGCTGATCACGTGGAACGTGAGGGGGCTTAACGGGCCGATAAAGAGGGCACGAGTACTCGCACACCTTAAGAAACTTAAAGCAGATGTGGTCATGTTACAGGAAACGCACCTGAAACTGATAGATCAGGTTAGGTTGCGCAAAGGATGGGTAGGGCAGGTGTTCCATTCGGGGCTGGATGCGAAAAACAGGGGGGTGGCTATATTAGTGGGGAAGCGGGTAATGTTCGAGGCAAAGACTATAGTGGCGGATAACGGGGGCAGATACGTGATGGTGAGTGGCAAATTACAGGGAGAGATGGTGGTGTTGGTAAACGTGTATGCCCCGAATTGGGACGATGCCAATTTTATGAGGCGAATGCTAGGACGCATCCCAGACCTAGAGACCGGAAAGCTGATAATGGGGGGAGACTTTAACACGGTGTTGGAACCAAGGCTGGATAGGTCGAAGTCCAGGACTGGTAGGAGGCCGGCAGCAGCCAAGGTGCTTAAGGATTTTATGGAGCAGATGGGAGGGGTGGACCCGTGGAGATTCAGTAGACCTAGGAGTAAGGAGTTCTCGTTTTTCTCCTATGTCCATAAAGTCTATTCACGCATAGAATTTTTTGTGTTGGGTAGGGCATTGATCCCGAGGGTGAGGGGAACGGAATATACGGCTATAGCCATTTCGGATCATGCCCCACACTGGGTAGACTTGGAGATAGGGGAGGAAACAAGAGGGCGTCCACCCTGGAGAATGGATATGGGACTAATGGCGGATGAGGGGGTGTGCTTAAGGGTGAGGGGATGCATTGAAAAGTACTTGGAACTCAATGACAATGGGGAGGTTCAGGTGGGAGTGGTCTGGGAGGCGTTGAAGGCGGTGGTTAGGGGGGAGCTGATATCAATAAGGACACATAAAGGGAAGCAGGAGAGTAAGGAACGGGAGCGGTTGTTGCAAGAACTTTTGAGGGTGGACAGACAGTATGCGGAAGCACCGGAGGAGGGACTGTATAGGGAAAGGCAAAGGCTGCATGTGGAATTTGACTTGCTGACCACAGGCACTGCAGAGGCACAATGGAGGAAGGCGCAGGGTGTACAGTATGAATATGGAGAGAAGGCGAGCAGATTGCTGGCACACCAATTGAGGAAAAGGGGAGCAGCGAGGGAAATGGGGGGGTGAGAGACGAAGATGGAGAGACGGAGCGGGGAGCGGAGAGAGTGAATGAAGTGTTTAAGACATTTTATAAAAAACTGTATGAAGCTCAACCCCCGGATGGGAGGGAGAGAATGATGGAGTTTTTGGATCGGCTGGAAATTCCCAAGGTGGAAGAGCAGGAAAGGATGGGATTGGGAGCACAGATCACGGTAGAAGAAGTGGTGAAAGGAATTAGGAACATGCAGACGGGAAAGGCCCCGGGACCGGACGGATTCCCAGTTGAATTTTACAGAAAATATTTGGACTTGCTCGCCCCGCTACTGACGAGGACCTTCAACGAGGCAAAGGAAAGGGGACAACTGCCCCCGACTATGTCAGAAGCAACGATATCGCTTCTTTTAAAGAAGGAAAAGGATCCGCTACAATGCGGGTCCTACAGACCAATCTCCCTCCTCAATGTAGATGCCAAGGTCTTGGCCAAGGTAATGGCAATGAGAATAGAGGAATGTGTCCCGGGGGTGGTTCATGAGGACCAAACTGGGTTTGTGAAGGGGAGACAGCTGAACACGAACATACGGAGGTTGTTAGGGGTAATGATGATGGCCCCACCAGAGGGTGAAACGGAGATAGTAGTGGCGATGGATGCCGAGAAAGCATTTGATAGAGTGGAGTGGGATTATCTGTGGGAGGTGTTGAGGAGATTTGGGTTCGGAGAGAGGTATGTTAGGTGGGTGCAGCTGTTGTATAGGGCCCCAGTGGCGAGTGTGGTCACGAATGGACGGGGATCGGCATATTTTCGGCTCCATAGAGGGACAAGGCAGGGATGTCCTCTGTCCCCATTACTGTTTGCACTGGCGATTGAGCCCCTGGCGATAGCGCTGAGAGGTTCCAAGGGATGGAGGGGAATACTTAGGGGAGGAGAAGAACACCGGGTATCTTTATATGCGGATGATCTGCTACTATATGTGGCGGATCCAGCGGAGGGGATGCCAGAAATAATGCGGATACTTGGGGAGTTTGGGGATTTTTCAGGGTATAAATTGAACATGGGAAAGAGTGAGCTGTTTGTGGTGCATCCAGGGGAGCAGAGTAGAGAAATAGAAGACCCACCGTTGAGGAAGGTAACAAGAGACTTTCGTTACCTGGGGATCCAGATAGCTAAGAATTGGGGCACATTGCACAGGCTAAATTTGACGCGGTTGGTGGAACAGATGGAGGAAGATTTCAAGAGATGGGATATGGTAGCATTGTCAATGGCAGGGAGGGTGCAGGCGGTTAAGATGGTGGTCCTCCCGAGATTCCTTTTTGTGTTTCAGTGTCTCCCGGTGGTGATCACGAAGGCTTTTTTCAAAAGGATAGAAAAGAGTATCATGGGTTTTGTTTGGGCCGGGAAGACTCCGAGAGTGAGGAAGGGATTCTTACAGCGTAGTAGGGATAGGGGGGGGCTGGCACTACCGAGCCTAAGTGAGTATTATTGGGCCGCTAATATTTCAATGGTGAGTAAGTGGATGGGAGAGGAGGAAGGAGCGGCGTGGAAGAGATTAGAGAGGGCGTCCTGTAGGGGGACCAGCCTGCAGGTTATGGTGACAGCCCCATTGCCGTTCTCACCAAGGAACTATACCACGAGTCCGGTGGTGGTAGCTACACTGAAGATTTGGGGACAGTGGAGACGACATAGGGGAAAGACTGGAGCACTGGGGGGGTCCCCGATAAGAAACAACCATAGGTTTGCCCCGGGGGGAATGGATGGGGGATATGGAATGTGGCAAAGAGCAGGTATAACGCAATTGAAAGATCTATTTGTGGATGGGAAGTTTGCGAGTCTGGGAGCGCTGACCGAGAAATATGGGTTGCCCCAAGGGAATGCATTCAGGTACATGCAATTGAGGGCTATTGCGAGGCAGCAGGTAAGGGAATTCCCGCAGCTCCCGACACAAGAGGTGCAGGACAGAGTCATCTCAAAGAAATGGGTGGGGGACGCTAAGGTGTCGGTTATATATAGGGAAATGAGAGACGAAGGGGAGACTATGATGGACGAACTAAAAGGGAAATGGGAAGAAGAGCTAGGGGAGGAGATTGAGGAGGGGATGTGGGCAGATGCCCTAAACAGGGTAAACTCGTCGTCCTCGTGCGCCAGGCTAAGCCTGATTCAGTTTAAGGTATTACACAGGGCACATATGACTGGAACACGGCTCAGTAAATTTTTTGGGGTGGAGGATAGGTGTGCGAGGTGCTCGAGAAGCCCAGCGAATCATACCCATATGTTTTGGTCATGCCCGGCACTACAGGGGTTTTGGATGGGGGTGACAAAGGTGCTTTCGAAAGTAGTAGGAGTCCGGGTCGAACCAAGCTGGGGGTTGGCTATATTTGGGGTTGCACAAGAGCCGGGAGTGCAGGAGGCGAAAGAGGCCGATGTTTTGGCCTTTGCCTCCCTAGTAGCCCGGCGCAGAATATTGCTAATGTGGAAAGAAGCCAAGCCCCCGGGGGTGGAGACCTGGATAAATGATATGGCGGGGTTCATAAAGTTAGAGCGGATTAAGTTCGTCCTAAGGGGGTCGGCTCAAGGATTTACTAGGCGGTGGCAACCGTTCGTCGAATATCTTGCGGAAAGATAGATAGGGGAGAACAAAGAAGGCAGCAGCAGCGGCCCAGGACTTGGGGGGGGGGGGGGGGGGGGGAGGGATGGGGGGGGGTGGGGGGGGGGGTGGCCTGAGACAAGGCAGTTGCCAATTAGGGCTAGTTTTTATTTTTTGTTATTTAATATTTATTTATTTGTTGTTGTTTTTGTTTAACTTTAAAAAAGGTCATTATTATCTGTATTGTTACAATGTTGTGTAAAGGATGCACAATGTACTGTGTTGGTTGACCAAAAATTTTCAATAAAATATTTAAAAAAAAAAAAATGAGTGAGCAGTCTGTGCTGTGTGAGTGTGCAGTCTGTGCTGTGTGAGTGTGCACTGTGTGCTTTGTGATCGTGCAGTCTGTGGTGTGTGTGTGCAGTCTGTGCTGTGAGTGTGCAGTCTGTGCTGTGTGAGTGTGCAGTCTGTGCTGTGTGAGTGTGCACTGTGTGCTTTGTGATCGTGCAGTCTGTGGTGTGTGTGTGCAGTCTGTGCTGTGTGAGTGTGCAGTCTGTGCTGTGTGAGTGTGCACTGTGTGCTTTGTGATCGTGCAGTCTGTGGTGTGTGTGTGCAGTCTGTGCTGTGAGTGTGCAGTCTGTGCTGTGTGAGTGTGCAGTCTGTGCTGTGTGAGTGTGCACTGTGTGCTCTGTGTGTGCAGTCTGTGCTGTGTGTGTGCAGTCTGTGCTGTGTGAGCGTGCAGTCTGTGCTGTGTGAGCGTGCAGTCTGTGCTGTATGAGTGTGCAGTCTGTGCTCTGTGAGTGTGCAGTCTGTGCTGTGTGAGTGTGCAGTCTGTGCTGTGAGTGTGCAGTCTGTGCTTATGAGTGAGCAGTCTGTGCTGTGTGAGCGTGCACTGTGTGCTGTGTGTGCAGTCTGTGCTGTGTGTGTGCAGTCTGTGCTGTGTGAGCGTGCACTGTGTGCTGTGTGTGTGCAGTCTGTGCTGTGTGTGTGCAGTCTGTGCTGTGTGAGAGTGCAGTCTGTGCGTGCAGTCTGTGCTTATGAGTGAGCAGTCTGTGCTTTGTGAGCGTGCACTGTGTGCTGTGTAAGTGTGCAGTCTGTGCTGTGTAAGTGTGCAGTCTGTGCTGTGAGTGTGCAGTCTGCTGTGTGAGTGTGCAGTCTGCTGTGTGAGTGTGCAGTCTGCTGTGTGAGTGTGCAGTCTGCTGTGTGAGTGTGCAGTCTGTGCTATGAGTGTGCAGTCTGTGCTGTGAGTGTGCAGTCTGTGCTGTGAGTGTGCAGTCTGAGATGTGAGTGTGCAGTCTGTGCTGTGTGAGTGTGCAGCCTGTGCTGTGAGTGTGCAGTCTGTGCTATATGAGTGTGCAGTCTGTGCTGTATGAGTGTGCAGTCTGTGCTGTATGAGTGTGCAGTCTGTGCTGTATGAGTGTGCAGTCTGAGCTGAATGAATGTGCAGTCTGTGCTGTATGGGTGTGCAGTCTGTGCTGTGTGAGTGTGCAGCCTGTGCTGTGAGTGTGCAGTCTGTGCTATATGAGTGTGCAGTCTGTGCTGTATGAGTGTGCAGTCTGTGCTGTATGAGTGTGCAGTCTGTGCTGTATGAGTGTGCAGTCTGAGCTGAATGAATGTGCAGTCTGTGCTGTATGGGTGTGCAGTCTGTGCTGTGTGAGTGTGCAGTCTGTGCTGTGTGAGTGTGCAGTCTGTGCTGTGTGAGTGTGCAGGCTGTGCTGTGAGTGTGCAGACTGTGTTGTGAGTGTGCAGTCTGTGCTGTATGAGTGTGCAGTCTGTGCTGTATGAGTGTGCAGTCTGTGCTGTATCTGCGTGCAGTCTGTGCTGTGTGAGTGTGCCGTCTATGCTGTGAGTGTGCAGTCTGGCTGTATGAGCGTGCAGTCTGTGCTGTATGAGTGTGCTGTGTGAGTGTGCAGTCTGCTGTATGAGTGTGCAGTCTGTGCTGTGAGTGCGCAGTCTGTGCTGTGTGAGTGCGCAGTCTGTGCTTTGTGAGTGTGCAGTCTGTGCTGTGTGAGTGTGCAGCCTGTGCCATGTGAGTGCACAGTCTGTGCTGTGTGAGTGCGCAGTCTGTGCTGTGTGTGAGCAGTATGTGCTGTGTGAGTGTGCAGTCTGTGCTGTGTGAGTGTGCAGTCTGTGCTGTGAGTGTGCAGTCTGTGCAGTGTGAGTGCGCAGTCAGTGCTGTGTGAGCATGCACTGTGTGCTGTGTAAGCGTGCACTGTGTGCTGTGTAAGCGTGCACTGTGTGCTGTGTAAGTGTGCAGTCTGTGCTGTGTGAGTGTGCAGTCTGTGCTGTGTGTGTGCAGTCTGTGCAGTGTGAGTGTGCAGTCTGTGCAGTGTGAGTGTGCAGTCTGTGCTGTGTGAGTGTGCACTGTGTGCTTTGTGATCGTGCAGTCTGTGGTGTGTGTGTGCAGTCTGTGCTGTGAGTGTGCAGTCTGTGCTGTGTGTGTGTGCAGTCTGTGCTGTGAGTGTGCAGTCTGTGCTGTGTGAGTGTGCACTCTGTGCTGTGTGTGTGCAGTCTGTGCTGTGTGAGTCTGCAGTCTGTGCGTGCAGTCTGTGCTTATGAGTGAGCAGTCTGTGCTGTGTGAGCGTGCACTGTGTGCTGTGTGTGTGCAGTCTGTGCTGTGTGTGTGCAGTCTGTGCTGTGTAAGTGTGCAGTCTGTGCTGTGTAAGTGTGCAGTCTGTGCTGTGAGTGTGCAGTCTGCTGTGTGAGTGTGCAGTCTGCTGTGTAAGTGTGCAGTCTGCTGTGTGAGTGTGCAGTCTGCTGTGTGAGTGTGCAGTCTGTGCTGTGAGTGTGCAGTCTGTGCAGTGAGTGTGCAGTCTGTGCTGTGAGTGTGCAGTCTGAGCTGTGTGAGTGTGCAGTCTGAGCTGTGTGAGTGTGCAGTCTGTGCTGTATGAGTGTGCAGTCTGTGCTGAATGAGTGTGCAGTCTGTGCTGTATGGGTGTGCAGTCTGTGCTGTGTGAGTGTGCAGTCTGTGCTGTGTGAGTGTGCAGTCTGAGCTGTGTGTGTGTGCAGTCTGTGCTGTGTGAGTGTGCAGGCTGTGCTGTGAGTGTGCAGTCTGTGTTGTGAGTGTGCAGTCTGTGCTGTATGAGTGTGCAGTCTGTGCTGTGTGAGTGTGCAGTCTGTGCTGTGTGAGTGTGCAGTCTGAGCTGTGTGAGTGTGCAGTCTGTGCCGTGTGTGTGCGCAGTCTGTGCCATTGGAGTGCGCAGTCTGTGCTGTGTGAGTGCGCAGTCTGTGCTGTGTGTGTGCAGTCTGTGCTGTGTGAGTGTGCAGTCTGTGCTGTGTGAGTGTGCAGTCTGTGCTGTGTGAGTGCGCAGTCGGTGCTGTATGAGTGTGCAGTCTGTGCTGTGTGAGTGTGCAGTCTGTGCTGTGAGTGTGCAGTCTGTGCAGTGTGAGTGCGCAGTCAGTGCTGTGTGAGCATGCACTGTGTGCTGTGTAAGCGTGCACTGTGTGCTGTGTAAGTGTGCAGTCTGTGCTGTGTGAGTGTGCAGTCTGTGCTGTGTGTGTGCAGTCTGTGCTGTGTGAGTGTGCAGTCTGTGCTGTGTGAGTGTGCACTGTGTGCTTTGTGATCGTGCAGTCTGTGGTGTGTGTGTGCAGTCTGTGCTGTGAGTGTGCAGTCTGTGCTGTGTGAGTGTGCAGTCTGTGCTGTGTGAGTGTGCACTCTGTGCTGTGTGTGTGCAGTCTGTGCTGTGTGAGTGTGCAGTCTGTGCGTGCAGTCTGTGCTTATGAGTGAGCAGTCTGTGCTGTGTGAGCGTGCACTGTGTGCTGTGTGTGTGCAGTCTGTGCTGTGTGTGTGCAGTCTGTGCTGTGTAAGTGTGCAGTCTGTGCTGTGTAAGTGTGCAGTCTGTGCTGTGAGTGTGCAGTCTGCTGTGTGAGTGTGCAGTCTGCTGTGTGAGTGTGCAGTCTGCTGTGTGAGTGTGTAGTCTGCTGTGTGAGTGTGCAGTCTGTGCTGTGAGTGTGCAGTCTGTGCTGTGAGTGTGCAGTCTGTGCTGTGAGTGTGCAGTCTGTGCTGTGTGAGTGTGCAGTCTGTGCTGTGTGAGTGTGCAGTCTGTGCTGTGAGTGTGCAGTCTGTGCTGTATGAGTGTGCAGTCTGTGCTGTATGAGTGTGCAGTCTGTGCTGTATGAGTGTGCAGTCTGTGCTGTATGAGTGTGCAGTCTGAGCTGTGTGAGTGTGCAGTCTGAGCTGTGTGAGTGTGCAGTCTGTGCTGTATGAGTGTGCAGTCTGTGCTGTGTGAGTGCGCGGTCTGTGCTGTGTGAGTGTGCAGTCTGTGCTGAATGAGTGTGCAGTCTGAGCTGTGTGAGTGTGCAGTCTGAGCTGTGTGAGTGTGCAGCCTGAGCTGTGTGAGTGTGCAGTCTGTGCTGTGTGAATGTGCAGTCTGTGCTGTATGAGTGTGCAGTCTGTGCTGTGTGAGTGCGCGGTCAGTGCTGTGTGAGCCTACAGTCTGTGCTGTATGAGTGTGCAGTCTGTGCTGAATGAGTGTGCAGTCTGTGCTGTATGGGTGTGCAGTCTGTGCTGTGTGAGTGTGCAGTCTGTGCTGTGAGTGTGCAGTCTGTGCTGTATGAGTGTGCAGTCTGTGCTGTATGAGTGTGCAGTCTGTGCTGTATGAGTGTGCAGTCTGTGCTGTATCTGCGTGCAGTCTGTGCTGTGTGAGTGTGCAGTCTATGCTGTGAGTGTGCAGTCTGGCTGTATCAGCGTGCAGTCTGTGCTGTATGAGTGTGCAGTCTGCATTATGAGTGTGCAATCTGTGCTGTGTGAGTGTGCAGTCTGCTGTATGAGTGTGCAGTCTGTGCTGTGTGAGCGTGCAGTCTGTGCTGTGAGTGTGCAGTCTGTGCTGTATGAGTGTGCAGTCTGTGCTGTGTGAGCGTGCAGTCTGTGCTGTGTGAGCGTGCAGTCTGGGCTGTGTGTGTGCGCAGTCTGTGCTGTGTGAGCATGCAGTCTGTGCTGTGTGAGTGTGCAGTCTGTGCTGTGTGAGTGTGCAGTCTGTGCTGTGTGAGCGTGCAGTCTGTGCTGTGTGAGCGTGCAGTCTGTGCTGTGTGAGTGTGCAGTCTGTGCTGTGTGAGTGTGCAGTCTGTGCTGTGTGAGCGTGCAGTCTGTGCTGTGTGAGTGCGCAGTCTGTGCTGTATGAGTGTGCAGTCTGTGCTGTGTGAGTGTGCAGTCTGTGCTGTGTGAGTGTGCAGTCTGTGCCGTGTGTGTGCGCAGTCTGTGCCAAGTGAGTGCACAGTCTGTGCTGTGTGAGTGTGCAGTCTGTGCTGTATGAGCGTGCAGTCTGTGCTGTGTGAGTGAGCAGTCTGTGCTGTGTGAGCGTGCAGTCTGTGCTGTGTGAGTGTGCAGTCTGTGCTGTGTGAGTGTGCAGTCTGTGCTGTGTGAGTGTGCAGTCTGTGCTGTGAGTGTGCAGTCTGTGCAGTGTGAGTGCGCAGTCAGTGCTGTGTGAGCATGCACTGTGTGCTGTGTAAGCGTGCACTGTGTGCTGTGTGAGTGTGCACTGTGTGCTTTGTGATCGTGCAGTCTGTGGTGTGTGTGTGCAGTCTGTGCTGTGAGTGTGCAGTCTGTGCTGTGTGAGTGTGCAGTCTGTGCTGTGTGAGTGTGCACTCTGTGCTGTGTGTGTGCAGTCTGTGCTGTGTGAGTCTGCAGTCTGTGCGTGCAGTCTGTGCTTATGAGTGAGCAGTCTGTGCTGTGTGAGCATGCACTGTGTGCTGTGTGTGTGCAGTCTGTGCTGTGTGTGTGCAGTCTGTGCTGTGTAAGTGTGCAGTCTGTGCTGTGTAAGTGTGCAGTCTGCGCTGTGAGTGTGCAGTCTGCTGTGTGAGTGTGCAGTCTGCTGTGTGAGTGTGCAGTCTGCTGTGTGAGTGCAGTCTGTGCTGTGTGAGTGTGCAGTCTGTGCGTGCAGTCTGTGCTTATGTGTGAGCAGTCTGTGCTTTGTGAGCGTGCACTGTGTGCTGTGTAAGTGTGCAGTCTGTGCTGTGTAAGTGTGCAGTCTGTGCTGTGAGTGTGCAGTCTGCTGTGTGAGTGTGCAGTCTGCTGTGTGAGTGTGCAGTCTGCTGTGTGAGTGTGCAGTCTGCTGTGTGAGTGTGCAGTCTGTGCTATGAGTGTGCAGTCTGTGCTGTGAGTGTGCAGTCTGTGCTGTGAGTGTGCAGTCTGTGATGTGAGTGTGCAGTCTGTGCTGTGTGAGTGTGCAGCCTGTGCTGTGAGTGTGCAGTCTGTGCTATATGAGTGTGCAGTCTGTGCTGTATGAGTGTGCAGTCTGTGCTGTATGAGTGTGCAGTCTGTGCTGTATGAGTGTGCAGTCTGAGCTGAATGAGTGTGCAGTCTGTGCTGTATGGGTGTGCAGTCTGTGCTGTGTGAGCGTGCAGTCTGTGCTACGTGAGTGTGCAGTCTGTGCTGTGTGAGTGTGCAGGCTGTGCTGTGAGTGTGCAGTCTGTGTTGTGAGTGTGCAGTCTGTGCTGTATGAGTGTGCAGTCTGTGCTGTATGAGTGTGCAGTCTGTGCTGTATCTGCGTGCAGTCTGTGCTGTGTGAGTGTGCCGTCTATGCTGTGAGTGTGCAGTCTGGCTGTATGAGCGTGCAGTCTGTGCTGTATGAGTGTGCTGTGTGAGTGTGCAGTCTGCTGTATGAGTGTGCAATCTGTGCTGTGTGAGCGTGCAGTCTGTGCTGTGAGTGCGCAGTCTGTGCTGTGTGAGTGCGCAGTCTGTGCTTTGTGAGTGTGCAGTCTGTGCTGTGTGAGTGCGCAGTCTGTGCTGTATGAGTGTGCAGTGTGTGCTGTGTGAGTGTGCAGTCTGTGCTGTGTGAGTGTGCAGTCTGTGCTGTGTGAGCGTGCTGTCTGTGCTGTGTGAGTGTGCAGCCTGTGCCATGTGAGTGCACAGTCTGTGCTGTGTGAGTGCGCAGTCTGTGCTGTATGAGTGTGCAGTGTGTGCTGTGTGAGTGTGCAGTCTGTGCTGTGTGAGTGTGCAGCCTGTGCCATGTGAGTGCACAGTCAGTGCTGTGTGAGCATGCACTGTGTGCTGTGTAAGCGTGCACTGTGTGCGGTGTAAGCGTGCACTGTGTGCTGTGTAAGTGTGCAGTCTGTGCTGTGTGAGTGTGCAGTCTGTGCTGTGTGTGTGCAGTCTGTGCAGTGTGAGTGTGCAGTCTGTGCAGTGTGAGTGTGCAGTCTGTGCTGTGTGTGAGCAGTATGTGCTGTGTGTGAGCAGTATGTGCTGTGTGAGTGTGCAGTCTGTGCTGTGTGAGTGTGCAGTCTGTGCTGTGAGTGTGCAGTCTGTGCAGTGTGAGTGCGCAGTCAGTGCTGTGTGAGCATGCACTGTGTGCTCTGTAAGCGTGCACTGTGTGCTGTGTAAGCGTGCACTGTGTGCTGTGTAAGTGTGCAGTCTGTGCTGTGTGAGTGTGCAGTCTGTGCTGTGTGTGTGCAGTCTGTGCAGTGTGAGTGTGCAGTCTGTGCAGTGTGAGTGTGCAGTCTGTGCTGTGTGAGTGTGCACTGTGTGCTTTGTGATCGTGCAGTCTGTGGTGTGTGTGTGCAGTCTGTGCTGTGAGTGTGCAGTCTGTGCTGTGTGTGTGTGCAGTCTGTGCTGTGAGTGTGCAGTCTGTGCTGTGTGAGTGTGCACTCTGTGCTGTGTGTGTGCAGTCTGTGCTGTGTGAGTCTGCAGTCTGTGCGTGCAGTCTGTGCTTATGAGTGAGCAGTCTGTGCTGTGTGAGCGTGCACTGTGTGCTGTGTGTGTGCAGTCTGTGCTGTGTGTATGCAGTCTGTGCTGTGTAAGTGTGCAGTCTGTGCTGTGTAAGTGTGCAGTCTGTGCTGTGAGTGTGCAGTCTGCTGTGTGAGTGTGCAGTCTGCTGTGTAAGTGTGCAGTCTGCTGTGTGAGTGTGCAGTCTGCTGTGTGAGTGTGCAGTCTGTGCTGTGAGTGTGCAGTCTGTGCAGTGAGTGTGCAGTCTGTGCTGTGAGTGTGCAGTCTGAGCTGTGTGAGTGTGCAGTCTGAGCTGTGTGAGTGTGCAGTCTGTGCTGTATGAGTGTGCAGTCTGTGCTGAATGAGTGTGCAGTCTGTGCTGTATGGGTGTGCAGTCTGTGCTGTGTGAGTGTGCAGTCTGTGCTGTGTGAGTGTGCAGTCTGTGCTGTGTGAGTGTGCAGGCTGTGCTGTGAGTGTGCAGTCTGTGTTGTGAGTGTGCAGTCTGTGCTGTATGAGTGTGCTGTCTGTGCTGTATGAGTGTGCAGTCTGTGCTGTGTGAGTGTGCAGTCTGAGCTGTGTGAGTGTGCAGTCTGTGCCGTGTGTGTGCGCAGTCTGTGCCATGTGAGTGCGCAGTCTGTGCTGTGTGAGTGCGCAGTCTGTGCTGTGTGTGTGCAGTCTGTGCTGTGTGAGTGTGCAGTCTGTGCTGTGTGAGTGTGCAGTCTGTGCTGTGTGAGTGCGCAGTCTGTGCTGTATGAGTGTGCAGTCTGTGCTGTGTGAGTGTGCAGTCTGTGCTGTGAGTGTGCAGTCTGTGCAGTGTGAGTGCGCAGTCAGTGCTGTGTGAGCATGCACTGTGTGCTGTGTAAGCGTGCACTGTGTGCTGTGTAAGTGTGCAGTCTGTGCTGTGTGAGTGTGCAGTCTGTGCTGTGTGTGTGCAGTCTGTGCTGTGTGAGTGTGCAGTCTGTGCTGTGTGAGTGTGCACTGTGTGCTTTGTGATCGTGCAGTCTGTGGTGTGTGTGTGCAGTCTGTGCTGTGAGTGTGCAGTCTGTGCTGTGTGAGTGTGCAGTCTGTGCTGTGTGAGTGTGCACTCTGTGCTGTGTGTGTGCAGTCTGTGCTGTGTGAGTGTGCAGTCTGTGCGTGCAGTCTGTGCTTATGAGTGAGCAGACTGTGCTGTGTGAGCGTGCACTGTGTGCTGTGTGTGTGCAGTCTGTGCTGTGTGTGTGCAGTCTGTGCTGTGTAAGTGTGCAGTCTGTGCTGTGTAAGTGTGCAGTCTGTGCTGTGAGTGTGCAGTCTGCTGTGTGAGTGTGCAGTCTGCTGTGTGAGTGTGCAGTCTGCTGTGTGAGTGTGCAGTCTGCTGTGTGAGTGTGCAGTCTGCTGTGTGAGTGTGCAGTCTGTGCTGTGAGTGTGCAGTCTGTGCTGTGAGTGTGCAGTCTGTGCTGTGAGTGTGCAGTCTGTGCTGTGTGAGTGTGCAGTCTGTGCTGTGTGAGTGTGCAGTCTGTGCTGTGAGTGTGCAGTCTGTGCTGTGTGAGTGTGCAGTCTGTGCTGTGTGATCGTGCAGTCTGTGCTGTGTGAGCGTGCAGTCTGTGCTGTGTGAGTGTGCAGTCTGAGCTGTGTGAGCGTGCAGTCTGTGCTGTATGAGTGTGCAGTCTGTGCTGTATGAGTGTGCAGTCTGTGCTGTATGAGTGTGCAGTCTGAGCTGTGTGAGTGTGCAGTCTGAGCTGTGTGAGTGTGCAGTCTGTGCTGTATGAGTGTGCAGTCTGTGCTGTGTGAGTGCGCGGTCTGTGCTGTGTGAGTGTGCAGTCTGTGCTGAATGAGTGTGCAGTCTGAGCTGTGTGAGTGTGCAGTCTGAGCTGTGTGAGTGTGCAGCCTGAGCTGTGTGAGTGTGCAGTCTGTGCTGTGTGAATGTGCAGTCTGTGCTGTATGAGTGTGCAGTCTGTGCTGTGTGAGTGCGCGGTCAGTGCTGTGTGAGCGTACAGTCTGTGCTGTATGAGTGTGCAGTCTGTGCTGAATGAGTGTGCAGTCTGTGCTGTATGGGTGTGCAGTCTGTGCTGTGTGAGTGTGCAGTCTGTGCTGTGAGTGTGCAGTCTGTGCCGTATGAGTGTGCAGTCTGTGCTGTATGAGTGTGCAGTCTGTGCTGTATGAGTGTGCAGTCTGTGCTGTATCTGCGTGCAGTCTGTGCTGTTTGAGTGTGCAGTCTATGCTGTGAGTGTGCAGTCTGGCTGTATCAGCGTGCAGTCTGTGCTGTATGAGTGTGCAGTCTGCTGTATGAGTGTGCAATCTGTGCTGTGTGAGTGTGCAGTCTGCTGTATGAGTGTGCAGTCTGTGCTGTGTGAGCGTGCAGTCTGTGCTGTGAGTGTGCAGTCTGTGCTGTATGAGTGTGCAGTCTGTGCTGTGTGAGTGTGCAGTCTGTGCTGTGTGAGCGTGCAGTCTGGGCTGTGTGTGTGCGCAGTATGTGCTGTGTGAGCATGCAGTCTGTGCTGTGTGAGTGTGCAGTCTGTGCTGTGTGAGTGTGCAGTCTGTGCTGTGTGAGCGTGCAGTCTGTGCTGTGTGAGCGTGCAGTCTGTGCTGTGTGAGCGTGCAGTCTGTGCTGTGTGAGTGTGCAGTCTGTGCTGTGTGAGTGTGCAGTCTGTGCTGTGTGAGTGTGCAGTCTGTGCTGTGTGAGTGTGCAGTCTGTGCTGTGTGAGCGTGCAGTCTGTGCTGTGTGAGCGTGCAGTCTGTGCTGTGTGAGTGTGCAGTCTGTGCAGTGTGAGTGTGCAGTCTGTGCTGTGTGAGTGTGCAGTCTGTGCCGTGTGTGTGCGCAGTCTGTGCCAAGTGAGTACACAGTCTGTGCTGTGTGAGTGCGCAGTCTGTGCTGTGTGTGTGCAATATGTGCTGTGTGAGTGTGCAGTCTGTGCTGTGAGTGTGCAGTCTGTGCTGTGTGAGTGTGCAGTCTGTGCTGTGTGTGTGCAGTCTGTGCAGTGTGAGTGCGCAGTCAGTGCTGTGTGAGCATGCACTGTGTGCTGTGTAAGCGTGCACTGTGTGCTGTGTGAGTGTGCACTGTGTGCTTTGTGATCGTGCAGTCTGTGGTGTGTGTGTGCAGTCTGTGCTGTGAGTGTGCAGTCTGTGCTGTGTGAGTGTGCAGTCTGTGCTGTGTGAGTGTGCACTCTGTGCTGTGTGTGTGCAGTCTGTGCTGTGTGAGTCTGCAGTCTGTGCGTGCAGTCTGTGCTTATGAGTGAGCAGTCTGTGCTGTGTGAGCATGCACTGTGTGCTGTGTGTGTGCAGTCTGTGCTGTGTGTGTGCAGTCTGTGCTGTGTAAGTGTGCAGTCTGTGCTGTGTAAGTGTGCAGTCTGCGCTGTGAGTGTGCAGTCTGCTGTGTGAGTGTGCAGTCTGCTGTGTGAGTGTGCAGTCTGCTGTGTGAGTGTGCAGTCTGCTGTGTGAGTGTGCAGTCTGCTGTGTGAGTGTGCAGTCTGTGCTCTGAGTGTGCAGTCTGTGCTGTGAGTGTGCAGTCTGAGCTGTGTGAGTGTGCAGTCTGAGCTGTGTGAGTGTGCAGTCTGAGCTGTGTGAGTGTGCAGTCTATGCTGTATGAGTGTGCAGTCTGTGCTGAATGAGTGTGCAGTCTGTGCTGTATGGGTGTGCAGTCTGTGCTGTGTGAGTGTGCAGTCTGTGCTGTGTGAGTGTGCAGTCTGTGCTGTGTGAGTGTGCAGGCTGTGCTGTGAGTGTGCAGTCTGTGTTGTGAGTGTGCAGTCTGTGCTGTATGAGTGTGCTATCTGCTGTATGAGTGTGCAGTCTGTGCTGTGTGAGTGTGCAGTCTGTGCTGTATGAGTGTGCAGTGTGTGCTGTGTGAGTGTGCAGTCTGTGCTTTGTGAGTGTGCAGTCTGTGCCGTGTGTGTGCGCAGTCTGTGCCATGTGAGTGCGCAGTCTGTGCTGTGTGAGTGCGTAGTCTGTGCTGTGTGTGTGCAGTCTGTGCTGTGTGAGTGTGCAGTCTGTGCTGTTTGAGTGTGCAGTCTGTGCTGTGTGAGTGCGCAGTCTGTGCTGTATGAGTGTGCAGTCAGTGCTGTGTGAGTGTGCAGTCTGTGCTGTGAGTGTGCAGTCTGTGCAGTGTGAGTGCGCAGTCAGTGCTGTGTGAGCATGCACTGTGTGCTGTGTAAGCGTGCACTGTGTGCTGTGTAAGTGTGCAGTCTGTGCTGTGTGAGTGTGTAGTCTGTGCTGTGTGAGTGTGCACTGTGTGCTTTGTGATCGTGCAGTCTGTGGTGTGTGTGTGCAGTCTGTGCTGTGAGTGTGCAGTCTGTGCTGTGTGAGTGTGCAGTCTGTGCTGTATGAGTGTGCAGTCTGTGCTGTATGAGTGTGCAGTCTGTGCTGTATCTGCGTGCAGTCTGTGCTGTTTGAGTGTGCAGTCTATGCTGTGAGTGTGCAGTCTGGCTGTATCAGCGTGCAGTCTGTGCTGTATGAGTGTGCAGTCTGCTGTATGAGTGTGCAATCTGTGCTGTGTGAGTGTGCAGTCTGCTGTATGAGTGTGCAGTCTGTGCTGTGTGAGCGTGCAGTCTGTGCTGTGAGTGTGCAGTCTGTGCTGTATGAGTGTGCAGTCTGTGCTGTGTGAGTGTGCAGTCTGTGCTGTGTGAGCGTGCTGTCTGTGCTGTGTGAGCGTGCTGTCTGTGCTGTGTGAGCGTGCAGTCTGTGCTGTGTGAGCGTGCAGTCTGTGCTGTGTGAGCGTGCAGTCTGTGCTGTGAGTGTGCAGTCTGTGCTGTGTGAGTGTGCAGTCTGCTGTATGAGTGTGCAGTCTGTGCTGTGTGAGCGTGCAGTCTGTGCTGTGAGTGTGCAGTCTGTGCTGTATGAGTGTGCAGTCTGTGCTGTGTGAGTGTGCAGTCTGTGCTGTGTGAGCGTGCAGTCTGGGCTGTGTGTGTGCGCAGTCTGTGCTGTGTGAGCATGCAGTCTGTGCTGTGTGAGTGTGCAGTCTGTGCTGTGTGAGTGTGCAGTCTGTGCTGTGTGAGCGTGCAGTCTGTGCTGTGTGAGCGTGCAGTCTGAGCTGTGTGAGCGTGCAGTCTGTGCTGTGTGAGTGTGCAGTCTGTGCTGTGTGAGCGTGCAGTCTGTGCTGTGTGAGTGTGCAGTCTGTGCTGTGTGAGTGTGCAGTCTGTGCTGTGTGAGTGTGCAGTCTGTGCTGTGCGAGTGTGCAGTCTGTGCTGTGTGAGCGTGCAGTCTGTGCTGTGTGAGCGTGCAGTCTGTGCTGTGTGAGTGTGCAGTCTGTGCAGTGTGAGTGTGCAGTCTGTGCTGTGTGAGTGTGCAGTCTGTGCTGTGTGAGCGTGCAGTCTGTGCTGTGTGAGCGTGCAGTCTGTGCTGTGTGAGCGTGCAGTCTGTGCTGTGTGAGCGTGCAGTCTGTGCTGTGTGAGCGTGCAGTCTGTGCTGTGTGAGTGTGCAGTCTGTGCTGTGTGAGCGTGCAGTCTGTGCTGTGTGAGCGTGCAGTCTGTGCTGTGTGAGTGCGCAGTCTGTGCTGTATGAGTGTGCAGTCTGTGCTGTGTGAGTGTGCAGTCTGTGCTGTGTGAGTGTGCAGTCTGTGCCGTGTGTGTGCGCAGTCTGTGCCAAGTGAGTACACAGTCTGTGCTGTGTGAGTGCGCAGTCTGTGCTGTGTGTGTGCAATATGTGCTGTGTGAGTGTGCAGTCTGTGCTGTGAGTGTGCAGTCTGTGCTGTGTGAGTGTGCAGTCTGTGCTGTGTGTGTGCAGTCTGTGCAGTGTGAGTGCGCAGTCAGTGCTGTGTGAGCATGCACTGTGTGCTGTGTAAGCGTGCACTGTGTGCTGTGTGAGTGTGCACTGTGTGCTTTGTGATCGTGCAGTCTGTGGTGTGTGTGTGCAGTCTGTGCTGTGAGTGTGCAGTCTGTGCTGTGTGAGTGTGCAGTCTGTGCTGTGTGAGTGTGCACTCTGTGCTGTGTGTGTGCAGTCTGTGCTGTGTGAGTCTGCAGTCTGTGCGTGCAGTCTGTGCTTATGAGTGAGCAGTCTGTGCTGTGTGAGCATGCAGTGTGTGCAGTCTGTGCTGTGTGTGTGCAGTCTGTGCTGTGTAAGTGTGCAGTCTGTGCTGTGTAAGTGTGCAGTCTGCGCTGTGAGTGTGCAGTCTGCTGTGTGAGTGTGCAGTCTGCTGTGTGAGTGTGCAGTCTGCTGTGTGAGTGTGCAGTCTGCTGTGTGAGTGTGCAGTCTGCTGTGTGAGTGTGCAGTCTGTGCTCTGAGTGTGCAGTCTGTGCTGTGAGTGTGCAGTCTGAGCTGTGTGAGTGTGCAGTCTGAGCTGTGTGAGTGTGCAGTCTGAGCTGTGTGAGTGTGCAGTCTATGCTGTATGAGTGTGCAGTCTGTGCTGAATGAGTGTGCAGTCTGTGCTGTATGGGTGTGCAGTCTGTGCTGTGTGAGTGTGCAGTCTGTGCTGTGTGAGTGTGCAGTCTGTGCTGTGTGAGTGTGCAGGCTGTGCTGTGAGTGTGCAGTCTGTGTTGTGAGTGTGCAGTCTGTGCTGTATGAGTGTGCTATCTGCTGTATGAGTGTGCAGTCTGTGCTGTGTGAGTGTGCAGTCTGTGCTGTATGAGTGTGCAGTGTGTGCTGTGTGAGTGTGCAGTCTGTGCTGTGTGAGTGTGCAGTCTGTGCCGTGTGTGTGCGCAGTCTGTGCCATGTGAGTGCGCAGTCTGTGCTGTGTGAGTGCGTAGTCTGTGCTGTGTGTGTGCAGTCTGTGCTGTGTGAGTGTGCAGTCTGTGCTGTTTGAGTGTGCAGTCTGTGCTGTGTGAGTGCGCAGTCTGTGCTGTATGAGTGTGCAGTCAGTGCTGTGTGAGTGTGCAGTCTGTGCTGTGAGTGTGCAGTCTGTGCAGTGTGAGTGCGCAGTCAGTGCTGTGTGAGCATGCACTGTGTGCTGTGTAAGCGTGCACTGTGTGCTGTGTAAGTGTGCAGTCTGTGCTGTGTGAGTGTGCAGTCTGTGCTGTGTGAGTGTGCACTGTGTGCTTTGTGATCGTGCAGTCTGTGGTGTGTGTGTGCAGTCTGTGCTGTGAGTGTGCAGTCTGTGCTGTGTGAGTGTGCAGTCTGTGCTGTATGAGTGTGCAGTCTGTGCTGTATGAGTGTGCAGTCTGTGCTGTATCTGCGTGCAGTCTGTGCTGTTTGAGTGTGCAGTCTATGCTGTGAGTGTGCAGTCTGGCTGTATCAGCGTGCAGTCTGTGCTGGATGAGTGTGCAGTCTGCTGTATGAGTGTGCAATCTGTGCTGTGTGAGTGTGCAGTCTGCTGTATGAGTGTGCAGTCTGTGCTGTGTGAGCGTGCAGTCTGTGCTGTGAGTGTGCAGTCTGTGCTGTATGAGTGTGCAGTCTGTGCTGTGTGAGTGTGCAGTCTGTGCTGTGTGAGCGTGCAGTCTGTGCTGTGTGAGCGTGCAGTCTGTGCTGTGAGTGTGCAGTCTGTGCTGTATGAGTGTGCAGTCTGTGCTGTGTGAGTGTGCAGTCTGTGCTGTGTGAGTGTGTAAGGCTGTGCTGTGAGTGTGCAGTCTGTGTTGTGAGTGTGCAGTCTGTGCTGTATGAGTGTGCTATCTGCTGTATGAGTGTGCAGTCTGTGCTGTGTGAGTGTGCAGTCTGTGCTGTATGAGTGTGCAGTGTGTGCTGTGTGAGTGTGCAGTCTGTGCTGTGTGAGTGTGCAGTCTGTGCCGTGTGTGTGCGCAGTCTGTGCCATGTGAGTGCGCAGTCTGTGCTGTGTGAGTGCGTAGTCTGTGCTGTGTGTGTGCAGTCTGTGCTGTGTGAGTGTGCAGTCTGTGCTGTTTGAGTGTGCAGTCTGTGCTGTGTGAGTGCGCAGTCTGTGCTGTATGAGTGTGCAGTCAGTGCTGTGTGAGTGTGCAGTCTGTGCTGTGAGTGTGCAGTCTGTGCAGTGTGAGTGCGCAGTCAGTGCTGTGTGAGCATGCACTGTGTGCTGTGTAAGCGTGCACTGTGTGCTGTGTAAGTGTGCAGTCTGTGCTGTGTGAGTGTGCAGTCTGTGCTGTGTGAGTGTGCACTGTGTGCTTTGTGATCGTGCAGTCTGTGGTGTGTGTGTGCAGTCTGTGCTGTGAGTGTGCAGTCTGTGCTGTGTGAGTGTGCAGTCTGTGCTGTATGAGTGTGCAGTCTGTGCTGTATGAGTGTGCAGTCTGTGCTGTATCTGCGTGCAGTCTGTGCTGTTTGAGTGTGCAGTCTATGCTGTGAGTGTGCAGTCTGGCTGTATCAGCGTGCAGTCTGTGCTGTATGAGTGTGCAGTCTGCTGTATGAGTGTGCAATCTGTGCTGTGTGAGTGTGCAGTCTGCTGTATGAGTGTGCAGTCTGTGCTGTGTGAGCGTGCAGTCTGTGCTGTGAGTGTGCAGTCTGTGCTGTATGAGTGTGCAGTCTGTGCTGTGTGAGTGTGCAGTCTGTGCTGTGTGAGCGTGCAGTCTGTGCTGTGTGAGCGTGCAGTCTGTGCTGTGAGTGTGCAGTCTGTGCTGTATGAGTGTGCAGTCTGTGCTGTGTGAGTGTGCAGTCTGTGCTGTGTGAGCGTGCAGTCTGTGCTGTGTGAGCGTGCAGTCTGTGCTGTGAGTGTGCAGTCTGTGCTGTATGAGTGTGCAGTCTGTGCTGTGTGAGCATGCTGTCTGTGCTGTGTGAGCGTGCAGTCTGTGCTGTGTGAGCGTGCAGTCTGTGCTGTGTGAGCGTGCAGTCTGTGCTGTGTGAGCGTGCTGTCTGTGCTGTGTGAGCGTGCAGTCTGTGCTGTGTGAGCGTGCAGTCTGTGCTGTGTGAGCGTGCAGTCTGTGCTGTGTGAGTGTGCAGTCTGTGCTGTGTGAGTGTGCAGTCTGTGCTGTGTGAGCGTGCAGTCTGTGCTGTGTGAGCGTGCAGTCTGTGCTGTGTGAGTGTGCAGTCTGTGCAGTGTGAGTGTGCAGTCTGTGCTGTGTGAGTGTGCAGTCTGTGCTGTGTGAGTGTGCAGTCTGTGCTGTGTGAGCGTGCAGTCTGTGCTGTGTGAGCGTGCAGTCTGTGCTGTGTGAGTGTGCAGTCTGTGCCGTGTGTGTGCGCAGTCTGTGCTGTGTGAGCGTGCAGTCTGTGCTGTGTGAGCGTGCAGTCTGTGCTGTGTGAGTGTGCAGTCTGTGCTGTGTGAGCGTGCAGTCTGTGCTGTGTGAGTGTGCAGTCTGTGCTGTGTGAGTGTGCAGTCTGTGCTGTGTGAGCGTGCAGTCTGTGCTGTGTGAGCGTGCAGTCTGTGCTGTGTGAGTGCGCAGTCTGTGCTGTATGAGTGTGCAGTCTGTGCTGTGTGAGTGTGCAGTCTGTGCTGTGTGAGTGTGCAGTCTGTGCCGTGTGTGTGCGCAGTCTGTGCCAAGTGAGTGCACAGTCTGTGCTGTGTGAGTGCGCAGTCTGTGCTGTGTGTGTGCAATATGTGCTGTGTGAGTGTGCAGTCTGTGCTGTGAGTGTGCAGTCTGTGCTGTGTGAGTGTGCAGTCTGTGCTGTGTGTGTGCAGTCTGTGCAGTGTGAGTGCGCAGTCAGTGCTGTGTGAGCATGCACTGTGTGCTGTGTAAGCGTGCACTGTGTGCTGTGTGAGTGTGCACTGTGTGCTTTGTGATCGTGCAGTCTGTGGTGTGTGTGTGCAGTCTGTGCTGTGAGTGTGCAGTCTGTGCTGTGTGAGTGTGCAGTCTGTGCTGTGTGAGTGTGCACTCTGTGCTGTGTGTGTGCAGTCTGTGCTGTGTGAGTCTGCAGTCTGTGCGTGCAGTCTGTGCTTATGAGTGAGCAGTCTGTGCTGTGTGAGCATGCACTGTGTGCTGTGTGTGTGCAGTCTGTGCTGTGTGTGTGCAGTCTGTGCTGTGTAAGTGTGCAGTCTGCGCTGTGAGTGTGCAGTCTGCTGTGTGAGTGTGCAGTCTGCTGTGTGAGTGTGCAGTCTGCTGTGTGAGTGTGCAGTCTGCTGTGTGAGTGTGCAGTCTGTGCTCTGAGTGTGCAGTCTGTGCTGTGAGTGTGCAGTCTGAGCTGTGTGAGTGTGCAGTCTGAGCTGTGTGAGTGTGCAGTCTGAGCTGTGTGAGTGTGCAGTCTATGCTGTATGAGTGTGCAGTCTGTGCTGAATGAGTGTGCAGTCTGTGCTGTATGGGTGTGCAGTCTGTGCTGTGTGAGTGTGCAGTCTGTGCTGTGTGAGTGTGCAGTCTGTGCTGTGTGAGTGTGCAGGCTGTGCTGTGAGTGTGCAGTCTGTGTTGTGAGTGTGCAGTCTGTGCTGTATGAGTGTGCTGTCTGCTGTATGAGTGTGCAGTCTGTGCTGTGTGAGTGTGCAGTCTGCTGTATGAGTGTGCAGTGTGTGCTGTGTGAGTGTGCAGTCTGTGCTGTGTGAGTGTGCAGTCTGTGCCGTGTGTGTGCGCAGTCTGTGCCATGTGAGTGCGCAGTCTGTGCTGTGTGAGTGCGCAGTCTGTGCTGTGTGTGTGCAGTCTGTGCTGTGTGAGTGTGCAGTCTGTGCTGTTTGAGTGTGCAGTCTGTGCTGTGTGAGTGCGCAGTCTGTGCTGTATGAGTGTGCAGTCAGTGCTGTGTGAGTGTGCAGTCTGTGCTGTGAGTGTGCAGTCTGTGCAGTGTGAGTGCGCAGTCAGTGCTGTGTGAGCATGCACTGTGTGCTGTGTAAGCGTGCACTGTGTGCTGTGTAAGTGTGCAGTCTGTGCTGTGTGAGTGTGCAGTCTGTGCTGTGTGAGTGTGCACTGTGTGCTTTGTGATCGTGCAGTCTGTGGTGTGTGTGTGCAGTCTGTGCTGTGAGTGTGCAGTCTGTGCTGTGTGAGTGTGCAGTCTGTGCTGTGTGAGTGTGCACTCTGTGCTGTGTGTGTGCAGTCTGTGCTGTGTGAGTGTGCAGTCTGTGCGTGCAGTCTGTGCTTATGAGTGAGCAGTCTGTGCTGTGTGAGCGTGCACTGTGTGCTGTGTGTGTGCAGTCTGTGCTGTGTGTGTGCAGTCTGTGCTGTGTGAGTGCGCAGTCTGTGCTGTGTGAGTGTGCAGTCTGTGCTGTGTGAGCGTGCAGTCTGTGCTGTGAGTGTGCAGTCTGTGCTGTATGAGTGTGCAGTCTGTGCTGTGTGAGCGTGCAGTCTGTGCTGCGTGAGCGTGCAGTCTGGGCTGTGTGTGTGCGCAGTCTGTGCTGTGTGAGCATGCAGTCTGTGCTGTGTGAGTGTGCAGTCTGTGCTGTGTGAGCGTGCAGTCTGTGCTGTGTGAGTGTGCAGTCTGTGCTGTGTGAGTGTGCAGTCTGTGCTGTGTGAGTGTGCAGTCTGTGCTGTGTGAGCGTGCAGTCTGTGCTGTGTGAGCGTGCAGTCTGTGCTGTGTGAGTGCGCAGTCTGTGCTGTATGAGTGTGCAGTCTGTGCTGTGTGAGTGTGCAGTCTGTGCTGTGTGAGTGTGCAGTCTGTGCCGTGTGTGTGCGCAGTCTGTGCCATGTGAGTGCACAGTCTGTGCTGTGTGAGTGCGCAGTCTGTGCTGTGTGTGTGCAATATGTGCTGTGTGAGTGTGCAGTCTGTGCTGTGTGAGTGTGCAGTCTGTGCTGTGTGAGTATGCAGTCTGTGCTGTGAGTGTGCAGTCTGTGCAGTGTGAGTGCGCAGTCAGTGCTGTGTGAGCATGCACTGTGTGCTGTGTAAGCGTGCACTGTGTGCTGTGTAAGTGTGCAGTCTGTGCTGTGTGAGCGTGCAGTCTGTGCTGTGTGTGTGCAGTCTGTGCAGTGTGAGTGTGCAGTCTGTGCTGTGTGAGTGTGCACTGTGTGCTTTGTGATCGTGCAGTCTGTGGTGTGTGTGTGCAGTCTGTGCTGTGAGTGTGCAGTCTGTGCTGTGTGAGTGTGCAGTCTGTGCTGTGTGAGTGTGCACTCTGTGCTGTGTGTGTGCAGTCTGTGCTGTGTGAGTCTGCAGTCTGTGCTGTGTGAGTGTGCAGTCTGTGCTGTGTGAGTGTGCAGTCTGTGCTGTGTGAGCGCGCAGTCTGTGCTTATGAGTGAGCAGTCTGTGCTGTGTGAGCATGCACTGTGTGCTGTGTGTGTGCAGTCTGTGCTGTGTGTGTGCAGTCTGTGCTGTGTAAGTGTGCAGTCTGTGCTGTGTAAGTGTGCAGTCTGTGCTGTGAGTGTGCAGTCTGCTGTGTGAGTGTGCAGTCTGCTGTGTGAGTGTGCAGTCTGCTGTGTGAGTGTGCAGTCTGCTGTGTGAGTGTGCAGTCTGTGCTCTGAGTGTGCAGTCTGTGCTGTGAGTGTGCAGTCTGAGCTGTGTGAGTGTGCAGTCTGAGCTGTGTGAGTGTGCAGTCTGAGCTGTGTGAGTGTGCAGTCTATGCTGTATGAGTGTGCAGTCTGTGCTGAATGAGTGTGCAGTCTGTGCTGTATGGCTGTGCAGTCTGTGCTGTGTGAGTGTGCAGTCTGTGCTGTGTGAGTGTGCAGTCTGTGCTGTGTGAGTGTGCAGGCTGTGCTGTGAGTGTGCAGTCTGTGTTGTGAGTGTGCAGTCTGTGCTGTATGAGTGTGCTGTCTGCTGTATGAGTGTGCAGTCTGTGCTGTGTGAGTGTGCAGTCTGCTGTATGAGTGTGCAGTGTGTGCTGTGTGAGTGTGCAGTCTGTGCTGTGTGAGTGTGCAGTCTGTGCCGTGTGTGTGCGCAGTCTGTGCCATGTGAGTGCGCAGTCTGTGCTGTGTGAGTGCGCAGTCTGTGCTGTGTGTGTGCAGTCTGTGCTGTGTGAGTGTGCAGTCTGTGCTGTGTGAGTGTGCAGTCTGTGCTGTGTGAGTGCGCAGTCTGTGCTGTATGAGTGTGCAGTCTGTGCTGTGTGAGTCTGCAGTCTGTGCTGTGAGTGTGCAGTCTGTGCAGTGTGAGTGCGCAGTCAGTGCTGTGTGAGCATGCACTGTGTGCTGTGTTAGCGTGCACTGTGCGCTGTGTAAGTGTGCAGTCTGTGCTGTGTGAGTGTGCAGTCTGTGCTGTGTGAGTGTGCACTGTGTGCTTTGTGATCGTGCAGTCTGTGGTGTGTGTGTGCAGTCTGTGCTGTGAGTGTGCAGTCTGTGCTGTGTGAGTGTGCAGTCTGTGCTGTGTGAGTGTGCACTCTGTGCTGTGTGTGTGCAGTCTGTGCTGTGTGAGTGTGCAGTCTGTGCGTGCAGTCTGTGCTTATGAGTGAGCAGTCTGTGCTGTGTGAGCGTGCACTGTGTGCTGTGTGTGTGCAGTCTGTGCTGTGTGAGTGCGTAGTCTGTGCTGTGTGTGTGCAGTCTGTGCTGTGTGAGTGTGCAGTCTGTGCTGTTTGAGTGTGCAGTCTGTGCTGTGTGAGTGCGCAGTCTGTGCTGTATGAGTGTGCAGTCAGTGCTGTGTGAGTGTGCAGTCTGTGCTGTGAGTGTGCAGTCTGTGCAGTGTGAGTGCGCAGTCAGTGCTGTGTGAGCATGCACTGTGTGCTGTGTAAGCGTGCACTGTGTGCTGTGTAAGTGTGCAGTCTGTGCTGTGTGAGTGTGCAGTCTGTGCTGTGTGAGTGTGCACTGTGTGCTTTGTGATCGTGCAGTCTGTGGTGTGTGTGTGCAGTCTGTGCTGTGAGTGTGCAGTCTGTGCTGTGTGAGTGTGCAGTCTGTGCTGTATGAGTGTGCAGTCTGTGCTGTATGAGTGTGCAGTCTGTGCTGTATCTGCGTGCAGTCTGTGCTGTTTGAGTGTGCAGTCTATGCTGTGAGTGTGCAGTCTGGCTGTATCAGCGTGCAGTCTGTGCTGGATGAGTGTGCAGTCTGCTGTATGAGTGTGCAATCTGTGCTGTGTGAGTGTGCAGTCTGCTGTATGAGTGTGCAGTCTGTGCTGTGTGAGCGTGCAGTCTGTGCTGTGAGTGTGCAGTCTGTGCTGTATGAGTGTGCAGTCTGTGCTGTGTGAGTGTGCAGTCTGTGCTGTGTGAGCGTGCAGTCTGTGCTGTGTGAGCGTGCAGTCTGTGCTGTGAGTGTGCAGTCTGTGCTGTATGAGTGTGCAGTCTGTGCTGTGTGAGTGTGCAGTCTGTGCTGTGTGAGTGTGTAAGGCTGTGCTGTGAGTGTGCAGTCTGTGTTGTGAGTGTGCAGTCTGTGCTGTATGAGTGTGCTATCTGCTGTATGAGTGTGCAGTCTGTGCTGTGTGAGTGTGCAGTCTGTGCTGTATGAGTGTGCAGTGTGTGCTGTGTGAGTGTGCAGTCTGTGCTGTGTGAGTGTGCAGTCTGTGCCGTGTGTGTGCGCAGTCTGTGCCATGTGAGTGCGCAGTCTGTGCTGTGTGAGTGCGTAGTCTGTGCTGTGTGTGTGCAGTCTGTGCTGTGTGAGTGTGCAGTCTGTGCTGTTTGAGTGTGCAGTCTGTGCTGTGTGAGTGCGCAGTCTGTGCTGTATGAGTGTGCAGTCAGTGCTGTGTGAGTGTGCAGTCTGTGCTGTGAGTGTGCAGTCTGTGCAGTGTGAGTGCGCAGTCAGTGCTGTGTGAGCATGCACTGTGTGCTGTGTAAGCGTGCACTGTGTGCTGTGTAAGTGTGCAGTCTGTGCTGTGTGAGTGTGCAGTCTGTGCTGTGTGAGTGTGCACTGTGTGCTTTGTGATCGTGCAGTCTGTGGTGTGTGTGTGCAGTCTGTGCTGTGAGTGTGCAGTCTGTGCTGTGTGAGTGTGCAGTCTGTGCTGTATGAGTGTGCAGTCTGTGCTGTATGAGTGTGCAGTCTGTGCTGTATCTGCGTGCAGTCTGTGCTGTTTGAGTGTGCAGTCTATGCTGTGAGTGTGCAGTCTGGCTGTATCAGCGTGCAGTCTGTGCTGTATGAGTGTGCAGTCTGCTGTATGAGTGTGCAATCTGTGCTGTGTGAGTGTGCAGTCTGCTGTATGAGTGTGCAGTCTGTGCTGTGTGAGCGTGCAGTCTGTGCTGTGAGTGTGCAGTCTGTGCTGTATGAGTGTGCAGTCTGTGCTGTGTGAGTGTGCAGTCTGTGCTGTGTGAGCGTGCAGTCTGTGCTGTGTGAGCGTGCAGTCTGTGCTGTGAGTGTGCAGTCTGTGCTGTATGAGTGTGCAGTCTGTGCTGTGTGAGTGTGCAGTCTGTGCTGTGTGAGCGTGCAGTCTGTGCTGTGTGAGCGTGCAGTCTGTGCTGTGAGTGTGCAGTCTGTGCTGTATGAGTGTGCAGTCTGTGCTGTGTGAGCGTGCAGTCTGTGCTGTGTGAGTGCGCAGTCTGTGCTGTGTGAGCGTGCTGTCTGTGCTGTGTGAGCGTGCAGTCTGTGCTGTGTGAGCGTGCAGTCTGTGCTGTGTGAGCGTGCAGTCTGTGCTGTGTGAGCGTGCAGTCTGTGCTGTGAGTGTGCAGTCTGTGCTGTATGAGTGTGCAGTCTGTGCTGTGTGAGCATGCAGTCTGTGCTGTGTGAGTGTGCAGTCTGTGCTGTGTGAGCGTGCAGTCTGTGCTGTGTGAGCGTGCAGTCTGTGCTGTGTGAGCGTGCAGTCTGTGCTGTGTGAGTGTGCTGTCTGTGCTGTGTGAGTGTGCAGTCTGTGCTGTGTGAGTGCGCAGTCTGTGCTGTGTGAGCGTGCAGTCTGTGCTGTGTGAGTGTGCAGTCTGTGCTGTGTGAGCGTGCAGTCTGTGCTGTGTGAGCGTGCAGTCTGTGCTGTGTGAGTGTGCAGTCTGTGCAGTGTGAGTGTGCAGTCTGTGCTGTGTGAGTGTGCAGTCTGTGCTGTGTGAGTGTGCAGTCTGTGCTGTGTGAGCGTGCAGTCTGTGCTGTGTGAGCGTGCAGTCTGTGCTGTGTGAGTGTGCAGTCTGTGCCGTGTGTGTGCGCAGTCTGTGCTGTGTGAGCGTGCAGTCTGTGCTGTGTGAGCGTGCAGTCTGTGCTGTGTGAGTGTGCAGTCTGTGCTGTGTGAGCGTGCAGTCTGTGCTGTGTGAGTGTGCAGTCTGTGCTGTGTGAGTGTGCAGTCTGTGCTGTGTGAGCGTGCAGTCTGTGCTGTGTGAGCGTGCAGTCTGTGCTGTGTGAGTGCGCAGTCTGTGCTGTATGAGTGTGCAGTCTGTGCTGTGTGAGTGTGCAGTCTGTGCTGTGTGAGTGTGCAGTCTGTGCCGTGTGTGTGCGCAGTCTGTGCCAAGTGAGTGCACAGTCTGTGCTGTGTGAGTGCGCAGTCTGTGCTGTGTGTGTGCAATATGTGCTGTGTGAGTGTGCAGTCTGTGCTGTGAGTGTGCAGTCTGTGCTGTGTGAGTGTGCAGTCTGTGCTGTGTGTGTGCAGTCTGTGCAGTGTGAGTGCGCAGTCAGTGCTGTGTGAGCATGCACTGTGTGCTGTGTAAGCGTGCACTGTGTGCTGTGTGAGTGTGCACTGTGTGCTTTGTGATCGTGCAGTCTGTGGTGTGTGTGTGCAGTCTGTGCTGTGAGTGTGCAGTCTGTGCTGTGTGAGTGTGCAGTCTGTGCTGTGTGAGTGTGCACTCTGTGCTGTGTGTGTGCAGTCTGTGCTGTGTGAGTCTGCAGTCTGTGCGTGCAGTCTGTGCTTATGAGTGAGCAGTCTGTGCTGTGTGAGCATGCACTGTGTGCTGTGTGTGTGCAGTCTGTGCTGTGTGTGTGCAGTCTGTGCTGTGTAAGTGTGCAGTCTGCGCTGTGAGTGTGCAGTCTGCTGTGTGAGTGTGCAGTCTGCTGTGTGAGTGTGCAGTCTGCTGTGTGAGTGTGCAGTCTGCTGTGTGAGTGTGCAGTCTGTGCTCTGAGTGTGCAGTCTGTGCTGTGAGTGTGCAGTCTGAGCTGTGTGAGTGTGCAGTCTGAGCTGTGTGAGTGTGCAGTCTGAGCTGTGTGAGTGTGCAGTCTATGCTGTATGAGTGTGCAGTCTGTGCTGAATGAGTGTGCAGTCTGTGCTGTATGGGTGTGCAGTCTGTGCTGTGTGAGTGTGCAGTCTGTGCTGTGTGAGTGTGCAGTCTGTGCTGTGTGAGTGTGCAGGCTGTGCTGTGAGTGTGCAGTCTGTGTTGTGAGTGTGCAGTCTGTGCTGTATGAGTGTGCTGTCTGCTGTATGAGTGTGCAGTCTGTGCTGTGTGAGTGTGCAGTCTGCTGTATGAGTGTGCAGTGTGTGCTGTGTGAGTGTGCAGTCTGTGCTGTGTGAGTGTGCAGTCTGTGCCGTGTGTGTGCGCAGTCTGTGCCATGTGAGTGCGCAGTCTGTGCTGTGTGAGTGCGCAGTCTGTGCTGTGTGTGTGCAGTCTGTGCTGTGTGAGTGTGCAGTCTGTGCTGTTTGAGTGTGCAGTCTGTGCTGTGTGAGTGCGCAGTCTGTGCTGTATGAGTGTGCAGTCAGTGCTGTGTGAGTGTGCAGTCTGTGCTGTGAGTGTGCAGTCTGTGCAGTGTGAGTGCGCAGTCAGTGCTGTGTGAGCATGCACTGTGTGCTGTGTAAGCGTGCACTGTGTGCTGTGTAAGTGTGCAGTCTGTGCTGTGTGAGTGTGCAGTCTGTGCTGTGTGAGTGTGCACTGTGTGCTTTGTGATCGTGCAGTCTGTGGTGTGTGTGTGCAGTCTGTGCTGTGAGTGTGCAGTCTGTGCTGTGTGAGTGTGCAGTCTGTGCTGTGTGAGTGTGCACTCTGTGCTGTGTGTGTGCAGTCTGTGCTGTGTGAGTGTGCAGTCTGTGCGTGCAGTCTGTGCTTATGAGTGAGCAGTCTGTGCTGTGTGAGCGTGCACTGTGTGCTGTGTGTGTGCAGTCTGTGCTGTGTGTGTGCAGTCTGTGCTGTGTGAGTGCGCAGTCTGTGCTGTGTGAGTGTGCAGTCTGTGCTGTGTGAGCGTGCAGTCTGTGCTGTGAGTGTGCAGTCTGTGCTGTATGAGTGTGCAGTCTGTGCTGTGTGAGCGTGCAGTCTGTGCTGCGTGAGCGTGCAGTCTGGGCTGTGTGTGTGCGCAGTCTGTGCTGTGTGAGCATGCAGTCTGTGCTGTGTGAGTGTGCAGTCTGTGCTGTGTGAGCGTGCAGTCTGTGCTGTGTGAGTGTGCAGTCTGTGCTGTGTGAGTGTGCAGTCTGTGCTGTGTGAGTGTGCAGTCTGTGCTGTGTGAGCGTGCAGTCTGTGCTGTGTGAGCGTGCAGTCTGTGCTGTGTGAGTGCGCAGTCTGTGCTGTATGAGTGTGCAGTCTGTGCTGTGTGAGTGTGCAGTCTGTGCTGTGTGAGTGTGCAGTCTGTGCCGTGTGTGTGCGCAGTCTGTGCCATGTGAGTGCACAGTCTGTGCTGTGTGAGTGCGCAGTCTGTGCTGTGTGTGTGCAATATGTGCTGTGTGAGTGTGCAGTCTGTGCTGTGTGAGTGTGCAGTCTGTGCTGTGTGAGTATGCAGTCTGTGCTGTGAGTGTGCAGTCTGTGCAGTGTGAGTGCGCAGTCAGTGCTGTGTGAGCATGCACTGTGTGCTGTGTAAGCGTGCACTGTGTGCTGTGTAAGTGTGCAGTCTGTGCTGTGTGAGCGTGCAGTCTGTGCTGTGTGTGTGCAGTCTGTGCAGTGTGAGTGTGCAGTCTGTGCTGTGTGAGTGTGCACTGTGTGCTTTGTGATCGTGCAGTCTGTGGTGTGTGTGTGCAGTCTGTGCTGTGAGTGTGCAGTCTGTGCTGTGTGAGTGTGCAGTCTGTGCTGTGTGAGTGTGCACTCTGTGCTGTGTGTGTGCAGTCTGTGCTGTGTGAGTCTGCAGTCTGTGCTGTGTGAGTGTGCAGTCTGTGCTGTGTGAGTGTGCAGTCTGTGCTGTGTGAGCGCGCAGTCTGTGCTTATGAGTGAGCAGTCTGTGCTGTGTGAGCATGCACTGTGTGCTGTGTGTGTGCAGTCTGTGCTGTGTGTGTGCAGTCTGTGCTGTGTAAGTGTGCAGTCTGTGCTGTGTAAGTGTGCAGTCTGTGCTGTGAGTGTGCAGTCTGCTGTGTGAGTGTGCAGTCTGCTGTGTGAGTGTGCAGTCTGCTGTGTGAGTGTGCAGTCTGCTGTGTGAGTGTGCAGTCTGTGCTCTGAGTGTGCAGTCTGTGCTGTGAGTGTGCAGTCTGAGCTGTGTGAGTGTGCAGTCTGAGCTGTGTGAGTGTGCAGTCTGAGCTGTGTGAGTGTGCAGTCTATGCTGTATGAGTGTGCAGTCTGTGCTGAATGAGTGTGCAGTCTGTGCTGTATGGCTGTGCAGTCTGTGCTGTGTGAGTGTGCAGTCTGTGCTGTGTGAGTGTGCAGTCTGTGCTGTGTGAGTGTGCAGGCTGTGCTGTGAGTGTGCAGTCTGTGTTGTGAGTGTGCAGTCTGTGCTGTATGAGTGTGCTGTCTGCTGTATGAGTGTGCAGTCTGTGCTGTGTGAGTGTGCAGTCTGCTGTATGAGTGTGCAGTGTGTGCTGTGTGAGTGTGCAGTCTGTGCTGTGTGAGTGTGCAGTCTGTGCCGTGTGTGTGCGCAGTCTGTGCCATGTGAGTGCGCAGTCTGTGCTGTGTGAGTGCGCAGTCTGTGCTGTGTGTGTGCAGTCTGTGCTGTGTGAGTGTGCAGTCTGTGCTGTGTGAGTGTGCAGTCTGTGCTGTGTGAGTGCGCAGTCTGTGCTGTATGAGTGTGCAGTCTGTGCTGTGTGAGTCTGCAGTCTGTGCTGTGAGTGTGCAGTCTGTGCAGTGTGAGTGCGCAGTCAGTGCTGTGTGAGCATGCACTGTGTGCTGTGTTAGCGTGCACTGTGCGCTGTGTAAGTGTGCAGTCTGTGCTGTGTGAGTGTGCAGTCTGTGCTGTGTGAGTGTGCACTGTGTGCTTTGTGATCGTGCAGTCTGTGGTGTGTGTGTGCAGTCTGTGCTGTGAGTGTGCAGTCTGTGCTGTGTGAGTGTGCAGTCTGTGCTGTGTGAGTGTGCACTCTGTGCTGTGTGTGTGCAGTCTGTGCTGTGTGAGTGTGCAGTCTGTGCGTGCAGTCTGTGCTTATGAGTGAGCAGTCTGTGCTGTGTGAGCGTGCACTGTGTGCTGTGTGTGTGCAGTCTGTGCTGTGTGTGTGCAGTCTGTGCTGTGTAAGTGTGCAGTCTGTGCTGTGTAAGTGTGCAGTCTGTGCTGTGAGTGTGCAGTCTGCTGTGTGAGTGTGCAGTCTGCTGTGTGAGTGTGCAGTCTGCTGTGTGAGTGTGCAGTCTGCTGTGTGAGTGTGCAGTCTGCTGTGTGAGTGTGCAGTCTGTGCTGTGAGTGTGCAGTCTGTGCTGTGAGTGTGCAGTCTGTGCTGTGAGTGTGCAGTCTGTGCTGTGAGTGTGCAGTCTGTGCTGTGTGAGTGTGCAGTCTGTGCTGTATGAGTGTGCAGTCTGAGCTGTGTGAGTGTGCAGTCTGAGCTGTGTGAGTGTGCAGTCTGTGCTGTGTGAGCGTGCAGTCTGTGCTGTATGAGTGTGCAGTCTGTGCTGTATGAGTGTGCAGTCTGTGCTGTATGAGTGTGCTGTCTGAGCTGTGTGAGTGTGCAGGCTGAGCTGTGTGAGTGTGCAGTCTGAGCTGTGTTAGTGTGCAGTCTGAGCTGTGTGAGTGTGCAGTCTGTGCTGTATGAGTGTGCAGTCTGTGCTGTGTGAGTGCGCGGTCTGTGCTGTGTGAGTGCGCGGTCTGTGCTGTGTGAGTGTGCAGTCTGTGCTGAATGAGTGTGCAGTCTGAGCTGTGTGAGTGTGCAGTCTGAGCTGTGTGAGTGTGCAGCCTGAGCTGTGTGAGTGTGCAGTCTGTGCTGTGTGAATGTGCAGTCTGTGCTGTGTGAGCATGCAGTCTGTGCTGTGTGAGTGTGCAGTCTCTGCTGTGTGAGTACGCGGTCAGTGCTGTGTGAGCGTACAGTCTGTGCTGTATGAGTGTGCAGTCTGTGCTGAATGATTGTGCAGTCTGTGCTGTATGGGTGTGAGTCTGTGCTGTGTGAGTGTGCAGTCTGAGCTGTGTGAGTGTGCAGTCTGAGCTGTGTGAGTGTGCAGTCAGAGCTGTGTGAGTGTGCAGTCTGTGCTGTGTGAGTGTGCAGTCTGTGCTGTATGAGTGTGCAGTCTGAGTTGTGTGAGTGTGCAGTCTGTGCTGAATGAGTGTGCAGTCTGTGCTGAATGGGTGTGCAGTCTGTACTGTGTGAGTGTGCAGTCTGTGCTGTATGAGTGTGCAGTCTGTGCTGTGTGAGTGCGCGGTCTGTGCTGTGTGAGTGTGCAGTCTGTGCTGTGTGAGCGTGCAGTCAGTGCTGTGTGAGCGTACAGTCTGTGCTGTATGAGTGTGCAGTCTGTGATGAATGAGTGTGCAGTCTGTGCTGTGAGTGTGCAGTCTGTGCTGTATGAGTGTGCAGCCTGTGCTGTATCTGCGTGCAATCTGTGCTGTATGAGTGTGCAGTCTGTGCTGTGTGAGTGTGCAGTCTGCTGTATGAGTGTGCAGTCTGTGCTGTGTGAGCGTGCAGTCTGTGCTGTGAGTGTGCATTCTGGCTGTATGAGCGTGCAGTCTGTGCTGTATGAGCGTGCAGTCTGTGCTGTATGAGTGTGCAGTCTGCTGTATGAGTGTGCAGTCTGTGCTGTGTGAGTGTGCAGTCTGCTGTATGAGTGTGCAGTCTGTGCTGTGTGAGCGTGCAGTCTGTGCTGTGTGTGTGCGCAGTCTGTGCTGTGTGAGCATGCAGTCTGTGCTGTGTGAGTGTGCAGTCTGTGCTGTGTGAGCGTGCAGTCTGTGCTGTGTGAGCGTGCAGTCTGTGTTGTGTGAGTGTGCAGTCTGTGCTGTGTGAGTGTGCAGTCTGTGCTGTGTGAGCGTGCAGTCTGTGCTGTGTGAGCATGCTGTCTGTGCTGTGTGAGCGTGCAGTCTGTGCTGTGAGTGTGCAGTCTGAGCTGTGTGAGTGAGCAGTCTGTGCTGTGAGTGTGCAGTCTGTGCTGTGTGAGTGTGCAGTCTGTGCTGTGAGTGTGCAGTCTGTGCTGTATGAGTGTGCAGTCTGTGCTGTGTGAGTGTGCAGTCTGTGCTGTGAGTGTGCAGTCTGTGCTGTGAGTGTGCAGTCTGTGCTGTGTGAGTGTGCAGTCTGTGCTGTGAGTGTGCAGTCTGTGCTGTGTGAGTGTGCAGTCTGTGCTGTGAGTGTGCAGTCTGTGCTGTATGAGTGTGCAGTCTGTGCTGTGTGAGTGTGCTGTCTGTGCTGTGAGTGTGCAGTCTGTGCTGTATGAGTGTGCAGTCTGTGCTGTGTGAGTGTGCAGTCTGTGCTGTGTGAGTGTGCAGTCTGTCCTGGAATGTGCAGTCTGTGCTGTGTGAGCGTGCAGTCTGTGCTGTGAGTGTGCAGTCTGTGCTGTGTGAGTGTGCAGTCTGTGCTGTATGAGCGTGCAGTCTGTGCTGTGTGAGTGCGCAGTCTGTGCTGTGAGCGTGCAGTCTGTGCTGTATGAGTGTGCAGTCTGTGCTGTGTGAGTGTGCAGTCTGTGCTGTGTGAGTGTGCAGTCTGTCCTGGAATGTGCAGTCTGTGCTGTGTGAGCGTGCAGTCTGTGCTGTGAGTGTGCAGTCTGTGCTGTGTGAGTGTGCAGTCTGTGCTGTGTGAGCGTGCAGTCTGTGCTGTGTGAGTGCGCAGTCTGTGCTGTGAGCGTGCAGTCTGTGCTGTGTGAGCGTGCAGTCTGTGCTGTGAGTGTGCAGTCTGTGCTGTGTGAGTGTGCAGTCTGTGCTGTGTGAGTGTGCAGTCTGTGCTGTGAGTGTGCAGTCTGTGCTGTATGAGTGTGCAGTCTGTGCTGTGTGAGTGTGCAGTCTGTGCTGTGTGAGTGTGCAGTATGTGCTGTGTGAGCATGCAGTCTGTCCTGGAATGTGCAGTCTGTGCTGTATGAGCGTGCAGTCTGTGCTGTGTGAGTGTGCAGTCTGTGCTGTGTGAGTGTGCAGTCTGTCCTGGAATGTGCAGTCTGTGCTGTATGAGCGTGCAGTCTGTGCTGTGTGAGTGCGCAGTCTGTGCTGTGAGTGTGCAGTCTGTGCTGTGTGAGTGTGCAGTCTGTGCTGTGTGAGCGTGCAGTCTGTGCTGTGAGTGTGCAGTCTGTGCTGTGTGAGTGTGCAGTCTGAGCTGTGTGAGTGTGCAGTCTGTGCTGTGAGTGTGCAGTCTGTGCTGTGTGAGCGTGCAGTCTGTGCTGTGTGAGTGCGCAGTCTGTGCTGTGAGTGTGCAGTCTGTGCTGTATGAGCGTGCAGTCTGTGCTGTGTGAGCGTGCAGTCTGTGCTGTATGAGCGTGCAGTCTGTGCTGTGTGAGTGCGCAGTCTGTGCTGTGAGTGTGCAGTCTGTGCTGTGTGAGCGTGCAGTCTGTGCTGTGTGAGTGCGCAGTCTGTGCTGTGAGTGTGCAGTCTGTGCTGTGTGAGTGTGCAGTCTGAGCTGTGTGAGTGTGCAGTCTGTGCTGTGAGTGTGCAGTCTGTGCTGTGTGAGCGTGCAGTCTGTGCTGTGTGAGAGTGCAGTCTGTGCTGTGTGAGTGTGCAGTCTGTGCTGTGAGTGCGCAGTCTGTGCTGTGTGAGCATGCAGTCTGTGCTGTGTGAGTGCGCAGTCTGTGCTGTGTGAGTGCGCAGTCTGTGCTGTGTGAGTGTGCAGTCTGTGCTGTGTGAGTGTGCAGTCTGTGCTGTGTGAGTGTGCAGTCTGAGCTGTGAGTGTGCAGTCTGTGCTGTGTGAGTGCGCAGTCTGTGCTGTGTGAGTGTGCAGTCTGTGCTGTGTGAGTGAGCAGTCTGTGCTGTGTGAGTGTGCAGTCTGTGCTGTGTGAGTGCGCAGTCTGTGCTGTATGAGTGTGCAGTCTGAGTTGTGTGAGCGTGCAGTCGAGCTGTGTGAGTGTGCAGTCTGTGCTGTGTGAGTGTGCAGTCTGTGCTGTGTGAGCGTGCAGTCTGTGCTGTGTGAGTGTGCAGTCTGAGTTGTGTGAGCGTGCAGTCGAGCTGTGTGAGTGTGCAGTCTGTGCTGTGTGAGCGTGCAGTCTGTGCTGTGTGAGCGTGCAGTCTGGGCTGTGTGTGTGCGCAGTCTGTGCTGTGTGAGCATGCAGTCTGTGCTGTGTGAGTGTGCAGTCTGTGCTGTGTGAGAATGCAGTCTGTGCTGTGTCAGCGTGCAGTCTGTGCTGTATGGGTGTGCAGTCTGTGCTGTGTGAGTGTGCAGTCTGTGCTGTGTGAGCGTGCAGTCTGTGCTGTGTGAGCGTGCAGTCTGAGCTGTGTGAGCGTGCAGTCTGTGCTGTGTCAGCGTGCAGTCTGTGCTGTATGGGTGTGCAGTCTGTGCTGTGTGAGTGTGCAGTCTGTGCTGTGTGAGCATGCAGTCTGTGCTGTATGGGTGTGCAGTCTGTGCTGTGTGAGTGTGCAGTCTGTGCCGTGTGTGTGCGCAGTCTGTGCTGTGTGAGTGTGCAGTCTGAGCTGTGTGAGCGTGCAGTCTGTGCTGTGTGAGCGTGCAGTGTGTGCTGTGTGAGCGTGCAGTCTGTGCTGTGTGAGCGTGCAGTCTGTGCTGTGTGAGCGTGCAGTCTGTGCTGTGAGTGTGCAGTCTGTGCTGTGTGAGTGCGCAGTCTGTGCTGTATGGGTGTGCAGTCTGTGCTGTGTGAGTGTGCAGTCTGTGCCGTGTGTGTGCGCAGTCTGTGCCGTGTGTGTGCGCAGTCTGTGCTGTGTGAGTGCGCAGCCTGTACTGTGTGAGTGCGCAGTCTGTGCTGTGTGTGTGCAGTCTGTGCTGTGTGAGTGTGCAGTCTGTGCTGTGTGAGCGTGCACTGCGTGCTGTGTAAGCGCGCACTGTGTGCTTTGTAAGTGTGCAGTCTGTGCTGTGTGAGTGTGCAGTCTGTGCTGTGTGTGCAGTCTGTGCTGTGTGAGTGTGCAGTCTGTGCTGTGTGAGTGTGCACTGTGTGCTTTGTGATCGTGCAGTCTGTGCTGTGTGAGTGTGCACTGTGTGCTGTGTGTGTGCAGTCTGTGCTGTGTGTGTGCAGTCTGTGCTGTGTGAGTGTGCAGTCTGTGCGTGCAGTCTGTGCTTATGAGTGAGCAGTCTGTGCTGTGTGAGTGTGCACTGTGTGCTGTGTAAGTGTGCAGTCTGTGCTGTGTAAGTGTGCAGTCTGTGCTGTGAGTGTGCAGTCTGCTGTGTGAGTGTGCAGTCTGCTGTGTGAGTGTGCAGTCTGCTGTGTGAGTGTGCAGTCTGTGCTGTGTGAGTGTGCAGTCTGTGCTGTGAGTGTGCAGTCTGTGCTGTGGGTGTGCAGTCTGTGCTGTGAGTGTGCAGTCTGTGCTGTGTGAGTGTGCAGTCTGTGCTGTGAGTGTGCAGTCTGTGCTGTATGAGTGTGCAGTCTGTGCTGTATGAGTGTGCAGTCTGTGCTGTATGAATGTGCAGTCTGTGCTGTATGAGTGTGCAGTCTGTGCTGTATGAGTGTGCAGTCTGTGCTGTATGAGTGTGCAGTCTGTGCTGTATGAGTGTGCAGTCTGAGTTGTGTGAGTGCGCAGTCTGTGCTGTATGAGTGTGCAGTCTGTGCTGTGTGAGTGTGCAGTCTGTGCTGTGAGTGTGCAGTCTGTGCAGTGTGAGTGCGCAGTCAGTGCTGTGTGAGCATGCACTGTGTGCTGTGTAAGCGTGCACTGTGTGCTTTGTAAGTGTGCAGTCTGTGCTGTGTGAGTGTGCAGTCTCTGCTGTGTGAGTGTGCACTGTGTGCTTTGTGATCGTGCAGTCTGTGGTTTGTGTGTGCAGTCTGTGCTGTGAGTGTGCAGTCTGTGCTGTGTGAGTGTGCAGTCTGTGCTGTGTGAGTGTGCACTCTGTGCTGTGTGTGTGCAGTCTGTGCTGTGTGAGTGTGCAGTCTGTGCGTGCAGTCTGTGCTTATGAGTGAGCAGTCTGTGCTGTGTGAGCGTGCACTGTGTGCTGTGTGTGTGCAGTCTGTGCTGTGTGTGTGCAGTCTGTGCTGTGTAAGTGTGCAGTCTGTGCTGTGTAAGTGTGCAGTCTGTGCTGTGAGTGTGCAGTCTGCTGTGTGAGTGTGCAGTCTGCTGTGTGAGTGTGCAGTCTGCTGTGTGAGTGTGCAGTCTGCTGTGTGAGTGTGCAGTCTGTGCTGTGAGTGTGCAGTCTGTGCTGTGAGTGTGCAGTCTGTGCTGTGAGTGTGCAGTCTGTGCTGTGAGTGTGCAGTCTGTGCTGTGTGAGTGTGCAGTCTGTGCTGTATGAGTGTGCAGTCTGAGCTGTGTGAGTGTGCAGTCTGAGCTGTGTGAGTGTGCAGTCTGTGCTGTGTCAGCGTGCAGTCTGTGCTGTATGAGTGTGCAGTCTGTGCTGTATGAGTGTGCAGTCTGTGCTGTATGAGTGTGCTGTCTGAGCTGTGTGAGTGTGCAGTCTGAGTTGTGTGAGTGTGCAGTCTGAGCTGTGTGAGTGTGCAGTCTGAGCTGTATGAGTGTGCAGTCTGTGCTGTATGAGTGTGCAGTCTGTGCTGTGTGAGTGCGCGGTCTGTGCTGTGTGAGTGCGCGGTCTGTGCTGTGTGAGTGTGCAGTCTGTGCTGAATGAGTGTGCAGTCTGAGATGTGTGAGTGTGCAGTCTGAGCTGTGTGAGTGTGCAGCCTGAGCTGTGTGAGTGTGCAGTCTGTGCTGTGTGAATGTGCAGTCTGTGCTGTGTGAGCATGCAGTCTGTGCTGTGTGAGTGTGCAGTCTCTGCTGTGTGAGTACGCGGTCAGTGCTGTGTGAGCGTACAGTCTGTGCTGTGTGAGTGTGCAGTCTGTGCTGTGTGAGTGTGCAGTCTGAGCTGTGTGAGTGTGCAGTCTGAGCTGTGTGAGTGTGCAGTATGTGCTGTGTGAGTGTGCAGTCTGTGCTGTATGAGTGTGCAGTCTGAGTTGTGTGAGTGTGCAGTCTGTGCTGAATGAGTGTGCAGTCTGTGCTGAATGGGTGTGCAGTCTGTACTGTGTGAGTGTGCAGTCTGTGCTGTATGAGTGTGCAGTCTGTGCTGTGTGAGTGCGCGGTCTGTGCTGTGTGAGCGTACAGTCTGTGCTGTATGAGTGTGCAGTCTGTGATGAATGAGTGTGCAGTCTGTGCTGTGAGTGTGCAGTCTGTGCTGTATGAGTGTGCAGCCTGTGCTGTATCTGCGTGCAATCTGTGCTGTATGAGTGTGCAGTCTGCTGTATGAGTGTGCAGTCTGTGCTGTGTGAGTGTGCAGTCTGCTGTATGAGTGTGCAGTCTGTGCTGTGTGAGCGTGCAGTCTGTGCTGTGAGTGTGCAGTCTGGCTGTATAAGCGTGCAGTCTGTGCTGTATGAGTGTGCAGTCTGCTGTATGAGTGTGCAGTCTGTGCTGTGTGAGCGTGCAGTCTGTGCTGTGTGTGTGCGCAGTCTGTGCTGTGTGAGCGTGCAGTCTGTGCTGTGTGAGTGTGCAGTCTGTGCTGTGTGAGTGTGCAGTCTGTGCTGTGTGAGTGTGCAGTCTGTGCTGTGTGAGTCTGCAGTCTGTGCTGTGTGAGCGTGCAGTCTGTGCTGTGTGTGTGCGTAGTCTGTGCTGTATGAGCGTGCAGTCTGTGCTGTGTGAGTGTGCAGTCTGCTGTATGAGTGTGCAGTCTGTGCTGTGTGAGCGTGCAGTCTGTGCTGTGTGAGCGTGCAGTCTGTGCTGTGTGAGTGTGCAGTCTGTGCTGTGTGAGTGTGCAGTCTGTGCTGTGTGAGTGTGTAGTCTGAGCTGTGTGAGTGCGCAGTCTGTGCTGTGTGAGTGTGCAGTCTGTGCTGTGAGTGTGCAGTCTGTGCTGTGTGAGTGTGCAGTCTGTGCTGTGTGAGTGTGTAGTCTGAGCTGTGTGAGTGCGCAGTCTGTGCTGTGTGAGTGTGCAGTCTGTGCTGTGTGAGCGTGCAGTCTGTGCTGTGTGAGTGTGCTGTCTGTGCTGTGTGAGCGTGCAGTCTGTGCTGTGTGAGCGTGCAGTCTGTGCTGTATGAGTGAGCAGTCTGAGCTGTGTGAGTGAGCAGTCTGTGCTGTGTGAATGTGCTGTCTGTGCTGTGTGAGCGTGCAGTCTGTGCTGTGTGAGCGTGCAGTCTGTGCTGTGTGAGTGTGCTGTCTGTGCTGTGTGAGCGTGCAGTCTGTGCTGTGTGAGCGTGCTGTCTGTGCTGTGTGAGCGTGCAGTCTGTGCTGTGAGTGTGCTGTCTGTGCTGTGTGAGCGTGCAGTCTGTGCTGTGTGAGTGAGCAGTCTGTGCTGTGTGAGTCTGCAGTCTGTGCTGTGTGAGTGAGCAGTCTGTGCTGTGAGTGTGCAGTCTGTCCTGTGAGTCTGCAGTCTGTGCTGTGTGAGTGAGCAGTCTGTGCTGTGTGAGCGTGCAGTCTGTGCTGTGTGAGTGTGCAGTCTGTGCTGTGTGAGTGAGCAGTCTGTGCTGTGTGAGTCTGCAGTCTGTGCTGTGTGAGTGTGCTGTCTGTGCTGTGTGAGCGTGCAGTCTGTGCTGTGAGTGTGCAGTCTGAGCTGTGTGAGTGAGCAGTCTGTGCTGTGTGAGTCTGCAGTCTGTGCTGTGTGAGTGAGCAGTCTGTGCTGTGAGTGTGCAGTCTGATCTGTGTGAGTGTGCAGTCTGAGCTGTGTGAGTGAGCAGTCTGTGCTGTGTGAGCGTGCAGTCTGTGCTGTATGAGTGCGCAGTCTGTGCTGTGAGTGTGCAGTCAGTGCTGTGTGAGTGTGCAGTCTGTGCTGTGAGTGTGCAGTCTGTGCTGTGAGTGTGCAGTCTGAGCTGTGTGAGTGTGCAGTCTGTGCTGTGTGAGTGTGCAGTCTGTGCTGTGTGAGCGTGCAGTCTGTGCTGTGTGAGTGTGCAGTCTGTGCTGTGTGAGCGTGCAGTCTGTGCTGTGTGAGTGTGCAGTCTGTGCTGTGAGTGTGCAGTCTGTGCTGTGAGTGTGCAGTCTGAGCTGTGTGAGTGTGCAGTCTGTGCTGTGTGAGTGAGCAGTCTGTGCTGTGAGTGTGCAGTCTGAGCTGTGTGAGTGTGCAGTCTGAGCTGTGTGAGTGTGCAGTCTGTGCTGTGTGAGTGAGCAGTCTGTGCTGTGAGTGTGCAGTCTGAGCTGTGTGAGTGTGCAGTCTGAGCTGTGTGAGTGTGCAGTCTGTGCTGTATGAGTGCGCAGTCTGTGCTGTGAGTGTGCTGTCTGTGCTGTGTGAGCGTGCAGTCTGTGCTGTGAGTGTGCTGTCTGTGCTGTGTGAGCGTGCAGTCTGTGCTGTGTGAGTGTGCAGTCTGTGCTGTGAGTGTGCAGTCTGTGCTGTGTGAGTGAGCAGTCTGTGCTGTGTGAGCGTGCAGTCTGTGCTGTGTGAGTGTGCAGTCTGTGCTGTGTGAGTGTGCAGTCTGTGCTGTGTGAGCGTGCAGTCTGTGCTGTGTGAGTGTGCAGTCTGTGCTGTGAGTGTGCTGTCTGTGCTGTGTGAGCGTGCAGTCTGTGCTGTGTGAGTGCGCAGTCTGTGCTGTGAGTGTGCAGTCTGTGCTGTGAGTGTGCAGTCTGAGCTGTGTGAGTGTGCAGTCTGAGCTGTGTGAGTGTGCAGTCTGTGCTGTGTGAGTGAGCAGTCTGTGCTGTGTGAGCGTGCAGTCTGTGCTGTGTGAGTGTGCTGTCTGTGCTGTGTGAGCATGCTGTCTGTGCTGTGTGAGCGTGCAGTCTGTGCTGTGAGTGTGCAGTCTGTGCTGTGAGTGTGCAGTCTGAGCTGTGTGAGTGTGCAGTCTGTGCTGTGTGAGTGAGCAGTCTGTGCTGTGAGTGTGCAGTCTGTGCTGTGAGTGTGCAGTCTGAGCTGTGTGAGTGTGCAGTCTGAGCTGTGTGAGTGTGCAGTCTGTGCTGTGTGAGTGAGCAGTCTGTGCTGTGTGAGCGTGCAGTCTGTGCTGTGTGAGTGAGCAGTCTGTGCTGTGTGAGTGAGCAGTCTGAGCTGTGTGAGTGTGCAGTCTGTGCTGTGTGAGTGAGCAGTCTGTGCTGTGTGAGCGTGCAGTCTGTGCTGTGTGAGTGAGCAGTCTGTGCTGTGTGAGTGTGCAGTCTGTGCTGTGTGAGTGTGCTGTCTGTGCTGTGTGAGCGTGCAGTCTGTGCTGTGAGTGTGCAGTCTGAGCTGTGTGAGTGTGCTGTCTGTGCTGTGTGAGCGTGCAGTCTGTGCTGTGTGAGTGTGCAGTCTGTGCTGTGTGAGTGAGCAGTCTGTGCTGTGTGAGCGTGCAGTCTGTGCTGTGTGAGTGAGCAGTCTGTGCTGTGTGAGTGTGCAGTCTGTGCTGTGTGAGCGTGCTGTCTGTGCTGTGTGAGCGTGCAGTCTGTGCTGTGTGAGCGTGCAGTCTGTGCTGTGTGAGCGTGCAGTCTGTGCTGTGTGAGCGTGCAGTCTGTGCTGTGAGTGTGCAGTCTGTGCTGTGTGAGTGTGCAGTCTGTGCTGTGTGAGTGTGCAGTCTGTGCTGTGTGAGCGTGCTGTCTGTGCTGTGTGAGCGTGCAGTCTGTGCTGTGTGAGTGTGCAGTCTGTGCTGTGTGAGCGTGCAGTCTGTGCTGTGTGAGCGTGCAGTCTGTGCTGTGAGTGTGCAGTCTGTGCTGTGAGTGTGCAGTCTGTGCTGTGTGAGCGTGCTGTCTGTGCTGTGTGAGCGTGCAGTCTGTGCTGTGTGAGCGTGCAGTCTGTGCTGTGTGAGTGTGCAGTCTGTGCTGTGTGAGCGTGCAGTCTGTGCTGTGTGAGCGTGCTGTCTGTGCTGTGTGAGCGTGCAGTCTGTGCTGTGAGTGTGCAGTCTGTGCTGTGAGTGTGCAGTCTGTGCTGTGTGAGCGTGCAGTCTGTGCTGTGTGAGTGTGCAGTCTGTGCTGTGTGAGCGTGCAGTCTGTGCTGTGTGAGCATGCTGTCTGTGCTGTGTGAGCGTGCAGTCTGTGCTGTGTGAGTGTGCAGTCTGTGCTGTGTGAGCGTGCAGTCTGTGCTGTGTGAGCGTGCAGTCTGTGCTGTGTGAGTGTGCTGTCTGTGCTGTGTGAGCGTGCAGTCTGTGCTGTGAGTGTGCAGTCTGAGCTGTGTGAGTGAGCAGTCTGTGCTGTGTGAGTGTGCAGTCTGTGCTGTGAGTGTGCAGTCTGTGCTGTGTGAGTGAGCAGTCTGTGCTGTGTGAGTGTGCTGTCTGTGCTGTGTGAGCGTGCAGTCTGTGCTGTGAGTGTGCAGTCTGAGCTGTGTGAGTGAGCAGTCTGTGCTGTGTGAGTGTGCAGTCTGTGCTGTGTGAGTGTGCTGTCTGTGCTGTGTGAGCGTGCAGTCTGTGCTGTGTGAGTGTGCTGTCTGTGCTGTGTGAGCGTGCAGTCTGTGCTGTGAGTGTGCAGTCTGAGCTGTGTGAGTGAGCAGTCTGTGCTGTGTGAGTGTGCAGTCTGTGCTGTGAGTGTGCAGTCTGTGCTGTGTGAGTGTGCAGTCTGTGCTGTGTGAGTGTGCAGTCTGTGCTGTGTGAGTGTGCAGTCTGTGCTGTGTGAGTGTGCAGTCTGTGCTGTGTGAGTGTGCAGTCTGTGCTGTGTGAGTGTGCAGTCTGTGCTGTGTGAGTGTGCAGTCTGTGCTGTGTGAGCGTGCAGTCTGTGCTGTGTGAGTGTGCTGTCTGAGCTGTGAGTGTGCAGTCTGTGCTGTGTGAGTCCGCAGTCTGTGCTGTGTGAGCGTGCAGTCTGTGCTGTGAGTGTGCAGTCTGTGCTGTGAGTGTGCAGTCTGTGCTGTGTGAGTCCGCAGTCTGTGCTGTGTGAGCGTGCAGTCTGTGCTGTGAGTGTGCAGTCTGTGCTGTGAGTGTGCAGTCTGTGCTGTGTGAGTCCGCAGTCTGTGCTGTGTGAGTGTGCAGTCTGTGCTGTGAGTGTGCAGTCTGAGCTGTGTGAGTGTGCAGTCTGTGCTGTGTGAGTGCGCAGTCTGTGCTGTGTGAGTGTGCAGTCTGTGCTGTGTGAGTGCGCAGTCTGTGCTGTGTGAGTGTGCAGTCTGTGCTGTGAGTGTGCTGTCTGTGCTGTGTGAGTCCGCAGTCTGTGCTGTGTGAGTGTGCAGTCTGTGCTGTGAGTGTGCTGTCTGTGCTGTGTGAGTGTGCAGTCTGTGCTGTGTGAGTGTGCAGTCTGTGCTGTGTGAGCGTGCAGTCTGTGCTGTGAGTGTGCAGTCTGTGCTGTGTGAGTGTGCAGTCTGTGCTGTGAGTGTGCTGTCTGTGCTGTGTGAGTGTGCAGTCTGAGCTGTGTGAGTGAGCAGTCTGTGCTGTGTGAGTGTGCAGTCTGTGCTGTGAGTGTGCTGTCTGTGCTGTGTGAGTGTGCAGTCTGTGCTGTGTGAGTGTGCTGTCTGTGCTGTGTGAGTGTGCAGTCTGTGCTGTGTGAGTGTGCAGTCTGTTCTGTGTGAGTGTGCAGTCTGTGCTGTGTGAGTGTGCAGTCTGAGCTGTGTGAGTGAGCAGTCTGTGCTGTGTGAGCGTGCAGTCTGTGCTGTGAGTGTGCAGTCTGTGCTGTGAGTGTGCTGTCTGTGCTGTGTGAGTGTGCAGTCTGAGCTGTGTGAGTGAGCAGTCTGTGCTGTGTGAGTGTGCAGTCTGTGCTGTGAGTGTGCTGTCTGTGCTGTGTGAGTGTGCAGTCTGTGCTGTGTGAGTGTGCTGTCTGTGCTGTGTGAGTGTGCAGTCTGTGCTGTGTGAGTGTGCAGTCTGTTCTGTGTGAGTGTGCAGTCTGTGCTGTGTGAGTGTGCAGTCTGAGCTGTGTGAGTGAGCAGTCTGTGCTGTGTGAGTGTGCAGTCTGTGCTGTGTGAGTGTGCTGTCTGTGCTGTGTGAGCGTGCAGTCTGTGCTGTGAGTGTGCAGTCTGTGCTGTGAGTGTGCTGTCTGTGCTGTGTGAGCATGCTGTCTGTGCTGTGTGAGTGAGCAGTCTGTGCTGTGTGAGCGTGCAGTCTGTGCTGTGTGAGCGTGCAGTCTGTGCTGTATGAGTGTGCAGTCTGTGCTGTGAGTGTGCTGTCTGTGCTGTGTGAGCATGCTGTCTGTGCTGTGTGAGCGTGCAGTCTGTGCTGTGAGTGTGCAGTCTGTGCTGTGAGTGTGCAGTCTGTGCTGAATGGGTGTGCAGTCTGTACTGTGTGAGTGTGCAGTCTGTGCTGTATGAGTGTGCAGTCTGTGCTGTGTGAGTGCGCGGTCTGTGCTGTGAGAGCGTACAGTCTGTGCTGTATGAGTGTGCAGTCTGTGATGAATGAGTGTGCAGTCTGTGCTGTGAGTGTGCAGTCTGTGCTGCATGAGTGTGCAGCCTGTGCTGTATCTGCGTGCAATCTGTGCTGTATGAGTGTGCAGTCTGCTGTATGAGTGTGCAGTCTGTGCTGTGTGAGTGTGCAGTCTGCTGTATGAGTGTGCAGTCTGTGCTGTGTGAGCGTGCAGTCTGTGCTGTGAGTGTGCAGTCTGGCTGTATGAGCGTGCAGTCTGTGCTGTATGAGCGTGCAGTCTGTGCTGTATGAGTGTGCAGCCTGTGCTGTATCTGCGTGCAATCTGTGCTGTATGAGTGTGCAGTCTGTGCTGTGTGAGTGTGCAGTCTGCTGTATGAGTGTGCAGTCTGTGCTGTGTGAGCGTGCAGTCTGTGCTGTGAGTGTGCAGTCTGGCTGTATGAGCGTGCAGTCTGTGCTGTATGAGTGTGCAGTCTGTGCTGTATGAGTGTGCAGTCTGTGCTGTGTGAGTGTGCAGTCTGCTGTATGAGTGTGCAGTCTGTGCTGTGTGAGCGTGCAGTCTGTGCTGTGAGTGTGCAGTCTGGCTGTATGAGCGTGCAGTCTGTGCTGTATGAGCGTGCAGTCTGTGCTGTATGAGTGTGCAGTCTGCTGTATGAGTGTGCAGTCTGTGCTGTGTGAGCGTGCAGTCTGTGCTGTGTGTGTGCGCAGTCTGTGCTGTGTGAGCATGCAGTCTGTGCTGTGTGAGTGTGCAGTCTGTGCTGTGTGAGTGTGCAGTCTGTGCTGTGTGAGCGTGCAGTCTGTGCTGTGTGTGTGCGCAGTCTGTGCTGTATGAGCGTGCAGTCTGTGCTGTGTGAGTGTGCAGTCTGAGCTGTGAGTGTGCAGTCTGAGCTGTGTGAGTGTGCAGTCTGTGCTGTGTGAGCGTGCAGTCTGTGCTGTGTGAGTGTGCAGTCTGTGCTGTGTGAGTGTGCAGTCTGTGCTGTGTGAGATTGCAGTCTGTGCTGAATGAGTGTGCAGTCTGTGCTGTGTGAGCGTGCATTCTGTGCTGTGTGAGCGTGCAGTCTGTGCTGTGTGAGTGTGCAGTCTGTGCTGTGTGAGTGAGCAGTCTGTGCTGTGTGAGTGAGCAGTCTGTGCTGTGTGAGCGTGCAGTCTGTGCTGTGTGAGTGTGCAGTCTGTGCCGTGTGAGTGTGCTGTCTGTGCTGTGTGAGCGTGCAGTCTGTGCTGTGTGAGTGAGCAGTCTGTGCTGTGTGAGCGTGCAGTCTGTGCTGTGTGAGCGTGCAGTCTGTGCTGTGTGAGCGTCCAGTCTGTGCTGTGTGAGTGTGCAGTCTGTGCTGTGTGAGTGTGCAGTCTGTGCTGTGTGAGTGAGCAGTCTGTGCTGTGTGGGTGTGCAGTCTGTGCTGTGTGGGTGTGCAGTCTGTGCTGTGAGTGTGCAGTCTGTGCTGTGTGAGTGTGCAGTCTGTGCTGTGTGAGCGTGCAGTCTGTGCTGTGTGAGTGTGCAGTCTGTGCTGTGTGAGTGTGCAGTCTGTGCTGTGAGTGTGCAGTCTGTGCTGTGAGTGTGCAGTCTGTGCTGTGTGAGTGTGCAGTCTGTGCTGTGTGAGTGTGCAGTCTGTGCTGTGTGAGCGTGCAGTCTGTGCTGTGTGAGTGTGCAGTATGTGCTGTGTGAGAGTGCAGTCTGTGCTGTGTGAGTGTGCAGTCTGTGCTGTGTGAGTGTGCAGTCTGTGCTGTGTGAGTGTGCAGTATGTGCTGTGTGAGTGTGCAGTCTGTGCTGTGTGAGTGCAGTATGTGCTGTGTGAGAGTGCAGTCTGTGCTGTGTGAGTGTGCAGTCTGTGCTGTGTGAGTGTGCAGTCTGTGCTGTGAGTGTGCAGTCTGTGCTGTGTGAGTGTGCAGTCTGTGCTGTGAGTGTGCAGTCTGTGCTGTGTGAGCGTGCAGTCTGTGCTGTGTGAGTGTGCAGTCTGTGCTGTGTGGGTGTGCAGTCTGTGCTGTGTGAGTGTGCAGTCTGTGCTGTGAGTGTGCAGTCTGTGCTGTGTGAGTGTGCAGTCTGTGCTGTGAGTGTGCAGTCTGTGCTGTGTGAGCGTGCAGTCTGTGCTGTGTGTGTGCGCAGTCTGTGCTGTGTGAGCATGCAGTCTGTGCTGTGTGAGTGTGCAGTCTGTGCTGTGTGAGTGTGCAGTCTGTGCTGTGTGAGCGTGCAGTCTGTGCTGTGTGAGCGTGCAGTCTGTGCTGTGTGAGTGTGCAGTCTGTGCTGTGTGAGTGTGTAGTCTGAGCTGTGTGAGTGCGCAGTCTGTGCTGTGTGAGTGTGCAGTCTGTGCTGTGTGAGTGTGCAGTCTGTGCTGTGTGAGTGTGTAGTCTGAGCTGTGTGAGTGCGCAGTCTGTGCTGTGTGAGTGTGCAGTCTGTGCTGTGAGTGTGCAGTCTGTGCTGTGTGAGTGTGCAGTCTGTGCTGTGTGAGTGTGTAGTCTGAGCTGTGTGAGTGCGCAGTCTGTGCTGTGTGAGTGTGCAGTCTGTGCTGTGTGAGTGTGCTGTCTGTGCTGTGTGAGCGTGCAGTCTGTGCTGTGTGAGCGTGCAGTCTGTGCTGTATGAGTGAGCAGTCTGAGCTGTGTGAGTGAGCAGTCTGTGCTGTGTGAATGTGCTGTCTGTGCTGTGTGAGCGTGCAGTCTGTGCTGTGTGAGCGTGCAGTCTGTGCTGTGTGAGTGTGCTGTCTGTGCTGTGTGAGCGTGCAGTCTGTGCTGTGTGAGCGTGCTGTCTGTGCTGTGTGAGTGTGCTGTCTGTGCTGTGTGAGCGTGCAGTCTGTGCTGTGTGAGCGTGCTGTCTGTGCTGTGTGAGCGTGCAGTCTGTGCTGTGTGTGTGTGCAGTCTGTGCTGTGTGAATGTGCAGTCTGTGCTGTGAGTGTGCTGTCTGTGCTGTGTGAGCGTGCAGTCTGTGCTGTGTGAGTGTGCAGTCTGTGCTGTGTGAATGTGCAGTCTGTGCTGTGAGTGTGCTGTCTGTGCTGTGTGAGCGTGCAGTCTGTGCTGTGTGAGTGAGCAGTCTGTGCTGTGTGAGTCTGCAGTCTGTGCTGTGTGAGTGAGCAGTCTGTGCTGTGAGTGTGCAGTCTGTGCTGTGTGAGTGTGCTGTCTGTGCTGTGTGAGCGTGCAGTCTGTGCTGTGAGTGTGCAGTCTGAGCTGTGTGAGTGAGCAGTCTGTGCTGTGTGAGTCTGCAGTCTGTGCTGTGTGAGTGTCCAGTCTGTGCTGTGTGAGTGTGCAATCTGTGCTGTATGAGTGTGCAGTCTGTGCTGTGTGAGTGAGCAGTCTGTGCTGTGAGTGTGCAGTCTGATCTGTGTGAGTGTGCAGTCTGAGCTGTGTGAGTGAGCAGTCTGAGCTGTGAGTGTGCAGTCTGTGCTGTGTGAGCGTGCAGTCTGTGCTGTATGAGTGCGCAGTCTGTGCTGTGAGTGTGCAGTCAGTGCTGTGTGAGTGTGCAGTCTGTGCTGTGAGTGTGCAGTCTGTGCTGTGAGTGTGCAGTCTGAGCTGTGTGAGTGTGCAGTCTGTGCTGTGTGAGTGTGCAGTCTGTGCTGTGTGAGCGTGCAGTCTGTGCTGTGTGAGTGTGCAGTCTGTGCTGTGTGAGCGTGCAGTCTGTGCTGTGTGAGTGTGCAGTCTGTGCTGTGAGTGTGCAGTCTGTGCTGTGAGTGTGCAGTCTGAGCTGTGTGAGTGTGCAGTCTGTGCTGTGTGAGTGAGCAGTCTGTGCTGTGAGTGTGCAGTCTGAGCTGTGTGAGTGTGCAGTCTGAGCTGTGTGAGTGTGCAGTCTGTGCTGTGTGAGTGAGCAGTCTGTGCTGTGTGAGCGTGCAGTCTGTGCTGTATGAGTGCGCAGTCTGTGCTGTGAGTGTGCTGTCTGTGCTGTGTGAGCGTGCAGTCTGTGCTGTGAGTGTGCTGTCTGTGCTGTGTGAGCGTGCAGTCTGTGCTGTGTGAGTGTGCAGTCTGTGCTGTGAGTGTGCAGTCTGTGCTGTGTGAGTGTGCAGTCTGTGCTGTGAGTGTGCTGTCTGTGCTGTGTGAGCGTGCAGTCTGTGCTGTGTGAGTGTGCAGTCTGTGCTGTGAGTGTGCAGTCTGTGCTGTGAGTGTGCAGTCTGAGCTGTGTGAGTGTGCAGTCTGTGCTGTGTGAGTGAGCAGTCTGTGCTGTGTGAGCGTGCAGTCTGTGCTGTGTGAGTGTGCTGTCTGTGCTGTGTGAGCATGCTGTCTGTGCTGTGTGAGCGTGCAGTCTGTGCTGTGAGTGTGCAGTCTGAGCTGTGTGAGTGTGCAGTCTGAGCTGTGAGTGTTCAGTCTGAGCTGTGTGAGTGTGCAGTCTGTGCTGTGTGAGCGTGCAGTCTGTGCTGTGTGAGTGTGCTGTCTGTGCTGTGTGAGCGTGCAGTCTGTGCTGTGAGTGTGCAGTCTGAGCTGTGTGAGTGTGCTGTCTGTGCTGTGTGAGCGTGCAGTCTGTGCTGTGTGAGTGTGCAGTCTGTGCTGTGTGAGTGTGCAGTCGGTGCTGTGTGAGTGAGCAGTCTGTGCTGTGTGAGTGTGCAGTCTGTGCTGTGTGAGCGTGCAGTCTGTGCTGTGTGAGTGTGCTGTCTGTGCTGTGTGTGTGTCCAGTCTGTGCTGTGTGAGTGTGCTGTCTGTGCTGTGTGAGTGTGCAGTCTGTGCTGTGAGTGTGCAGTCTGTGCTGTGTGAGCGTGCAGTCTGTGCTGTGTGAGTGTGCAGTCTGTGCTGTGTGTGTGTCCAGTCTGTGCTGTGTGAGTGTGCAGTCTGTGCTGTGTGAGTGTGCAGTCTGAGCTGTGTGAGTGTGCTGTCTGTGCTGTGTGAGCGTGCAGTCTGTGCTGTGAGTGTGCAGTCTGAGCTGTGTGAGTGTGCTGTCTGTGCTGTGTGAGTGTGCAGTCTGTGCTGTGTGAGTGTGCAGTCTGTGCTGTGTGACTGTGCAGTCTGTGCTGTGTGAGTGTGCAGTCTGTGCTGTATGAGCGTGCAGTCTGTGCTGTGAGTGTGCAGTCTGTGCTGTGTGAGCGTGCAGTCTGTGCTGTGTGAGTGTGCAGTCTGTGCTGTGTGAGTGTGCAGTCTGTGCTGTGTGACTGTGCAGTCTGTGCTGTGTGAGTGTGCAGTCTGTGCTGTATGAGTGTGCAGTCTGTGCTGTGTGAGTGTGCAGTCTGTGCTGTGTGACTGTGCAGTCTGTGCTGTGTGAGTGTGCAGTCTGTGCTGTGTGAGTGTGCAGTCTGTGCTGTGTGAGTGTGCAGTCTGTGCTGTGTGAGTGTGCAGTCTGTGCTGTGTGAGTGTGCAGTCTGTGCTGTGTGACTGTGCAGTCTGTGCTGTGTGAGTGTGCAGTCTGTGCTGTGTGAGTGTGCTGTCTGTGCTGTGTGAGTGTGCAGTCTGTGCTGTGTGAGTGCGCAGTCTGTGCTGTATGAGTGTGCAGTCTGTGCTGTATGAGTGTGCAGTCTGTGCTGTGTGAGCGTGCAGTCTGTGCTGTGTGAGCGTGCAGTCTGTGCTGTGTGAGTGTGCAGTCTGTGCTGTGTGAGTGTGCAGTCTGTGCTGTATGAGTGTGCAGTCTGTGCTGTATGAGTGTGCAGTCTGTGCTGTGTGAGCGTGCAGTCTGTGCTGTGTGACTGTGCAGTCTGTGCTGTGTGAGTGTGCAGTCTGTGCTGTGTGAGTGTGCAGTCTGTGCTGTGAGTGTGCTGTCTGTGCTGTGTGAGCGTGCAGTCTGTGCTGTGTGAGTGTGCAGTCTGTGCTGTGTGAGCGTGCAGTCTGTGCTGTGTGAGTGTGCAGTCTGTGCTGTGTGAGTGTGCAGTCTGTGCTGTGTGAGCATGCTGTCTGTGCTGTGTGAGCGTGCAGTCTGTGCTGTGAGTGTGCAGTCTGAGCTGTGTGAGCGTGCAGTCTGTGCTGTGTGAGCGTGCAGTCTGTGCTGTGTGAGTGTGCAGTCTGTGCTGTGTGAGTGAGCAGTCTGTGCTGTGTGAGTGTGCAGTCTGTGCTGTGAGTGTGCAGTCTGTGCTGTGTGAGTGTGCAGTCTGTGCTGTGTGAGTGTGCAGTCTGTGCTGTGTGAGTGTGCAGTCTGTGCTGTGTGAGTGTGCAGTCTGTGCTGTGTGAGTGTGCAGTCTGTGCTGTGTGAGTGTGCAGTCTGTGCTGTGTGAGTGTGCAGTCTGTGCTGTGTGAGCATGCTGTCTGTGCTGTGTGAGCGTGCAGTCTGTGCTGTGAGTGTGCAGTCTGTGCTGTGTGAGTCCGCAGTCTGTGCTGTGTGAGTGTGCAGTCTGTGCTGTGAGTGTGCAGTCTGAGCTGTGTGAGTGTGCAGTCTGTGCTGTGTGAGTGCGCAGTCTGTGCTGTGTGAGTGTGCAGTCTGTGCTGTGTGAGTGCGCAGTCTGTGCTGTGTGAGTGTGCAGTCTGTGCTGTGAGTGTGCTGTCTGTGCTGTGTGAGTCCGCAGTCTGTGCTGTGTGAGTGTGCAGTCTGTGCTGTGAGTGTGCTGTCTGTGCTGTGTGAGTGTGCAGTCTGTGCTGTGTGAGTGTGCAGTCTGTGCTGTGTGAGCGTGCAGTCTGTGCTGTGAGTGTGCAGTCTGTGCTGTGTGAGTGTGCAGTCTGTGCTGTGAGTGTGCTGTCTGTGCTGTGTGAGTGTGCAGTCTGAGCTGTGTGAGTGAGCAGTCTGTGCTGTGTGAGTGTGCAGTCTGTGCTGTGAGTGTGCTGTCTGTGCTGTGTGAGTGTGCAGTCTGTGCTGTGTGAGCGTGCAGTCTGTGCTGTGTGAGTGTGCAGTCTGTGCTGTGTGAGTGTGCAGTCTGTGCTGTGTGAGTGTGCAGTCTGTGCTGTGTGAGTGTGCAGTCTGAGCTGTGTGAGTGAGCAGTCTGTGCTGTGTGAGCGTGCAGTCTGTGCTGTGAGTGTGCAGTCTGTGCTGTGAGTGTGCTGTCTGTGCTGTGTGAGTGTGCAGTCTGAGCTGTGTGAGTGAGCAGTCTGTGCTGTGTGAGTGTGCAGTCTGTGCTGTGAGTGTGCTGTCTGTGCTGTGTGAGTGTGCAGTCTGTGCTGTGTGAGTGTGCTGTCTGTGCTGTGTGAGTGTGCAGTCTGTGCTGTGTGAGTGTGCAGTCTGTTCTGTGTGAGTGTGCAGTCTGTGCTGTGTGAGTGTGCAGTCTGAGCTGTGTGAGTGAGCAGTCTGTGCTGTGTGAGTGTGCAGTCTGTGCTGTGTGAGTGTGCTGTCTGTGCTGTGTGAGCGTGCAGTCTGTGCTGTGAGTGTGCAGTCTGTGCTGTGAGTGTGCTGTCTGTGCTGTGTGAGCATGCTGTCTGTGCTGTGTGAGTGAGCAGTCTGTGCTGTGTGAGCGTGCAGTCTGTGCTGTGTGAGCGTGCAGTCTGTGCTGTATGAGTGTGCAGTCTGTGCTGTGAGTGTGCTGTCTGTGCTGTGTGAGCATGCTGTCTGTGCTGTGTGAGCGTGCAGTCTGTGCTGTGAGTGTGCAGTCTGTGCTGTGAGTGTGCAGTCTGTGCTGAATGGGTGTGCAGTCTGTACTGTGTGAGTGTGCAGTCTGTGCTGTATGAGTGTGCAGTCTGTGCTGTGTGAGTGCGCGGTCTGTGCTGTGAGAGCGTACAGTCTGTGCTGTATGAGTGTGCAGTCTGTGATGAATGAGTGTGCAGTCTGTGCTGTGAGTGTGCAGTCTGTGCTGCATGAGTGTGCAGCCTGTGCTGTATCTGCGTGCAGTCTGTGCTGTATGAGTGTGCAGTCTGTGCTGTGTGAGTGTGCAGTCTGCTGTATGAGTGTGCAGTCTGTGCTGTGTGAGCGTGCAGTCTGTGCTGTGAGTGTGCAGTCTGGCTGTATGAGCGTGCAGTCTGTGCTGTATGAGTGTGCAGTCTGTGCTGTATGAGTGTGCAGTCTGTGCTGTGTGAGTGTGCAGTCTGCTGTATGAGTGTGCAGTCTGTGCTGTGTGAGCGTGCAGTCTGTGCTGTGAGTGTGCAGTCTGGCTGTATGAGCGTGCAGTCTGTGCTGTATGAGCGTGCAGTCTGTGCTGTATGAGTGTGCAGCCTGTGCTGTATCTGCGTGCAATCTGTGCTGTATGAGTGTGCAGTCTGCTGTATGAGTGTGCAGTCTGTGCTGTGTGAGTGTGCAGTCTGCTGTATGAGTGTGCAGTCTGTGCTGTGTGAGCGTGCAGTCTGTGCTGTGAGTGTGCAGTCTGGCTGTATGAGCGTGCAGTCTGTGCTGTATGAGCGTGCAGTCTGTGCTGTATGAGTGTGCAGCCTGTGCTGTATCTGCGTGCAATCTGTGCTGTATGAGTGTGCAGTCTGTGCTGTGTGAGTGTGCAGTCTGCTGTATGAGTGTGCAGTCTGTGCTGTGTGAGCGTGCAGTCTGTGCTGTGAGTGTGCAGTCTGGCTGTATGAGCGTGCAGTCTGTGCTGTATGAGTGTGCAGTCTGTGCTGTATGAGAGTGCAGTCTGTGCTGTGTGAGTGTGCAGTCTGCTGTATGAGTGTGCAGTCTGTGCTGTGTGAGCGTGCAGTCTGTGCTGTGAGTGTGCAGTCTGGCTGTATGAGCGTGCAGTCTGTGCTGTATGAGCGTGCAGTCTGTGCTGTATGAGTGTGCAGTCTGCTGTATGAGTGTGCAGTCTGTGCTGTGTGAGCGTGCAGTCTGTGCTGTGTGTGTGCGCAGTCTGTGCTGTGTGAGCATGCAGTCTGTGCTGTGTGAGTGTGCAGTCTGTGCTGTGTGAGTGTGCAGTCTGTGCTGTGTGAGCGTGCAGTCTGTGCTGTGTGTGTGCGCAGTCTGTGCTGTGTGAGCATGCAGTCTGTGCTGTGAGTGTGCAGTCTGGCTGTATGAGCGTGCAGTCTGTGCTGTATGAGCGTGCAGTCTGTGCTGTATGAGTGTGCAGTCTGCTGTATGAGTGTGCAGTCTGTGCTGTGTGAGCGTGCAGTCTGTGCTGTGTGTGTGCGCAGTCTGTGCTGTGTGAGCATGCAGTCTGTGCTGTGTGAGTGTGCAGTCTGTGCTGTGTGGGTGTGCAGTCTGTGCTGTGAGTGTGCAGTCTGTGCTGTGTGAGTGTGCAGTCTGTGCTGTGTGAGCGTGCAGTCTGTGCTGTGTGAGTGTGCAGTCTGTGCTGTGTGAGTGTGCAGTCTGTGCTGTGAGTGTGCAGTCTGTGCTGTGTGAGTGTGCAGTCTGTGCTGTGAGTGTGCAGTCTGTGCTGTGTGAGCGTGCAGTCTGTGCTGTGTGAGTGTGCAGTCTGTGCTGTGTGGGTGTGCAGTCTGTGCTGTGTGAGTGTGCAGTCTGTGCTGTGAGTGTGCAGTCTGTGCTGTGTGAGTGTGCAGTCTGTGCTGTGAGTGTGCAGTCTGTGCTGTGTGAGCGTGCAGTCTGTGCTGTGTGAGTGTGCAGTCTGTGCTGTGTGGGTGTGCAGTCTGTGCTGTGTGAGTGTGCAGTCTGTGCTGTGAGTGTGCAGTCTGTGCTGTGTGAGTGTGCAGTCTGTGCTGTGTGAGCGTGCAGTCTGTGCTGTGTGAGTGTGCAGTCTGTGCTGTGTGAGCGTGCAGTCTGTGCTGTGAGTGTGCTGTCTGTGCTGTGTGAGCGTGCAGTCTGTGCCGTGAGTGTGCAGTCTGTGCTGTGTGAGCATGCTGTCTGTGCTGTGAGTGTGCAGTCTGTGCTGTGTGAGTGTGCAGTCTGTGCTGTGTGAGCGTGCAGTCTGTGCTGTGAGTGTGCAGTCTGAGCTGTGTGAGTGTGCAGTCTGAGCTGTGTGAGTGTGCAGTCTGTGCTGTGTGAGTGTGCAGTCTGTGCTGTGTGAGCGTGCAGTCTGTGCTGTGTGAGTGTGCAGTCTGTGCTGTGTGAGTGTGCAGTCTGTGCTGTGTGAGCGTGCAGTCTGTGCTGTGTGAGTGTGCAGTCTGTGCTGTGAGTGTGCAGTCTGAGCTGTGTGAGTGTGCAGTCTGAGCTGTGTGAGTGTGCAGTCTGTGCTGTGTGAGTGTGCAGTCTGTGCTGTGTGAGTGTGCAGTCTGTGCTGTGTGAGTGTGCAGTCTGTGCTGTGTGAGTGTGCAGTCTGTGCTGTGTGAGCGTGCAGTCTGTGCTGTGTGAGTGTGCAGTCTGTGCTGTGTGAGTGTGCAGTCTGTGCTGTGTGAGTGTGCAGTCTGTGCTGTGTGAGTGTGCAGTCTGTGCTGTGTGAGTGTGCAGTCTGTGCTGTGAGTGTGCAGTCTGAGCTGTGTGAGTGAGCAGTCTGAGCTGTGTGAGCGTGCAGTCTGTGCTGTGTGAGCGTGCAGTCTGTGCTGTGAGTGTGCAGTCTGTGCTGTGAGTGTGCAGTCTGTGCTGTGTGAGCGTGCAGTCTGTGCTGTGTGAGCGTGCAGTCTGTGCTGTGTGAGCGTGCAGTCTGTGCTGTGAGTGTGCAGTCTGTGCTGTGAGTGTGCAGTCTGTGCTGTGTGAGCGTGCAGTCTGTGCTGTGTGAGCGTGCAGTCTGTGCTGTGAGTGTGCAGTCTGAGCTGTGTGAGTGTGCAGTCTGTGCTGTGAGTGTGCAGTCTGTGCTGTGTGAGCGTGCAGTCTGTGCTGTGTGAGCGTGCAGTCTGTGCTGTGAGTGTGCAGTCTGTGCTGTGAGTGTGCAGTCTGTGCTGTGTGAGTGTGCAGTCTGTGCTGTGAGTGTGCAGTCTGTGCTGTGAGTGTGCAGTCTGTGCTGTGTGAGTGTGCAGTCTGTGCTGTGAGTGTGCAGTCTGTGCTGTATGAGCGTGCTGTCTGAGCTGTGTGAGCGTGCAGTCTGTGCTGTGTGAGCGTGCAGTCTGTGCTGTGAGTGTGCAGTCTGTGCTGTGAGTGTGCAGTCTGTGCTGTGTGAGCGTGCAGTCTGTGCTGTGAGTGTGCAGTCTGTGCTGTGTGAGCGTGCAGTCTGTGCTGTGAGTGTGCAGTCTGTGCTGTGAGTGTGCAGTCTGTGCTGTGTGAGCGTGCAGTCTGTGCTGTGTGAGCGTGCTGTCTGTGCTGTGAGTGTGCAGTCTGTGCTGTGTGAGCGTGCAGTCTGTGCTGTGAGTGTGCTGTCTGTGCTGTGAGTGTGCAGTCTGAGCTGTGTGAGTGAGCAGTCTGTGCTGTGTGAGCGTGCAGTCTGTGCTGTGAGTGTGCAGTCTGTGCTGTGTGAGCGTGCAGTCTGTGCTGTGTGAGTGTGCTGTCTGTGCTGTGAGTGTGCAGTCTGTGCTGTGTGAGCGTGCAGTCTGTGCTGTGTGAGTGTGCAGTCTGTGCTGTGAGTGTGCAGTCTGAGCTGTGTGAGTGAGCAGTCTGTGCTGTGTGAGCGTGCAGTCTGTGCTGTGAGTGTGCAGTCTGTGCTGTGTGAGCGTGCAGTCTGTGCTGTGTGAGTGTGCAGTCTGTGCTGTGAGTGTGCAGTCTGTGCTGTGTGAGCGTGCAGTCTGTGCTGTGAGTGTGCAGTCTGTGCTGTGAGTGTGCAGTCTGTGCTGTGTGAGCATGCTGTCTGTGCTGTGTGAGCGTGCAGTCTGTGCTGTGTGAGCGTGCAGTCTGTGCTGTGAGTGTGCTGTCTGTGCTGTGAGTGTGCAGTCTGAGCTGTGTGAGTGAGCAGTCTGTGCTGTGTGAGCGTGCAGTCTGTGCTGTGAGTGTGCAGTCTGTGCTGTGTGAGCGTGCAGTCTGTGCTGTGAGTGTGCTGTCTGTGCTGTGAGTGTGCAGTCTGAGCTGTGTGAGTGAGCAGTCTGTGCTGTGTGAGCGTGCAGTCTGTGCTGTGAGTGTGCAGTCTGTGCTGTGTGAGCGTGCAGTCTGTGCTGTGTGAGTGTGCTGTCTGTGCTGTGAGTGTGCAGTCTGTGCTGTGTGAGCTTGCAGTCTGTGCTGTGTGAGTGTGCAGTCTGTGCTGTGAGTGTGCAGTCTGAGCTGTGTGAGTGAGCAGTCTGTGCTGTGTGAGCGTGCAGTCTGTGCTGTGAGTGTGCAGTCTGTGCTGTGTGAGCGTGCAGTCTGTGCTGTGTGAGTGTGCAGTCTGTGCTGTGAGTGTGCAGTCTGAGCTGTGTGAGTGAGCAGTCTGTGCTGTGTGAGCGTGCAGTCTGTGCTGTGAGTGTGCTGTCTGTGCTGTGAGTGTGCAGTCTGTGCTGTGTGAGTGTGCAGTCTGTGCTGTGTGAGTGTGCAGTCTGTGCTGTGAGTGTGCAGTCTGAGCTGTGTGAGTGAGCAGTCTGTGCTGTGTGAGCGTGCAGTCTGTGCTGTGAGTGTGCTGTCTGTGCTGTGAGTGTGCATTCTGTGCTGTGTGAGTGTGCAGTCTGTGCTGTGTGAGTGTGCAGTCTGAGCTGTGTGAGTGAGCAGTCTGTGCTGTGTGAGCGTGCTGTCTGTGCTGTGTGAGCGTGCAGTCTGTGCTGTGAGCGTGCAGTCTGTGCTGTGTGAGTGTGCAGTCTGAGCTGTGTGAGTGAGCAGTCTGTGCTGTGTGAGCGTGCAGTCTGTGCTGTATGAGCGTGCTGTCTGTGCTGTGTGAGTGTGCAGTCTGTGCTGTGTGAGCGTGCAGTCTGTGCTGTATGAGCGTGCAGTCTGTGCTGTGAGCGTGCAGTCTGTGCTGTATGAGCGTGCTGTCTGTGCTGTGTGAGTGTGCAGTCTGTGCTGTGAGCGTGCAGTCTGTGCTGTATGAGCGTGCTGTCTGTGCTGTGTGAGTGTGCAGTCTGTGCTGTGTGAGTGTGCTGTCTGTGCTGTATGAGCGTGCTGTCTGTGCTGTGTGAGTGTGCAGTCTGTGCTGTGTGAGTGTGCAGTCTGTGCTGTGTGAGTGTGCAGTCTGTGCTGTGAGCGTGCAGTCTGTGCTGTATGAGCGTGCTGTCTGTGCTGTGTGAGTGTGCAGTCTGTGCTGTGTGAGTGTGCTGTCTGTGCTGTATGAGCGTGCTGTCTGTGCTGTGTGAGTGTGCAGTCTGTGCTGTGTGAGCATGCAGTCTGTGCTGTGTGAGTGTGCAGTCTGTGCTGTGTGAGCGTGCAGTCTGTGCTGTATGAGCGTGCTGTCTGTGCTGTGTGAGTGTGCAGTCTGTGCTGTGTGAGCGTGCAGTCTGTGCTGTATGAGCGTGCTGTCTGTGCTGTGTGAGCCTGCAGTCTGTGCTGTGTGAGTGTGCAGTCTGTGCTGTGTGAGTGTGCAGTCTGTGCTGTGTGAGTGTGCAGTCTGTGCTGTGTGAGCGTGCAGTCTGTGCTGTGAGCGTGCAGTCTGTGCTGTATGAGCGTGCAGTCTGTGCTGTGTGAGTGTGCAGTCTGTGCTGTGTGAGTGTGCAGTCTGTGCTGTGAGCGTGCAGTCTGTGCTGTATGAGCGTGCTGTCTGTGCTGTGTGAGCGTGCAGTCTGTGCTGTGTGAGTGAGCAGTCTGAGCTGTGTGAGCGTGCTGTCTGTGCTGTGTGAGTGTGCAGTCTGTGCTGTGTGAGTGAGCAGTCTGAGCTGTGAGTGTGCAGTCTGTGCTGTGTGAGTGTGCAGTCTGTGGTGTGTGAGTGTGCAGTCTGAGCTGTGAGTGTGCAGTCTGTGCTGTGTGAGTGTGCAGTCTGTGCTGTGAGCGTGCAGTCTGTGCTGTATGAGCGTGCTGTCTGTGCTGTGTGAGCATGCAGTCTGTGCTGTGTGAGTGTGCAGTCTGTGCTGTGAGTGTGCAGTCTGTGCTGTGTGAGTGTGCAGTCTGTGCTGTGTGAGCATGCTGTCTGTGCTGTGTGAGTGTGCAGTCTGTGCTGTGTGAGCATGCAGTCTGAGCTGTGTGAGTGAGCAGTCTGTGCTGTGTGAGCATGCTGTCTGTGCTGTGTGAGTGTGCAGTCTGTGCTGTGTGAGCGTGCAGTCTGTGCTGTGTGAGTGTGCAGTCTGTGCTGTGTGAGTGTGCAGTCTGAGCTGTGTGAGCGTGCAGTCTGAGCTGTATGAGTGTGCAGTCTGTGCTGTGTGAGTGCGCAGTCTGTGCTGTGTGAGTGTGCTGTCTGTGCTGTGTGAGCGTGCAGTCTGTGCTGTGTGAGTGTGCTGTCTGTGCTGTGTGAGTGTGCAGTCTGTGCTGTATGAGTGTGCAGTCTGTGCTGTATGAGTGTGCTGTCTGTGCTGTGTGAGCATGCAGTCTGTGCTGTGTGAGTGTGCAGTCTGTGCTGTGTGAGTGTGCAGTCTGAGCTGTGTGAGCGTGCAGTCTGAGCTGTATGAGCGTGCTGTCTGTGCTGTGTGAGTGTGCAGTCTGTGCTGTATGAGTGTGCAGTCTGTGCTGTATGAGTGTGCTGTCTGTGCTGTGTGAGCGTGCAGTCTGTGCTGTGTGAGTGTGCAGTCTGTGCTGTGTGAGTGTGCAGTCTGTGCTGTGAGCGTGCAGTCTGTGCTGTGTGAGTGTGCAGTCTGTGCTGTGTGAGCGTGCAGTCTGTGCTGTATGAGTGTGCAGTCTGTGCTGTATGAGTGTGCTGTCTGTGCTGTGTGAGCGTGCAGTCTGTGCTGTGTGAGTGTGCAGTCTGTGCTGTGTGAGTGTGCAGTCTGTGCTGTGTGAGTCCGCAGTCTGTGCTGTATGAGTGTGCAGTCTGTGCTGTGTGAGTGTGCAGTCTGTGCTGTGAGTGTGCAGTCTGTGCTGTGTGAGTGTGCAGTCTGTGCTGTGTGAGTGTGCAGTCTGTGCTGTGTGAGTGTGCAGTCTGTGCTGTGTGACTGTGCAGTCTGTGCTGTGAGTGTGCAGTCTGTGCTGTGTGAGTGTGCAGTCTGTGCTGTGTGAGTGTGCAGTCTGTGCTGTGTGAGTGTGCAGTCTGTGTTGTGTGAGCATGCTGTCTGTGCTGTGTGAGTGTGCAGTCTGTGCTGTGAGTGTGCAGTCTGTGCTGTGTGAGTGTGCAGTCTGTGCTGTGAGTGTGCAGTCTGTGCTGTGTGAGTGTGCAGTCTGTGCTGTGAGTGTGCAGTCTGTGCTGTGTGAGTGTGCAGTCTGTGCTGTGTGAGTGTGCAGTCTGTGCTGTGTGAGTGTGCAGTCTGTGCTGTGAGTGTGCAGTCTGTGCTGTGTGAGTGTGCAGTCTGTGCTGTGTGAGTGTGCAGTCTGTGCTGTGTGAGTGTGCTGTCTGTGCTGTGTGAGTGTGCAGTCTGTGCTGTGAGTGTGCAGTCTGTGCTGTGAGTGTGCAGTCTGTGCTGTGTGAGTGTGCAGTCTGTGCTGTGAGTGTGCAGTCTGTGCTGTGTGAGTGTGCTGTCTGTGCTGTGTGAGCGTGCAGTCTGTGCTGTGAGTGTGCAGTCTGAGCTGTGTGAGTGTGCAGTCTGTGCTGTGTGAGCGTGCAGTCTGTGCTGTGTGAGTGTGCAGTCTGTGCTGCGAGTGTGCAGTCTGTGCTGTGAGTGTGCAGTCTGTGCTGTATGAGTGTGCTGTCTGTGCTGTGTGAGTGTGCAGTCTGTGCTGTGAGTGTGCAGTCTGTGCTGTGAGTGTGCAGTCTGTGCTGTGTGAGTGTGCAGTCTGTGCTGTGAGTGTGCAGTCTGTGCTGTGAGTGTGCAGTCTGTGCTGTGTGAGTGTGCAGTCTGTGCTGTGAGTGTGCAGTCTGTGCTGTGTGAGTGTGCTGTCTGTGCTGTGTGAGCGTGCAGTCTGTGCTGTGAGTGTGCAGTCTGAGCTGTGTGAGTGTGCAGTCTGTGCTGTGTGAGCGTGCAGTCTGTGCTGTGTGAGTGTGCAGTCTGTGCTGCGAGTGTGCAGTCTGTGCTGTGAGTGTGCAGTCTGTGCTGTATGAGTGTGCTGTCTGTGCTGTGTGAGCGTGCAGTCTGTGCTGTGAGTGTGCAGTCTGTGCTGTGAGTGTGCAGTCTGTGCTGTGTGAGCATGCTGTCTGTGCTGTGTGAGTGTGCAGTCTGTGCTGTGTGAGTGTGCAGTCTGAGCTGTGAGTGTGCAGTCTGTGCTGTGAGTGTGCAGTCTGTGCTGTGAGTGTGCAGTCTGTGCTGTGAGTGTGCAGTCTGTGCTGTGTGAGTGTGCTGTCTGTGCTGTGTGAGCGTGCAGTCTGTGCTGTGAGTGTGCAGTCTGAGCTGTGTGAGTGTGCAGTCTGTGCTGTGTGAGTGTGCAGTCTGTGCTGTGTGAGTGTGCAGTCTGTGCTGTGTGAGTGTGCAGTCTGTGCTGTGTGAGCGTGCAGTCTGTGCTGTGTGAGTGTGCAGTCTGTGCTGTGTGAGTGTGCAGTCTGTGCTGTGAGTGTGCAGTCTGTGCTGTGTGAGTGTGCTGTCTGTGCTGTGTGAGCGTGCAGTCTGTGCTGTGAGTGTGCAGTCTGAGCTGTGTGAGTGTGCAGTCTGTGCTGTGTGAGTGTGCAGTCTGTGCTGTGTGAGCGTGCAGTCTGTGCTGTGTGAGTGTGCAGTCTGTGCTGTGTGAGTGTGCAGTCTGTGCTGTGAGTGTGCAGTCTGTGCTGTGAGTGTGCAGTCTGTGCTGTGTGAGTGTGCAGTCTGTGCTGTGTGAGTGTGCAGTCTGTGCTGTGTGAGCGTGCAGTCTGTGCTGTGTGAGTGTGCAGTCTGTGCTGTGTGAGCGTGCAGTCTGTGCTGTGAGTGAGCAGTCTGTGCTGTGTGAGTGTGCTGTCTGTGCTGTGTGAGCGTGCAGTCTGAGCTGTGTGAGTGTGCAGTCTGTGCTGTGTGAGTGTGCAGTCTGTGCTGTGTGAGCGTGCAGTCTGTGCTGTGTGAGTGTGCAGTCTGTGCTGTGTGAGTGTGCAGTCTGTGCTGTGAGTGTGCAGTCTGTGCTGTGAGTGTGCAGTCTGTGCTGTGTGAGTGTGCAGTCTGTGCTGTGTGAGTGTGCAGTCTGTGCTGTGTGAGCGTGCAGTCTGTGCTGTGTGAGCGTGCAGTCTGTGCTGTGAGTGTGCAGTCTGAGCTGTGTGAGTGTGCAGTCTGTGCTGTGTGAGCATGCTGTCTGTGCTGTGTGAGTGTGCAGTCTGTGCTGTGTGAGCGTGCAGTCTGTGCTGTGTGAGTGTGCAGTCTGTGCTGTGTGAGTGTGCAGTCTGTGCTGTGTGAGTGTGCAGTCTGTGCTGTGTGAGTGTGCAGTCTGTGCTGTGTGAGTGTGCAGTCTGTGCTGTGAGTGTGCAGTCTGTGCTGTGTGAGTGTGCAGTCTGTGCTGTGTGAGCGTGCAGTCTGTGCTGTGTGAGCGTGCAGTCTGTGCTGTGTGAGCGTGCAGTCTGTGCTGTGTGAGTGTGCAGTCTGTGCTGTGAGTGTGCAGTCTGTGCTGTGTGAGTGTGCAGTCTGTGCTGTGTGAGTGTGCAGTCTTTGCTGTGTGAGCGTACAGTCTGTGCTGTGAGTGTGCAGTCTGTGCTGTGAGTGTGCAGTCTGTGCTGTGTGAGAGTGCAGTCTGTGCTGTGAGCGTTCAGTCTGTGCTGTGTGAGTGTGCAGTCTGTGCTGTGAGCGTGCAGTCTGTGCTGTGTGAGTGTGCAGTCTGTGCTGTGTGAGTGTGCAGTCTGTGCTGTGAGTGTGCAGTCTGTGCTGTGTGAGTGTGCAGTCTGTGCTGTGTGAGTGTGCAGTCTGTGCTGTGTGAGTGTGCAGTCTGTGCTGTGTGAGAGTGCAGTCTGTGCTGTGAGCGTGCAGTCTGTGCTGTGTGAGTGTGCAGTCTGTGCTGTGTGAGCGTGCAGTCTGTGCTGTGAGCGTGCAGTCTGTGCTGTGAGTGTGCAGTCTGTGCTGTGTGAGCGTGCAGTCTGTGCTGTGAGCGTGCAGTCTGTGCTGTGTGAGTGTGCAGTCTGTGCTGTGAGTGTGCAGTCTGTGCTGTGTGAGTGTGCAGTATGTGCTGTGTGAGCGTGCAGTCTGTGCTGTGTGAGTGTGCAGTCTGTGCTGTGTGAGTGAGCAGTCTGTCCTGGAATGTGCAGTCTGTGCTGTATGAGCGTGCAGTCTGTGCTGTGTGAGTGTGCAGTCTGTGCTGTGTGAGTGTGCAGTCTGTCCTGGAATGTGCAGTCTGTGCTGTATGAGCGTGCAGTCTGTGCTGTGTGAATGCGCAGTCTGTGCTGTGAGTGTGCAGTCTGTGCTGTGTGAGTGTGCAGTCTGTGCTGTGTGAGCGTGCAGTCTGTGCTGTATGAGTGTGCAGTCTGAGCTGTGTGAGTGTGCAGTCTGTGCTGTGAGTGTGCATTCTGTGCTGTGTGAGCGTGCAGTCTGTGCTGTGTGAGAGTGCAGTCTGTGCTGTGTGAGTGTGCACTCTGTGCTGTGAGTGCGCAGTCTGTGCTGTGTGAGCATGCAGTCTGTGCTGTGTGAGTGCGCAGTCTGTGCTGTGTGAGTGCGCAGTCTGTGCTGTGTGAGTGTGCAGTCTGTGCTGTGTGAGTGTGCAGTCTGTGCTGTGTGAGTGCGCAGTCTGTGCTGTATGAGTGTGCAGTCTGAGCTATGTGAGTGTGCAGTCTGAGCTGTGTGAGTGTGCAGTCTGTGCTGTGTGAGTGTGCAGTCTGTGCTGTGTGAGTGTGCAGTCTGTGCTGTATGAGTGTGCAGTCCGAGTTGTGTGAGTGTGCAGTCTGAGCTGTGTGAGTGTGCAGTCTGTGCTGTGTGAGCGTGCAGTCTGTGCTGTGTGAGCGTGCAGTCTGGGCTGTGTGTGTGCGCAGTCTGTGCTGTGTGAGCATGCAGTCTGTGCTGTGTGAGTGTGCAGTCTGTGCTGTGTGAGAATGCAGTCTGTGCTCTGTCAGCGTGCAGTCTGTGCTGTGTGAGCGTGCAGTCTGTGCTGTGTGAGCGTGCAGTCTGAGCTGTGTGAGCGTGCAGTCTGTGCTGTGTCAGCGTGCAGTCTGTGCTGTATGGGTGTGCAGTCTGTGCTGTGTGAGTGTGCAGTCTGTGCTGTGTGAGCGTGCAGTCTGTGCTGTATGGGTGTGCAGTCTGTGCTGTGTGAGTGTGCAGTCTGTGCTGTGTGAGCGTGCAGTCTGTGCTGTGTGAGCGTGCAGTCTGTGCTGTGAGTGTGCAGTCTGTGCTGTGTGAGTGCGCAGTCTGTGCTGTATGGGTGTGCAGTCTGTGCTGTGTGAGTGTGCAGTCTGTGCCGTGTGTGTGCGCAGTCTGTGCCGTGTGTGTGCGCAGTCTGTGCTGTGTGAGTGCGCAGCCTGTACTGTGTGAGTGCGCAGTCTGTGCTGTGTGTGTGCAGTCTGTGCTGTGTGAGTGTGCAGTCTGTGCTGTGTGAGCGTGCACTGCGTGCTGTGTAAGCGTGCACTGTGTGCTTTGTAAGTGTGCAGTCTGTGCTGTGTGAGTGTGCAGTCTGTGCTGTGTGTGCAGTCTGTGCTGTGTGAGTGTGCAGTCTGTGCTGTGTGAGTGTGCACTGTGTGCTTTGTGATCGTGCAGTCTGTGCTGTGTGAGTGTGCACTGTGTGCTGTGTGTGTGCAGTCTGTGCTGTGTGTGTGCAGTCTGTGCTGTGTGAGTGTGCAGTCTGTGCGTGCAGTCTGTGCGTATGAGTGAGCAGTCTGTGCTGTGTGAGTGTGCACTGTGTGCTGTGTAAGTGTGCAGTCTGTGCTGTGTAAGTGTGCAGTCTGTGCTGTGAGTGTGCAGTCTGCTGTGTGAGTGTGCAGTCTGCTGTGTGAGTGTGCAGTCTGCTGTGTGAGTGTGCAGTCTGTGCTGTGTGAGTGTGCAGTCTGTGCTGTGAGTGTGCAGTCTGTGCTGTGGGTGTGCAGTCTGTGCTGTGAGTGTGCAGTCTGTGCTGTGTGAGTGTGCAGTCTGTGCTGTGAGTGTGCAGTCTGTGCTGTATGAGTGTGCAGTCTGTGCTGTATGAGTGTGCAGTCTGTGCTGAATGAGTGTGCAGTCTGTGCTGAATGGGTGTGCAGTCTGTGCTGAATGGGTGTGCAGTCTGTGCTGTGTGAGTGTGCAGTCTGAGCTGTGTGAGTGTGCAGTCTGTGCTGTGTGAGTGTGCAGCCTGTGCTGTATGAGTGTGCAGTCTGAGTTGTGTGAGTGTGCAGTCTGTGCTGTGTGAGTGTGCAGTCTGTGCTGTGTGAGTGTGCAGTCTGTGCTGTGTGAGTGTGCAGTCTGTGCTGTGAGTGTGCAGTCTGTGCTGTGTGAGTGTGCAGTCTGTGCTGTGTGAGCGTGCAGTCTGTGCTGTGTGAGCGTGCAGTCTGTGCTGTGTGAGCGTGCAGTCTGTGCTGTGTGAGTGTGCAGTCTGTGCTGTGAGTGTGCAGTCTGTGCTGTGTGAGTGTGCAGTCTGTGCTGTGTGAGTGTGCAGTCTTTGCTGTGTGAGCGTGCAGTCTTTGCTGTGTGAGTGTGCAGTCTGTGCTGTGTGAGTGTGCTGTCTGTGCTGTGTGAGCGTGCAGTCTGTGCTGTGAGTGTGCAGTCTGTGCTGTGAGTGTGCAGTCTGAGCTGTGTGAGTGAGCAGTCTGTGCTGTGTGAGTGTGCAGTCTGTGCTGTGAGTGTGCTGTCTGTGCTGTGTGAGTGTGCAGTCTGTGCTGTGAGTGTGCAGTCTGTGCTGTGTGAGCATGCTGTCTGTGCTGTGTGAGTGTGCAGTCTGTGCTGTGAGTGTGCAGTCTGTGCTGTGAGTGTGCTGTCTGTGCTGTGTGAGTGAGCAGTCTGTGCTGTGTGAGTGTGCAGTCTGTGCTGTGAGTGTGCAGTCTGTGGTGTATGAGTGTGCAGTCTGTGCTGTGTGAGTGTGCAGTCTGTGCTGTGAGTGTGCAGTCTGTGCTGTGAGTGTGCAGTCTGTGCTGTGTGAGTGTGCAGTCTGTGCTGTGTGAGCATGTAGTCTGTGCTGTGTGAGTGTGCAGTCTGTGCTGTGTGAGTGTGCAGTCTGTGCTGTGAGTGTGCAGTCTGTTCTGTATGAGTGTGCAGTCTGTGCTGTGTGAGTGTGCTGTCTGTGCTGTGAGTGTGCAGTCTGTGCTGTATGAGTGTGCAGTCTATGCTGTGTGAGAGTGCAGTCTGTGCTGTGTGAGTGTGCAGTCTGTCCTGGAATGTGCAGTCTGTGCTGTGTGAGCGTGCAGTCTGTGCTGTGAGTGTGCAGTCTGTGCTGTGTGAGTGTGCAGTCTGTGCTGTATGAGCGTGCAGTCTGTGCTGTGTGAGTGCGCAGTCTGTGCTGTGAGCGTGCAGTCTGTGCTGTGTGAGCGTGCAGTCTGTGCTGTGAGTGTGCAGTCTGTGCTGTGTGAGTGTGCAGTCTGTGCTGTGTGAGTGTGCAGTCTGTGCTGTGAGTGTGCAGTCTGTGCTGTATGAGTGTGCAGTCTGTGCTGTGTGAGTGTGCAGTCTGTGCTGTGTGAGTGTGCAGTATGTGCTGTGTGAGCGTGCAGTCTGTGCTGTGTGAGTGTGCAGTCTGTGCTGTGTGAGTGAGCAGTCTGTCCTGGAATGTGCAGTCTGTGCTGTATGAGCGTGCAGTCTGTGCTGTGTGAGTGTGCAGTCTGTGCTGTGTGAGTGTGCAGTCTGTCCTGGAATGTGCAGTCTGTGCTGTATGAGCGTGCAGTCTGTGCTGTGTGAATGCGCAGTCTGTGCTGTGAGTGTGCAGTCTGTGCTGTGTGAGTGTGCAGTCTGTGCTGTGTGAGCGTGCAGTCTGTGCTGTATGAGTGTGCAGTCTGAGCTGTGTGAGTGTGCAGTCTGTGCTGTGAGTGTGCATTCTGTGCTGTGTGAGCGTGCAGTCTGTGCTGTGTGAGAGTGCAGTCTGTGCTTTGTGAGTGTGCACTCTGTGCTGTGAGTGCGCAGTCTGTGCTGTGTGAGCATGCAGTCTGTGCTGTGTGAGTGCGCAGTCTGTGCTGTGTGAGTGCGCAGTCTGTGCTGTGTGAGTGTGCAGTCTGTGCTGTGTGAGTGTGCAGTCTGTGCTGTGTGAGTGCGCAGTCTGTGCTGTATGAGTGTGCAGTCTGAGCTATGTGAGTGTGAAGTCTGAGCTGTGTGAGTGTGCAGTCTGTGCTGTGTGAGTGTGCAGTCTGTGCTGTGTGAGTGCGCAGTCTGTGCTGTGTGAGTGTGCAGTCTGTGCTGTGTGAGTGTGCAGTCTGTGCTGTGTGAGTGCGCAGTCTGTGCTGTATGAGTGTGCAGTCTGAGCTATGTGAGTGTGCAGTCTGAGCTGTGTGAGTGTGCAGTCTGTGCTGTGTGAGTGTGCAGTCTGTGCTGTGTGAGTGTGCAGTCTGTGCTGTATGAGTGTGCAGTCCGAGTTGTGTGAGTGTGCAGTCTGTGCTGTGTGAGTGTGCAGTCTGTGCTGTGTGAGCGTGCAGTCTGTGCTGTGTGAGCGTGCAGTCTGAGCTGTGTGAGCGTGCAGTCTGTGCTGTGTCAGCGTGCAGTCTGTGCTGTATGGGTGTGCAGTCTGTGCTGTGTGAGTGTGCAGTCTGTGCTGTGTGAGCGTGCAGTCTGTGCTGTATGGGTGTGCAGTCTGTGCTGTGTGAGTGTGCAGTCTGTGCTGTGTGAGCGTGCAGTCTGTGCTGTGTGAGCGTGCAGTCTGTGCTGTGAGTGTGCAGTCTGTGCTGTGTGAGTGCGCAGTCTGTGCTGTATGGGTGTGCAGTCTGTGCTGTGTGAGTGTGCAGTCTGTGCCGTGTGTGTGCGCAGTCTGTGCCGTGTGTGTGCGCAGTCTGTGCTGTGTGAGTGCGCAGCCTGTACTGTGTGAGTGCGCAGTCTGTGCTGTGTGTGTGCAGTCTGTGCTGTGTGAGTGTGCAGTCTGTGCTGTGTGAGCGTGCACTGCGTGCTGTGTAAGCGTGCACTGTGTGCTTTGTAAATGTGCAGTCTGTGCTGTGTGAGTGTGCAGTCTGTGCTGTGTGTGCAGTCTGTGCTGTGTGAGTGTGCAGTCTGTGCTGTGTGAGTGTGCACTGTGTGCTTTGTGATCGTGCAGTCTGTGCTGTGTGAGTGTGCACTGTGTGCTGTGTGTGTGCAGTCTGTGCTGTGTGTGTGCAGTCTGTGCTGTGTGAGTGTGCAGTCTGTGCGTGCAGTCTGTGCTTATGAGTGAGCAGTCTGTGCTGTGTGAGTGTGCACTGTGTGCTGTGTAAGTGTGCAGTCTGTGCTGTGTAAGTGTGCAGTCTGTGCTGTGAGTGTGCAGTCTGCTGTGTGAGTGTGCAGTCTGCTGTGTGAGTGTGCAGTCTGCTGTGTGAGTGTGCAGTCTGTGCTGTGTGAGTGTGCAGTCTGTGCTGTGAGTGTGCAGTCTGTGCTGTGGGTGTGCAGTCTGTGCTGTGAGTGTGCAGTCTGTGCTGTGTGAGTGTGCAGTCTGTGCTGTGAGTGTGCAGTCTGTGCTGTATGAGTGTGCAGTCTGTGCTGTATGAGTGTGCAGTCTGTGCTGTATGAATGTGCAGTCTGTGCTGTATGAGTGTGCAGTCTGTGCTGTATGAGTGTGCAGTCTGTGCTGTATGAGTGTGCAGTCTGAGTTGTGTGAGTGTGCAGTCTGAGCTGTGTGAGTGTGCAGTCTGTGCTGTATGAGTGTGCAGTCTGTGCTGAATGAGTGTGCAGCCTGTGCTGAATGGGTGTGCAGTCTGTGCTGAATGGGTGTGCAGTCTGTGCTGTGTGAGTGTGCAGTCTGAGCTGTGTGAGTGTGCAGTCTGTGCTGTGTGAGTGTGCAGCCTGTGCTGTATGAGTGTGCAGTCTGAGTTGTGTGAGTGTGCAGTCTGTGCTGTGTGAGTGTGCAGTCTGTGCTGTATGAGATTGCAGTCTGTGCTGAATGAGTGTGCAGTCTGTGCTGAATGGGTGTGCAGTCTGTGCTGTGTGAGTGTGCAGTCTGTGCTGTATGAGTGTGCAGTCTGTGCTGTGTGAGTGCGCGGTCTGTGCTGTGTGAGCGTACAGTCTATGCTGTATGAGTGTGCAGTCTGTGCTGAATGAGTGTGCAGTCTGTGCTGTGAGTGTGCAGTCTGTGCTGTATGAGTGTGCAGCCTGTGCTGTATGAGTGTGCAGTCTGTGCTGTGTGAGTGTGCAGTCTGTGCTGTATGAGTGTGCAGTTTGTGCTGTATCTGCGTGCAGTCTGTGCTGTGTGAGTGTGCAGTCTGTGCTGTGAGTGTGCAGTCTGTGCTGTGAGTGTGCAGTCTGTGCTGTGTGAGTGTGCATTCTGTGCTGTGTGAGCGTGCAGTCTGTGCTGTATGAGTGTGCAGTCTGTGCTGTGAGTGTGCAGTCTGTGCTGTGTGAGTGTGCAGTCTGTGCTGTGAGTGTGCCGTCTGTGCTGTGTGAGCGTGCAGTCTGTGCTGTGTGAGCGTGCAGTCTGTGCTATGTGAGTGTGCAGTCTGTGCTGTGTGAGTGTGCTGTCTGTGCTGTGTGAGTGTGCAGTCTGTGCTGTGAGTGTGCAGTCTGTGCTGTGTGAGCATGCTGTCTGTGCTGTGTGAGCATGCTGTCTGTGCTGTGTGAGCGTGCAGTCTGTGCTGTGTGAGCGTGCAGTCTGTGCTGTGAGTGTGCTGTCTGTGCTGTGTGAGCATGCTGTCTGTGCTGTGTGAGCATGCTGTCTGTGCTGTGTGAGCGTGCAGTCTGTGCTGTATGAGTGTGCAGTCTGTCCTGGAATGTGCAGTCTGTGCTGTGAGTGTGCAGTCTGTGCTGTGTGAGTGTGCAGTCTGTGCTGTGAGTGTGCAGTCTGTGCTGTGTGAGTGTGCAGTCTGTGCTGTGAGTGTGCAGTCTGTGCTGTATGAGTGTGCAGTCTGTGCTGTATGAGTGTGCTGTCTGTGCTGTATGAGTGTGCAGTCTGTGCTGTATGAGTGTGCAGTCTGTGCTGTATGAGTGTGCAGTCTGTGCTGTATGAGTGTGCAGTCTGAGTTGTGTGAGTGTGCAGTCTGAGCTGTGTGAGTGTGCAGTCTGTGCTGTATGAGTGTGCAGTCTGTGCTGAATGAGTGTGCAGTCTGTGCTGAATTGGTGTGCAGTCTGTGCTGTGTGAGTGTGCAGTCTGAGCTGTGTGAGTGTGCAGTCTGTGCTGTGTGAGTGTGCAGTCTGTGCTGTGTGAGTGTGCAGTCTGTGCTGTATGAGTGTGCAGTCTGTGCTGTATGAGTGTGCAGTCTGAGTTGTGTGAGTGTGCAGTCTGAGCTGTGTGAGTGTGCAGTCTGTGCTGTATGAGTGTGCAGTCTGTGCTGAATGAGTATGCAGTCTGTGCTGAATCGGTGTGCAGTCTGTGCTGTGTGAGTGTGCAGTCTGTGCTGTATGAGTGTGCAGTCTGTGCTGTGTGAGTGCGCGGTCTGTGCTGTGTGAGCGTACAGTCTATGCTGTATGAGTGTGCAGTCTGAGTTGTGTGAGTGTGCAGTCTGTGCTGTGTGAGTGTGCAGTCTGTGCTGAATGAGTGTGCAGTCTGTGCTGTGAGTGTGCAGTCTGTACTGTATGAGTGTGCAGCCTGTGCTGTATGAGTGTGCAGTCTGTGCTGTATGAGTGTGCAGTCTGTGCTGTATCTGCGTGCAGTCTGTGCTGTGTGAGTGTGCAGTCTATGCTGTGAGTGTGCAGTCTGGCTGTATGAGCGTGCAGTCTGTGCTGTATGAGCGTGCAGTCTGTGCTGTATGAGTGTGCAGTCGGCTGTATGAGTGTGCAGTCTGTGCTGTGTGAGTGTGCAGCCTGCTGTATGAGTGTGCAGTCTGTGCTGTGTGAGCGTGCAGTCTGTGCTGTGAGTGTGCAGTCTGTGCTGTATGAGTGTGCAGTCTGTGCTGTGTGAGCGTGCAGTCTGTGCTGTGTGAGCGTGCAGTCTGTGCTGTGTGTGTGCGCAGTCTGTGCTGTGTGAGCGTGCAGTCTGTGCTGTATGAGTGTGCAGTCTGTGCTGTGTGAGTGTGCAGTCTGTGCTGTGTGAGTGTGCAGTCTGTGCTGTGTGAGTGTGCAGTCTGTGCTGTGTGAGTGTGCAGTCTGTGCTGTGTGAGTGTGCAGTCTGTGCTGTGTGAGTGTGCAGTCTGTGCTGTGAGTGTGCAGTCTGTGCTGTGAGTGTGCAGTCTGTGCTGTGTGAGTGTGCAGTCTGTGCTGTGTGAGTGTGCAGTCTGTGTTGTGTGAGTGTGCAGTCTGTGCTGTGTGAGTGTGCAGTCTGTGCTGTGAGTGTGCAGTCTGTGCTGTGAGTGTGCAGTCTGTGCTGTGTGAGTGTGCAGTCTGTGCTGTGAGTGTGCAGTCTGTGCTGTGTGAGTGTGCAGTCTGTGTTGTGTGAGTGTGCAGTCTGTGCTGTGTGAGTGTGCAGTCTGTGCTGTGTGAGTGTGCAGTCTGTGCTGTGAGTGTGCAGTCTGTGCTGTGAGTGTGCAGTCTGTGCTGTGAGTGTGCAGTCTGTGCTGTGTGAGTGTGCAGTCTGTGCTGTGAGTGTGCAGTCTGTGCTGTGAGTGTGCTGTCTGTGCTGTGTGAGCGTGCAGTCTGTGCTGTGTGAGTGTGCAGTCTGTGCTGTGTGAGTGTGCAGTCTGTGCTGTGTGAGTGTGCAGTCTGTGCTGTGAGTGTGCAGTCTGTGCTGTGTGAGTGTGCAGTCTGTGCTGTGTGAGTGTGCAGTCTGTGCTGTGTGAGTGTGCAGTCTGTGCTGTGTGAGTGTGCAGTCTGTGCTGTGAGTGTGCAGTCTGTGCTGTGTGAGCGTGCAGTCTGTGCTGTATGAGTGTGCAGTCTGTGCTGTGTGAGTGTGCAGTCTGTGCTGTGTCAGTGTGCAGTCTGCGCTGTGTGAGCGTGCAGTCTGTGCTGTGTGAGCGTGCAGTCTGTGCTGTGTGAGCATGCTGTCTGTGCTGTGTGAGCGTGCAGTCTGTGCTGTGAGTGTGCAGTCTGTGCTGTATGAGTGTGCAGTCTGTGCTGTGTGAGCGTGCAGTCTGTGCTGTATGAGTGTGCAGTCTGTGCTGTGAGTGTGCAGTCTGTGCTGTGTGAGTGTGCAGTCTGTGCTGTGTGAGCGTGCAGTCTGTGCTGTATGAGTGTGCAGTCTGTGCTGTGAGTGTGCAGTCTGGCTGTATGAGCGTGCAGTCTGTGCTGTATGAGCGTGCAGTCTGTGCTGTATGAGTGTGCAGTCGGCTGTATGAGTGTGCAGTCTGTGCTGTGTGAGTGTGCAGCCTGCTGTATGAGTGTGCAGTCTGTGCTGTGTGAGCGTGCAGTCTGTGCTGTGAGTGTGCAGTCTGTGCTGTATGAGTGTGCAGTCTGTGCTGTGTGAGCGTGCAGTCTGTGCTGTGTGAGCGTGCAGTCTGTGCTGTGTGTGTGCGCAGTCTGTGCTGTGTGAGCGTGCAGTCTGTGCTGTATGAGTGTGCAGTCTGTGCTGTGTGAGTGTGCAGTCTGTGCTGTGTGAGTGTGCAGTCTGTGCTGTGTGAGTGTGCAGTCTGTGCTGTGTGAGTGTGCAGTCTGTGCTGTGTGAGTGTGCAGTCTGTGCTGTGAGTGTGCAGTCTGTGCTGTGAGTGTGCAGTCTGTGCTGTGTGAGTGTGCAGTCTGTGCTGTGTGAGTGTGCAGTCTGTGCTGTGTGAGTGTGCAGTCTGTGCTGTGTGAGTGTGCAGTCTGTGCTGTGTGAGTGTGCAGTCTGTGCTGTGAGTGTGCAGTCTGTGCTGTGAGTGTGCAGTCTGTGCTGTGAGTGTGCAGTCTGTGCTGTGTGAGTGTGCAGTCTGTGCTGTGTGAGTGTGCAGTCTGTGCTGTGTGAGTGTGCAGTCTGTGCTGTGAGTGTGCAGTCTGTGCTGTGTGAGTGTGCAGTCTGTGCTGTGTGAGTGTGCAGTCTGTGCTGTGTGAGTGTGCAGTCTGTGCTGTGTGAGTGTGCAGTCTGTGCTGTGAGTGTGCAGTCTGTGCTGTGTGAGCGTGCAGTCTGTGCTGTATGAGTGTGCAGTCTGTGCTGTGTGAGTGTGCAGTCTGTGCTGTGTCAGTGTGCAGTCTGCGCTGTGTGAGCGTGCAGTCTGTGCTGTGTGAGCGTGCAGTCTGTGCTGTGTGAGCATGCTGTCTGTGCTGTGTGAGCGTGCAGTCTGTGCTGTGAGTGTGCAGTCTGTGCTGTATGAGTGTGCAGTCTGTGCTGTGTGAGCGTGCAGTCTGTGCTGTATGAGTGTGCAGTCTGTGCTGTGAGTGTGCAGTCTGTGCTGTGTGAGTGTGCAGTCTGTGCTGTGTGAGCGTGCAGTCTGTGCTGTATGAGTGTGCAGTCTGTGCTGTGAGTGTGCAGTCTGTGCTGTATGAGTGTGCAGTCTGTGCTGTATGAGTGTGCAGTCTGTGCTGTATGAGTGTGCAGTCTGTGCTGTGAGTGTGCAGTCTGTGCTGTGTGAGTGTGCAGTCTCTGCTGTGTGAGCGTGCAGTCTGTGCTGTGTGAGTGTGCAGTCTCTGCTGTGTGAGCGTGCAGTCTGTGCTGTGAGTGTGCAGTCTGTGCTGTATGAGTGTGCAGTCTGTGCTGTGTGAGTGTGCAGTCTGTGCTGTGAGTGTGCAGTCTGTGCTGTGTGAGTGTGCAGTCTGTGCTGTGAGTGTGCAGTCTGTGCTGTATGAGTGTGCAGTCTGTGCTGTGAGTGTGCAGTCTGTGCTGTGAGTGTGCAGTCTGTGCTGTGTCAGTGTGCAGTCTCTGCTGTGTGAGCGTGCAGTCTGTGCTGTGTGAGTGTGCAGTCTGTGCTGTGAGCGTGCAGTCTGTGCTGTGTGAGTGTGCAGTCTGTGCTGTGAGTGTGCAGTCTGTGCTGTGTGAGTGTGCAGTCTGTGCTGTGAGTGTGCAGTCTGTGCTGTATGAGTGTGCAGTCTGTGCTGTGAGTGTGCAGTCTGTGCTGTGAGTGTGCAGTCTGTGCTGTGAGTGTGCAGTCTGTGCTGTGTGAGTGTGCAGTCTCTGCTGTGTGAGCGTGCAGTCTGTGCTGTGTGAGTGTGCAGTCTGTGCTGTGAGCGTGCAGTCTGTGCTGTGAGTGTGCAGTCTGTGCTGTGAGTGTGCAGTCTGTGCTGTATGAGTGTGCAGTCTGTGCTGTGTGAGTGTGCAGTCTGTGCTGTGAGTGTGCAGTCTGTGCTGTGTGAGCGTGCAGTCTGTGCCGTGTGAGCGTGCAGTCTGTGCTGTGTGAGTGTGCAGTTTGTGCTGTGTGAGTGTGCAGTCTGTGCTGTGAGTGTGCAGTCTGTGCTGTGAGTGTGCAGTCTGTGCTGTATGAGTGTGCAGTCTGTGCTGTGTGAGTGTGCAGTCTGTGCTGTGAGTGTGCAGTCTGTGCTGTATGAGTGTGCAGTCTGTGCTGTGTGAGTGTGCAGTCTGTGCTGTGTGAGTGAGCAGTCTGTCCTGGAATGTGCAGTCTGTGCTGTATGAGCGTGCAGTCTGTGCTGTGTGAGTGCGCAGTCTGTGCTGTGAGTGTGCAGTCTGTGCTGTGTGAGTGTGCAGTCTGTGCTGTGAGTGTGCAGTCTGTGCTGTGAGTGTGCAGTCTGTGCTGTATGAGTGTGCAGTCTGTGCTGTGTGAGTGTGCAGTCTGTGCTGTGAGTGTGCAGTCTGTGCTGTATGAGTGTGCAGTCTGTGCTGTGTGAGTGTGCAGTCTGTGCTGTCTGAGTGTGCAGTCTGTCCTGGAATGTGCAGTCTGTGCTGTATGAGCGTGCAGTCTGTGCTGTGTGAGTGCGCAGTCTGTGCTGTGAGTGTGCAGTCTGTGCTGTGTGAGCGTGCAGTCTGTGCTGTGAGTGTGCAGTCTGTGCTGTGTGAGTGTGCAGTCTGTGCTGTATGAGCGTGCAGTCTGTGCTGTGTGAGTGTGCAGTCTGTGCTGTGAGTGTGCAGTCTGTGCTGTGTGAGCGTGCAGTCTGTGCTGTATGAGTGTGCAGTCTGCTGTATGAGTGTGCAGTCTGTGCTGTGTGAGTGTGCAGTCTGCTGTATGAGTGTGCAGTCTGTGCTGTGTGAGCGTGCAGTCTGTGCTGTGAGTGTGCAGTCTGTGCTGTGTGAGCGTGCAGTCTGTGCTGTGAGTGTGCAGTCTGTGCTGTGTGAGTGTGCAGTCTGTGCTGTGTGAGTGTGCAGTCTGTGCTGTGTGAGCGTGCAGTCTGTGCTGTGAGTGTGCAGTCTGTGCTGTGTGAGTGTGCAGTCTGTGCTGTGTGAGTCCGCAGTCTGTGCTGTATGAGTGTGCAGTCTGCTGTATGAGTGTGCAGTCTGTGCTGTGTGAGTGTGCAGTCTGCTGTATGAGTGTGCAGTCTGTGCTGTGTGAGCGTGCAGTCTGTGCTGTGAGTGTGCAGTCTGTGCTGTGTGAGCGTGCAGTCTGTGCTGTGAGTGTGCAGTATGTGCTGTGTGAGTGTGCAGTCTGTGCTGTGAGTGTGCAGTCTGTGCTGTGTGAGTGTGCAGACTGTGCTGTGTGAGCGTGCAGTCTGTGCTGTGTGAGCGTACAGTCTGTGCTGTGAGTGTGCAGTCTGTGCTGTGTGAGTGTGCAGTCTGTGCTGTGTGAGCGTGCAGTCTGTGCTGTGAGTGTGCAGTCTGTGCTGTGTGAGTGTGCAGTCTGTGCTGTGTGAGTGTGCAGTCTGTGCTGTGTGAGCGTGCAGTCTGTGCTGTGTGAGCGTGCAGTCTGTGCTGTGTGAGCGTGCAGTCTGTGCTGTGTGAGTGTGCAGTCTGTGCTGTGAGTGTGCAGTCTGTGCTGTGTGAGTGTGCAGTCTGTGCTGTGTGAGTGTGCAGTCTGTGCTGTGTGAGTGTGCAGTCTGTGCTGTGTGAGTGTGCAGTCTGTGCTGTGAGTGTGCAGTCTGTGCTGTATGAGTGTGCAGTCTGAGCTGTGTGAGTGTGCAGTCTGTGCTGTGTGAGCGTGCAGTCTGTGCTGTGAGTGTGCAGTCTGTGCTGTGTGAGTGTGCAGTCTGTGCTGTGTGAGTGTGCAGACTGTGCTGTGTGAGCGTGCAGTCTGTGCTGTGTGAGCGTGCAGTCTGTGCTGTGAGTGTGCAGTCTGTGCTGTGTGAGTGTGCAGTCTGTGCTGTGTGAGCATGCAGTCTGTGCTGTGAGTGTGCAGTCTGTGCTGTGTGAGTGTGCAGTCTGTGCTGTGTGAGCGTGCAGTCTGTGCTGTGAGTGTGCAGTCTGTGCTGTGTGAGTGTGCAGTCTGTGCTGTGTGAGTGTGCAGTCTGTGCTGTGTGAGCGTGCAGTCTGTGCTGTGTGAGCGTGCAGTCTGTGCTGTGAGTGTGCAGTCTGTGCAGTGTGAGTGTGCAGTCTGTGCTGTGTGAGTGTGCAGTCTGTGCTGTGAGCGTGCAGTCTGTGCTGTGAGTGCGCAGTCTGTGCTGTGTGAGCGTGCAGTCTGTGCTGTGAGTGTGCAGTCTGTGCTGTGTGAGTCCGCAGTCTGTGCTGTATGAGTGTGCAGTCTGCTGTATGAGTGTGCAGTCTGTGCTGTGTGAGTGTGCAGTCTGCTGTATGAGTGTGCAGTCTGTCCTGGAATGTGCAGTCTGTGCTGTATGAGTGTGCAGTCTGTGCTGTGTGAGCGTGCAGTCTGTGCTGTGAGTGTGCAGTCTGTGCTGTGTGAGCGTGCAGTCTGTGCTGTGAGTGTGCAGTCTGTGCTGTGTGAGTGTGCAGTCTGTGCTGTGTGAGCGTGCAGTCTGTGCTGTGTGAGTGTGCAGTCTGTGCTGTGAGTGTGCAGTCTGTGCTGTGAGCGTGCAGTCTGTGCTGTGTGAGCGTGCAGTCTGTGCTGTGAGTGTGCAGTCTGTGCTGTGTGAGCGTGCAGTCTGTGCTGTGAGTGTGCAGTCTGTGCTGTGTGAGCGTGCAGTCTGTGCTGTGAGTGTGCAGTCTGTGCTGTGTGAGCGTGCAGTCTGTGCTGTGAGTGTGCAGTCTGTGCTGTGTGAGTGTGCAGTCTGTGCTGTGTGAGCGTGCAGTCTGTGCTGTGTGAGCGTGCAGTCTGTGCTGTGAGTGTGCAGTCTGTGCTGTGTGAGTGTGCAGTCTGTGCTGTGTGAGTGTGCAGTCTGTGCTGTGAGTGTGCAGTCTGTGCTGTGAGTGTGCAGTCTGTGCTGTGTGAGTGTGCAGTCTCTGCTGTGTGAGCGTGCAGTCTGTGCTGTGTGAGTGTGCAGTCTGTGCTGTGAGCGTGCAGTCTGTGCTGTGAGTGTGCAGTCTGTGCTGTGAGTGTGCAGTCTGTGCTGTATGAGTGTGCAGTCTGTGCTGTGTGAGTGTGCAGTCTGTGCTGTGAGTGTGCAGTCTGTGCTGTGTGAGCGTGCAGTCTGTGCTGTGTGAGCGTGCAGTCTGTGCTGTGTGAGTGTGCAGTCTGTGCTGTGTGAGTGTGCAGTCTGTGCTGTGAGTGTGCAGTCTGTGCTGTGAGTGTGCAGTCTGTGCTGTATGAGTGTGCAGTCTGTGCTGTGTGAGTGTGCAGTCTGTGCTGTGAGTGTGCAGTCTGTGCTGTATGAGTGTGCAGTCTGTGCTGTGTGAGTGTGCAGTCTGTGCTGTGTGAGTGTGCAGTCTGTCCTGGAATGTGCAGTCTGTGCTGTATGAGCGTGCAGTCTGTGCTGTGTGAGTGCGCAGTCTGTGCTGTGAGTGTGCAGTCTGTGCTGTGTGAGCGTGCAGTCTGTGCTGTATGAGTGTGCAGTCTGCTGTATGAGTGTGCAGTCTGTGCTGTGAGTGTGCAGTCTGTGCTGTGTGAGCGTGCAGTCTGTGCTGTATGAGTGTGCAGTCTGCTGTATGAGTGTGCAGTCTGTGCTGTGTGAGTGTGCAGTCTGCTGTATGAGTGTGCAGTCTGTGCTGTGTGAGCGTGCAGTCTGTGCTGTGAGTGTGCAGTCTGTGCTGTGTGAGCGTGCAGTCTGTGCTGTGAGTGTGCAGTCTGTGCTGTGTGAGTGTGCAGTCTGTGCTGTGTGAGTGTGCAGTCTGTGCTGTGTGAGCGTGCAGTCTGTGCTGTGAGTGTGCAGTCTGTGCTGTATGAGTGTGCAGTCTGTGCTGTGTGAGTGTGCAGTCTGTGCTGTGTGAGCGTGCAGTCTGTGCTGTGAGCGTGCAGTCTGTGCTGTGTGAGTGTGCAGTCTGTGCTGTGTGAGTGTGCAGTCTGTGCTGTGTGAGTCCGCAGTCTGTGCTGTATGAGTGTGCAGTCTGCTGTATGAGTGTGCAGTCTGTGCTGTGTGAGTGTGCAGTCTGCTGTATGAGTGTGCAGTCTGTGCTGTGTGAGCGTGCAGTCTGTGCTGTGAGTGTGCAGTCTGTGCTGTGTGAGCGTGCAGTCTGTGCTGTGAGTGTGCAGTCTGTGCTGTGTGAGTGTGCAGTCTGTGCTGTGTGAGCGTGCAGTCTGTGCTGTGAGTGTGCAGTCTGTGCTGTGTGAGTGTGCAGTCTGTGCTGTGTGAGCGTGCAGTCTGTGCTGTGTGAGCGTGCAGTCTGTGCTGTGAGTGTGCAGTCTGTGCTGTGTGAGTGTGCAGTCTGTGCTGTGTGAGTGTGCAGTCTGTGCTGTGAGTGTGCAGTCTGTGCTGTGTGAGTGTGCAGTCTGTGCTGTGTGAGTGTGCAGTCTGTGCTGTGAGTGTGCAGTCTGTGCTGTATGAGTGTGCAGTCTGTGCTGTGTGAGTGTGCAGTCTGTGCTGTGTGAGTGTGCAGTCAGTTCTGTGTGAGCGTGCAGTCTGTGCTGTGAGTGTGCAGTCTGTGCTGTGTGAGCGTGCAGTCTGTGCTGTGTGAGCGTGCAGTCTGTGCTGTGAGTGTGCAGTCTGTGCTGTGTGAGTGCGCAGTCTGTGCTGTATGGGTGTGCAGTCTGTGCTGTGTGAGTGTGCAGTCTGTGCTGTGTGAGTGTGCAGTCTGTGCCGTGTGTGTGCGCAGTCTGTGCTGTGTGAGTGCGCAGTCTGTACTGTGTGAGTGCGCAGTCTGTGCTGTGTGTGTGCAGTCTGTGCTGTGTGAGTGTGCAGTCTGTGCTGTGTGAGCGTGCACTGCGTGCTGTGTATGCGTGCACTGTGTGCTTTGTAAGTGTGCAGTCTGTGCTGTGTGAGTGTGCAGTCTGTGCTGTGTGTGCAGTCTGTGCTGTGTGAGTGTGCAGTCTGTGCTGTGTGAGTGTGCACTGTGTGCTTTGTGATCGTGCAGTCTGTGCTGTGTGAGTGTGCACTGTGTGCTGTGTGTGTGCAGTCTGTGCTGTGTGAGTGTGCAGTCTGTGCTGTGTGAGTGTGCAGTCTGTGCGTGCAGTCTGTGCTTATGAGTGAGCAGTCTGTGCTGTGTGAGTGTGCAGTCTGCTGTGTGAGTGTGCAGTCTGCTGTGTGAGTGTGCAGTCTGCTGTGTGAGTGTGCAGTCTGTGCTGTGTGAGTGTGCAGTCTGTGCTGTGAGTGTGCAGTCTGTGCTGTGGGTGTGCAGTCTGTGCTGTGAGTGTGCAGTCTGTGCTGTATGAGTGTGCAGTCTGTGCTGTATGAGTGTGCAGTCTGTGCTGTATGAGTGTGCAGTCTGTGCTGTATGAATGTGCAGTCTGTGCTGTATGAGTGTGCAGTCTGTGCTGTATGAGTGTGCAGTCTGAGCTGTGAGAGTGTGCAGTCTGAGCTGTGTGAGTGTGCAGTCTGTGCTGTGTGAGTGTGCAGTCTGTGCTGTATGAGTGTGCAGTCTGAGTTGTGTGAGTGTGCAGTCTGAGCTGTGTGAGTATGCAGTCTGTGCTGTATGAGTGTGCAGTCTGTGCTGAATGAGTGTGCAGTCTGTGCTGAATGGGTGTGCAGTCTGTGCTGTGTGAGTGTGCAGTCTGTGCTGTATGAGTGTGCAGTCTGTGCTGTGTGAGTGCGCGGTCTGTGCTGTGTGAGCGTACAGTCTGTGCTGTATGAGTGTGCAGTCTGTGCTGAATGAGTGTGCAGTCTGTGCTGTGAGTGTGCAGTCTGAGCTGTATCTGCGTGCAGTCTGTGCTGTGAGTGTGCAGTCTGTGCTGTATGAGCGTGCAGTCTGTGCTGTATGAGTGTGCAGTCTGCTGTATGAGTGTGCAGTCTGTGCTGTGTGAGTGTGCAGTCTGCTGTATGAGTGTGCAGTCTGTGCTGTGTGAGCGTGCAGTCTGTGATGTGAGTGTGCAGTCTGTGCTGTATGAGTGAGCAGTCTGTGCTGTGAGTGTGCAGTCTGTGCTGTGTGAGCGTGCAGTCTGTGCTGTGAGTGTGCAGTCTGTGCTGTGTGAGCGTGCAGTCTGTGCTGTGTGAGCGTGCAGTCTGTGCTGTGTGAGCGTGCTGTCTGTGCTGTGTGAGCGTGCAGTCTGTGCTGTGTGAGCGTGCAGTCTGTGCTGTGTGAGTGTGCAGTCTGTGCTGTGTGAGTGTGCAGTCTGAGCTGTGAGTGTGCAGTCTGTGCTGTGTGAGTGTGCAGTCTGTGCTGTGTGAGCGTGCAGTCTGTGCTGTGAGTGTGCAGTCTGTGCTGTGTGAGCGTGCAGTCTGTGCTGTGAGTGTGCAGTCTGTGCTGTGTGAGCGTGCAGTCTGTGCTGTGTGAGCGTGCAGTCTGTGCTGTGTGAGTGTGCTGTCTGTGCTGTGTGAGTGTGCTGTCTGTGCTGTGTGAGCGTGCAGTCTGTGCTGTGTGAGTGTGCAGTCTGTGCTGTGTGAGTGTGCAGTCTGTGCTGTGTGAGTGAGCAGTCTGTGCTGTGAGTGCGCAGTCTGTGCTGTGTGAGTGTGCAGTCTGTGCTGTGTGAGTCCGCAGTCTGTGCTGTGTGAGCGTGCAGTCTGTGCTGTGTGAGCATGCAGTCTGTGCTGTGTGAGTGTGCAGTCTGTGCTGTGTGAGCGTGCTGTCTGTGCTGTGTGAGCGTGCAGTCTGTGCTGTGTGAGCGTGCAGTCTGTGCTGTGTGAGTGTGCAGTCTGTGCTGTGAGTGTGCAGTCTGAGCTGTATCTGCGTGCAGTCTGTGCTGTGTGAGCGTGCAGTCTGTGCTGTGTGAGCGTGCAGTCTGTGCTGTGTGAGTGTGCAGTCTGTGCTGTGAGAGTGTGCAGCCTGTGCTGTATGAGCGTGCAGTCTGTGCAGTGTGAGTGTGCAGTCTCAGCTGTGTGAGCGTGCAGTCTGAGCTGTGTGAGTGCGCAGTCTGTGCTGTGTGAGTGTGCAGTCTGTGCTGTGTGAGTGTGCAGTCTGAGCTGTCTGAGTGTGCAGTCTGTGCTGTGTGAGCGTGCAGTCTGTGCTGTGTGAGTGTGCAGTCTGTGCTGTCTGAGTGTGCAGTCTGTGCTGTGTGAGTGTGCAGTCTGTGCTGTGTGAGCGTGCAGTCTGTGCTGTGAGTGTGCAGTCTGAGCTGTATCTGCGTGCAGTCTGTGCTGTGAGCGTTCAGTCTGTGCTGTGTGAGTGTGCAGTCTGTGCTGTGTGAGTCTGCAGTCTGTGCTATGTGAGTGTGCAGTCTGTGCTGTGTGAGTGTGCAGTCTGTGCTGTGTGAGCGTGCAGTCTGAGCTGTGTGAGTGTGCAGTCTGTGCTGTGTGAGTCTGCAGTCTGTGCTGTGTGAGTGTGCAGTCTGCGCTGTGTGAGTGTGCAGTCTGTGCTGTGTGAGTGTGCAGTCTGTGCTGTGAGCGTTCAGTCTGTGCTGTGAGTGTGCAGTCTGTGCTGTGTGAGCGTGCAGTCTGTGCTGTGTGAGTGTGCAGTCTGTGCTGTGAGCGTTCAGTCTGTGCTGTGTGAGCGTTCAGTCTGTGCTGTGTGAGTGTGCAGTCTGTGCTGTGTGAGTCTGCAGTCTGTGCTATGTGAGTGTGCAGTCTGTGCTGTGTGAGTGTGCAGTCTGTGCTGTGTGAGCGTGCAGTCTGAGCTGTGTGAGTGTGCAGTCTGTGCTGTGTGAGTCTGCAGTCTGTGCTGTGTGAGTGTGCAGTCTGCGCTGTGTGAGTGTGCAGTCTGTGCTGTGTGAGTGTGCAGTCTGTGCTGTGAGCGTTCAGTCTGTGCTGTGAGTGTGCAGTCTGTGCTGTGTGAGCGTGCAGTCTGTGCTGTGTGAGTGTGCAGTCTGTGCTGTGAGCGTTCAGTCTGTGCTGTGTGAGCGTGCAGTCTGTGCTGTGTGAGCGTGCAGTCTGTGCTGTGAGTGTGCAGTCTGTGCTGTATGAGTGTGCAGTCTGTGCTGTGTGAGTGTGCAGTCTGAGCTGTGTGAGTGTGCAGTCTGTCCTGGAATGTGCAGTCTGTGCTGTATGAGCGTGCAGTCTGTGCTGTGTGAGTGCGCAGTCTGTGCTGTGAGTGTGCAGTCTGTGCTGTGTGAGTGCGCAGTCTGTGCTGTGAGTGTGCAGTCTGTGCTGTGTGAGCGTGCAGTCTGTGCTGTGAGTGTGCAGTCTGTGCTGTGTGAGTGTGCAGTCCGTGCTGTGTGAGCGTGCAGTCTGTGCTGTGAGTGTGCAGTCTGTGCTGTGTGAGCGTGCAGTCTGTGCTGTGAGTGTGCAGTCTGTGCTGTGTGAGTGTGCAGTCTGTGCTGTATGAGCGTGCAGTCTGTGCTGTGTGAGTGCGCAGTCTGTGCTGTGAGCGTGCAGTCTGTGCTGTGTGAGCGTGCAGTCTGTGCTGTGAGTGTGCAGTCTGTGCTGTGTGAGTGTGCAGTCTGTGCTGTGTGAGTGTGCAGTCTGTGCTGTGAGTGTGCAGTCTGTGCTGTGTGAGTGTGCAGTCTGTGCTGTGTGAGTGTGCAGTCTGTGCTGTGAGTGTGCAGTCTGTGCTGTATGAGTGTGCAGTCTGTGCTGTGTGAGTGTGCAGTCTGTGCTGTGTGAGTGTGCAGTCTGTGCTGTGTGAGCGTGCAGTCTGTGCTGTGAGTGTGCAGTCTGTGCTGTGTGAGTGTGCAGTCTGTGCTGTGTGAGTGCGCAGTCTGTGCTGTATGGGTGTGCAGTCTGTGCTGTGTGAGTGTGCAGTCTGTGCTGTGTGAGTGTGCAGTCTGTGCCGTGTGTGTGCGCAGTCTGTGCTGTGTGAGTGCGCAGTCTGTACTGTGTGAGTGCGCAGTCTGTGCTGTGTGTGTGCAGTCTGTGCTGTGTGAGTGTGCAGTCTGTGCTGAGTGAGCGTGCACTGCGTGCTGTGTAAGCGTGCACTGTGTGCTTTGTAAGTGTGCAGTCTGTGCTGTGTGAGTGTGCAGTCTGTGCTGTGTGTGCAGTCTGTGCTGTGTGAGTGTGCAGTCTGTGCTGTGTGAGTGTGCACTGTGTGCTTTGTGATCGTGCAGTCTGTGCTGTGTGAGTGTGCACTGAGTGCTGTGTGTGTGCAGTCTGTGCTGTGTGTGTGCAGTCTGTGCTGTGTGAGTGTGCAGTCTGTGCGTGCAGTCTGTGCTTATGAGTGAGCAGTCTGTGCTGTGTGAGCGTGCACTGCGTGCTGTGTATGCGTGCACTGTGTGCTTTGTAAGTGTGCAGTCTGTGCTGTGTGAGTGTGCAGTCTGTGCTGTGTGTGCAGTCTGTGCTGTGTGAGTGTGCAGTCTGTGCTGTGTGAGTGTGCACTGTGTGCTTTGTGATCGTGCAGTCTGTGCTGTGTGAGTGTGCACTGTGTGCTGTGTGTGTGCAGTCTGTGCTGTGTGAGTGTGCAGTCTGTGCTGTGTGAGTGTGCAGTCTGTGCGTGCAGTCTGTGCTTATGAGTGAGCAGTCTGTGCTGTGTGAGTGTGCAGTCTGCTGTGTGAGTGTGCAGTCTGCTGTGTGAGTGTGCAGTCTGCTGTGTGAGTGTGCAGTCTGTGCTGTGTGAGTGTGCAGTCTGTGCTGTGAGTGTGCAGTCTGTGCTGTGGGTGTGCAGTCTGTGCTGTGAGTGTGCAGTCTGTGCTGTATGAGTGTGCAGTCTGTGCTGTATGAGTGTGCAGTCTGTGCTGTATGAGTGTGCAGTCTGTGCTGTATGAATGTGCAGTCTGTGCTGTATGAGTGTGCAGTCTGTGCTGTATGAGTGTGCAGTCTGAGCTGTGAGAGTGTGCAGTCTGAGCTGTGTGAGTGTGCAGTCTGTGCTGTGTGAGTGTGCAGTCTGTGCTGTATGAGTGTGCAGTCTGAGTTGTGTGAGTGTGCAGTCTGAGCTGTGTGAGTATGCAGTCTGTGCTGTATGAGTGTGCAGTATGTGCTGAATGAGTGTGCAGTCTGTGCTGAATGGGTGTGCAGTCTGTGCTGTGTGAGTGTGCAGTCTGTGCTGTATGAGTGTGCAGTCTGTGCTGTGTGAGTGTGCACTGTGTGCTGTGTGTGTGCAGTCTCTGTGCTGTGTGAGTGTGCACTGTGTGCTGTGTGTGTGCAGTCTGTGCTGTGTGAGTGTGCAGTCTGTGCTGTGTGAGTGTGCAGTCTGTGCGTGCAGTCTGTGCTTATGAGTGAGCAGTCTGTGCTGTGTGAGTGTGCAGTCTGCTGTGTGAGTGTGCAGTCTGCTGTGTGAGTGTGCAGTCTGTGCTGTGTGAGTGTGCAGTCTGTGCTGTGAGTGTGCAGTCTGTGCTGTGGGTGTGCAGTCTGTGCTGTGAGTGTGCAGTCTGTGCTGTATGAGTGTGCAGTCTGTGCTGTATGAGTGTGCAGTCTGTGCTGTATGAGTGTGCAGTCTGTGCTGTATGAATGTGCAGTCTGTGCTGTATGAGTGTGCAGTCTGTGCTGTATGAGTGTGCAGTCTGAGCTGTGAGAGTGTGCAGTCTGAGCTGTGTGAGTGTGCAGTCTGTGCTGTGTGAGTGTGCAGTCTGTGCTGTATGAGTGTGCAGTCTGAGTTGTGTGAGTGTGCAGTCTGAGCTGTGTGAGTATGCAGTCTGTGCTGTATGAGTGTGCAGTATGTGCTGAATGAGTGTGCAGTCTGTGCTGAATGGGTGTGCAGTCTGTGCTGTGTGAGTGTGCAGTCTGTGCTGTATGAGTGTGCAGTCTGTGCTGTGTGAGTGCGCGGTCTGTGCTGTGTGAGCGTACAGTCTGTGCTGTATGAGTGTGCAGTCTGTGCTGAATGAGTGTGCAGTCTGTGCTGTGAGTGTGCAGTCTGAGCTGTATCTGCGTGCAGTCTGTGCTGTGAGTGTGCAGTCTGTGCTGTATGAGCGTGCAGTCTGTGCTGTATGAGTGTGCAGTCTGCTGTATGAGTGTGCAGTCTGTGCTGTGTGAGTGTGCAGTCTGCTGTATGAGTGTGCAGTCTGTGCTGTGTGAGCGTGCAGTCTGTGATGTGAGTGTGCAGTCTGTGCTGTATGAGTGTGCAGTCTGTGCTGTGTGAGCGTGCAGTCTGTGCTGTGTGAGTGTGCTGTCTGTGCTGTGTGAGTGTGCAGTCTGTGCTGTGAGTGTGCAGTCTGAGCTGTGTGAGCGTGCAGTCTGTGCTGTGTGAGTATGCAGTCTGTGCTGTGAGTGTGCAGTCTGTGCTGTGTGAGTGTGCAGTCTGTGCTGTGTGAGTGTGCAGTCTGTGCTGTGTGAGCGTGCTGTCTGTGCTGTGTGAGCGTGCTGTCTGTGCTGTGTGAGTGTGCTGTCTGTGCTGTGTGAGTGTGCAGTCTGTGCTGTGTGAGTGTGCAGTCTGAGCTGTGTGAGCGTGCAGTCTGTGCTGTGAGTGTGCAGTCTGTGCTGTGTGAGTGTGCAGTCTGTGCTGTGTGAGTGTGCAGTCTGTGCTGTGTGAGTGTGCAGTCTGTGCTGTATGAGTGTGCAGTCTGTGCTGTGAGTGTGCAGTCTGTGCTGTGTGAGTGTGCAGTCTGTGCTGTGAGTGTGCAGTCTGTGCTGTGTGAGCGTGCAGTCTGTGCTGTGTGAGCGTGCAGTCTGTGCTGTGTGAGTGTGCAGTCTGTGCTGTGTGAGCGTGCAGTCTGTGCTGTGAGTGTGCTGTCTGTGCTGTGTGAGCGTGCAGTCTGTGCTGTGTGAGCGTGCAGTCTGTGCTGTGTGAGTGTGCAGTCTGTGCTGTGTGAGTGTGCAGTCTGTGCTGTGTGAGCGTGCAGTCTGTGCTGTGAGTGTGCAGTCTGTGCTGTGTGAGCGTGCTGTCTGTGCTGTGTGAGCGTGCAGTCTGTGCTGTGTGAGCGTGCAGTCTGTGCTGTGTGAGTGTGCAGTCTGAGCTGTATCTGCGTGCAGTCTGTGCTGTGTGAGCGTGCAGTCTGAGCTGTGTGAGTGTGCTGTCTGTGCTGTGTGAGTGTGCAGTCTGTGCTGTGTGAGCGTGCAGTCTGTGCTGTGTGAGCGTGCAGTCTGTGCTGTATGAGCGTGCAGTCTGTGCAGTGTGAGTGTGCAGTCTGAGCTGTGTGAGCGTGCAGTCTGAGCTGTGTGAGCGTGCAGTCTGTGCTGTGTGAGTGTGCAGTCTGTGCTGTGTGAGTGTGCAGTCTGTGCTGTATGAGCGTGCAGTCTGTGCAGTGTGAGTGTGCAGTCTGAGCTGTGTGAGCGTGCAGTCTGAGCTGTGTGAGTGCGCAGTCTGTGCTGTGTGAGTGTGCAGTCTGTGCTGTGTGAGTGTGCAGTCTGAGCTGTCTGAGTGTGCAGTCTGTGCTGTGTGAGCGTGCAGTCTGTGCTGTGTGAGTGTGCAGTCTGTGCTGTCTGAGTGTGCAGTCTGTGCTGTGTGAGTGTGCAGTCTGTGCTGTGTGAGCGTGCAGTCTGTGCTGTGAGTGTGCAGTCTGAGCTGTATCTGCGTGCAGTCTGTGCTGTGAGCGTTCAGTCTGTGCTGTGTGAGTGTGCAGTCTGTGCTGTGTGAGTCTGCAGTCTGTGCTATGTGAGTGTGCAGTCTGTGCTGTGTGAGTGTGCAGTCTGTGCTGTGTGAGCGTGCAGTCTGAGCTGTGTGAGTGTGCAGTCTGTGCTGTGTGAGTCTGCAGTCTGTGCTGTGTGAGTGTGCAGTCTGCGCTGTGTGAGTGTGCAGTCTGTGCTGTGTGAGTGTGCAGTCTGTGCTGTATGAGTGTGCAGTCTGAGCTGTGTGAGTGTGCAGTCTGTGCTGAATGGGTGTGCAGTCTGTGCTGTGTGAGTGTGCAGTCTGTGCTGTATGAGTGTGCAGTCTGTGCTGTGTGAGTGCGCGGTCTGTGCTGTGTGAGCGTACAGTCTGTGCTGTATGAGTGTGCAGTCTGTGCTGAATGAGTGTGCAGTCTGTGCTGTGAGTGTGCAGTCTGAGCTGTATCTGCGTGCAGTCTGTGCTGTGAGTGTGCAGTCTGTGCTGTATGAGCGTGCAGTCTGTGCTGTGTGAGTGTGCAGTCTGTGCTGAATGGGTGTGCAGTCTGTGCTGTGTGAGTGTGCAGTCTGCGCTGTGTGAGTGTGCAGTCTGTGCTGTGTGAGTGTGCTGTCTGTGCTGTATGAGTGTGCAGTATGTGCTGAATGAGTGTGCAGTCTGTGCTGAATGGGTGTGCAGTCTGTGCTGTGTGAGTGTGCAGTCTGTGCTGTATGAGTGTGCAGTCTGTGCTGTGTGAGTGCGCGGTCTGTGCTGTGTGAGCGTACAGTCTGTGCTGTATGAGTGTGCAGTCTGTGCTGAATGAGTGTGCAGTCTGTGCTGTGAGTGTGCAGTCTGAGCTGTATCTGCGTGCAGTCTGTGCTGTGAGTGTGCAGTCTGTGCTGTATGAGCGTGCAGTCTGTGCTGTATGAGTGTGCAGTCTGCTCTATGAGTGTGCAGTCTGTGCTGTGTGAGTGTGCAGTCTGCTGTATGAGTGTGCAGTCTGTGCTGTGTGAGCGTGCAGTCTGTGATGTGAGTGTGCAGTCTGTGCTGTATGAGTGTGCAGTCTGTGCTGTGAGTGTGCAGTCTGTGCTGTGTGAGCGTGCAGTCTGTGCTGTGTGAGCGTGCAGTCTGTGCTGTGAGTGTGCAGTCTGTGCTGTGTGAGCGTGCAGTCTGTGCTGTGTGAGCGTGCAGTCTGTGCTGTGTGAGCGTGCAGTCTGTGCTGTGTGAGTGTGCAGTCTGTGCTGTGAGTGTGCTGTCTGTGCTGTGTGAGCGTGCTGTCTGTGCTGTGTGAGTGTGCTGTCTGTGCTGTGTGAGTGTGCAGTCTGTGCTGTGTGAGTGTGCAGTCTGAGCTGTGTGAGCCTGCAGTCTGTGCTGTGTGAGTGTGCAGTCTGTGCTGTGTGAGTGTGCAGTCTGTGCTGTGTGAGTGTGCAGTCTGAGCTGTGTGAGCCTGCAGTCTGTGCTGTGTGAGTGTGCAGTCTGTGCTGTGAGTGTGCAGTCTGTGCTGTGTGAGTGTGCAGTCTGTGCTGTGTGAGCGTGCAGTCTGTGCTGTGAGTGAGCAGTCTGTGCTGTGTGAGTGTGCAGTCTGTGCTGTGTGAGTGTGCAGTCTGTGCTGTGTGAGCGTGCAGTCTGTGCTGTGTGAGTGTGCAGTCTGTGCTGTGTGAGCGTGCAGTCTGTGCTGTGAGTGTGCTGTCTGTGCTGTGTGAGCGTGCAGTCTGTGCTGTGTGAGCGTGCAGTCTGTGCTGTGTGAGTGTGCAGTCTGTGCTGTGTGAGTGTGCAGTCTGTGCTGTGTGAGCGTGCAGTCTGTGCTGTGAGTGTGCAGTCTGTGCTGTGTGAGCGTGCAGTCTGTGCTGTGTGAGTGTGCAGTCTGTGCTGTGTGAGCGTGCAGTCTGTGCTGTGTGAGCGTGCAGTCTGTGCTGTGTGAGCGTGCTGTCTGTGCTGTGTGAGCGTGCAGTCTGTGCTGTGTGAGCGTGCAGTCTGTGCTGTGTGAGTGTGCAGTCTGTGCTGTGTGAGTGTGCAGTCTGAGCTGTATCTGCGTGCAGTCTGTGCTGTGTGAGCGTGCAGTCTGAGCTGTGTGAGTGTGCTGTCTGTGCTGTGTGAGTGTGCAGTCTGTGCTGTGTGAGCGTGCAGTCTGTGCTGTGTGAGCGTGCAGTCTGTGCTGTGTGAGTGTGCTGTCTGTGCTGTGTGAGTGTGCAGTCTGTGCTGTGTGAGTGTGCAGTCTGTGCTGTATGAGCGTGCAGTCTGTGCTGTGTGAGTGTGCAGTCTGAGCTGTGTGAGCGTGCAGTCTGAGCTGTGTGAGCGTGCAGTCTGTGCTGTGTGAGTGTGCAGTCTGTGCTGTGTGAGTGTGCAGTCTGTGCTGTATGAGCGTGCAGTCTGTGCTGTGTGAGTGTGCAGTCTGAGCTGTGTGAGCGTGCAGTCTGAGCTGTGTGAGCGTGCAGTCTGTGCTGTGTGAGTGTGCAGTCTGTGCTGTGTGAGTGTGCAGTCTGAGCTGTGTGAGCGTGCAGTCTGAGCTGTGTGAGCGTGCAGTCTGTGCTGTGTGAGTGTGCAGTCTGTGCTGTGTGAGTGTGCAGTCTGTGCTGTATGAGCGTGCAGTCTGTGCAGTGTGAGTGTGCAGTCTGAGCTGTGTGAGCGTGCAGTCTGAGCTGTGTGAGTGCGCAGTCTGTGCTGTGTGAGTGTGCAGTCTGTGCTGTGTGAGTGTGCAGTCTGAGCTGTCTGAGTGTGCAGTCTGTGCTGTGTGAGCGTGCAGTCTGTGCTGTGTGAGTGTGCAGTCTGTGCTGTCTGAGTGTGCAGTCTGTGCTGTGTGAGTGTGCAGTCTGTGCTGTGTGAGCGTGCAGTCTGTGCTGTGAGTGTGCAGTCTGAGCTGTATCTGCGTGCAGTCTGTGCTGTGAGCGTTCAGTCTGTGCTGTGTGAGTGTGCAGTCTGTGCTGTGTGAGTCTGCAGTCTGTGCTATGTGAGTGTGCAGTCTGTGCTGTGTGAGTGTGCAGTCTGTGCTGTGTGAGCGTGCAGTCTGATCTGTGTGAGTGTGCAGTCTGTGCTGTGTGAGTCTGCAGTCTGTGCTGTGTGAGTGTGCAGTCTGCGCTGTGTGAGTGTGCAGTCTGTGCTGTGTGAGTGTGCAGTCTGTGCTGTGAGCGTTCAGTCTGTGCTGTGAGTGTGCAGTCTGTGCTGTGTGAGCGTGCAGTCTGTGCTGTGTGAGTGTGCAGTCTGTGCTGTGAGCGTTCAGTCTGTGCTGTGTGAGCGTGCAGTCTGTGCTGTGTGAGCGTGCAGTCTGTGCTGTGTGAGTGTGCAGTCTGTGCTGTGAGTGTGCAGTCTGTGCTGTGAGTGTGCAGTCTGTGCTGTATGAGTGTGCAGTCTGTGCTGTGTCAGTGTGCAGTCTGTGCTGTGAGTGTGCAGTCTGTGCTGTATGAGTGTGCAGTCTGTGCTGTGTGAGTGTGCAGTCTGAGCTGTGTGAGTGTGCAGTCTGTCCTGGAATGTGCAGTCTGTGCTGTATGAGCGTGCAGTCTGTGCTGTGTGAGTGCGCAGTCTGTGCTGTGAGTGTGCAGTCTGTGCTGTGTGAGTGCGCAGTCTGTGCTGTGAGTGTGCAGTCTGTGCTGTGTGAGCGTGCAGTCTGTGCTGTGAGTGTGCAGTCTGTGCTGTGTGAGTGTGCAGTCCGTGCTGTGTGAGCGTGCAGTCTGTGCTGTGAGTGTGCAGTCTGTGCTGTGTGAGCGTGCAGTTTGTTCTGTGAGTGTGCAGTCTGTGCTGTGTGAGTGTGCAGTCTGTGCTGTATGAGCGTGCAGTCTGTGCTGTGTGAGTGCGCAGTCTGTGCTGTGAGCGTGCAGTCTGTGCTGTGTGAGCGTGCAGTCTGTGCTGTGAGTGTGCAGTCTGTGCTGTGTGAGTGTGCAGTCTGTGCTGTGTGAGTGTGCAGTCTGTGCTGTGAGTGTGCAGTCTGTGCTGTGTGAGTGTGCAGTCTGTGCTGTGTGAGTGTGCAGTCTGTGCTGTGAGTGTGCAGTCTGTGCTGTATGAGTGTGCAGTCTGTGCTGTGTGAGTGTGCAGTCTGTGCTGTGTGAGTGTGCAGTCTGTGCTGTGTGAGCGTGCAGTCTGTGCTGTGAGTGTGCAGTCTGTGCTGTGTGAGTGTGCAGTCTGTGCTGTGTGAGTGCGCAGTCTGTGCTGTATGGGTGTGCAGTCTGTGCTGTGTGAGTGTGCAGTCTGTGCTGTGTGAGTGTGCAGTCTGTGCCGTGTGTGTGCGCAGTCTGTGCTGTGTGAGTGCGCAGTCTGTACTGTGTGAGTGCGCAGTCTGTGCTGTGTGTGTGCAGTCTGTGCTGTGTGAGTGTGCAGTCTGTGCTGAGTGAGCGTGCACTGCGTGCTGTGTAAGCGTGCACTGTGTGCTTTGTAAGTGTGCAGTCTGTGCTGTGTGAGTGTGCAGTCTGTGCTGTGTGTGCAGTCTGTGCTGTGTGAGTGTGCAGTCTGTGCTGTGTGAGTGTGCACTGTGTGCTTTGTGATCGTGCAGTCTGTGCTGTGTGAGTGTGCACTGTGTGCTGTGTGTGTGCAGTCTGTGCTGTGTGTGTGCAGTCTGTGCTGTGTGAGTGTGCAGTCTGTGCGTGCAGTCTGTGCTTATGAGTGAGCAGTCTGTGCTGTGTGAGTGTGCACTGTGTGCTGTGTAAGTGTGCAGTCTGTGCTGTGTAAGTGTGCAGTCTCTGCTGTGTAAGTGTGCAGTCTGTGCTGTGAGTGTGCAGTCTGCTGTGTGAGTGTGCAGTCTGCTGTGTGAGTGTGCAGTCTGCTGTGTGAGTGTGCAGTCTGTGCTGTGTGAGTGTGCAGTCTGTGCTGTGAGTGTGCAGTCTGTGCTGTGGGTGTGCAGTCTGTGCTGTGAGTGTGCAGTCTGTGCTGTGTGAGTGTGCAGTCTGTACTGTGAGTGTGCAGTCTGTGCTGTATGAGTGTGCAGTCTGTGCTGTATGAGTGTGCAGTCTGTGCTGTATGAGTGTGCAGTCTGTGCTGTATGAATGTGCAGTCTGTGCTGTATGAGTGTGCAGTCTGTGCTGTATGAGTGTGCAGTCTGAGCTGTGTGAGTGTGCAGTCTGAGCTGTGTGAGTGTGCAGTCTGTGCTGTGTGAGTGTGCAGTCTGTGCTGTATAAGTGTGCAGTCTGACTTGTGTGAGTGTGCAGTCTGAGCTGTGTGAGTATGCAGTCTGTGCTGTATGAGTGTGCAGTCTGTGCTGAATGAGTGTGCAGTCTGTGCTGAATGGGTGTGCAGTCTGTGCTGTGTGAGTGTGCAGTCTGTGCTGTATGAGTGTGCAGTCTGTGCTGTGTGAGTGCGCGGTCTGTGCTGTGTGAGCGTACAGTCTGTGCTGTATGAGTGTGCAGTCTGTGCTGAATGAGTGTGCAGTCTGTGCTGTGAGTGTGCAGTCTGAGCTGTATCTGCGTGCAGTCTGTGCTGTGTGAGTGTGCAGTCTATGCTGTGAGTGTGCAGTCTGAGCTGTATGAGCGTGCAGTCTGTGCTGTATGAGCGTGCAGTCTGTGCTGTGTGAGTGTGCAGTCTGCTGTGTGAGTGTGCAGTCTGCTGTATGAGTGTGCAGTCTGTGCTGTGTGAGCGTGCAGTCTGTGCTGTGAGTGTGCAGTCTGTGCTGTATGAGTGTGCAGTCTGTGCTGTGTGAGCGTGCAGTCTGCGCTGTATGAGCGTGCAGTCTGTGCTGTGTGAGCTTGTAGTCTGAGCTGTGTGAGCGTGCAGTCTGAGCTGTGTGAGTGTGCAGTCTGTGCTGTGTGAGTGTGCAGTCTGTGCTGTGTGAGCGTGCAGTCTGTGCTGTGTGAGTGTGCAGTCTGTGCTGTGTGAGCGTGCAGTCTGTGCTGTGTGAGCGTGCAGTCTGAGCTGTGTGAGCGTGCAGTCTGTGCTGTGTGAGCGTGCAGTCTGTGCTGTGTGAGTGTGCAGTCTGAGCTGTGTGAGTGTGCAGTCTGTGCTGTGTGAGCGTGCAGTCTGTGCTGTGTGAGCGTGCAGTCTGTGCTGTGTGAGTGTGCAGTCTGTGCTGTGTGAGCGTGCAGTCTGTGCTGTGTGAGTGTGCAGTCTGAGCTGTGTGAGCGTGCAGTCTGTGCTGTGTGAGTGTGCAGTCTGTGCTGTGTGAGCGTGCAGTCTGAGCTGTGTGAGCGTGCAGTCTGTGCTGTGTGAGTGTGCAGTCTGTGCTGTGTGAGCGTGCAGTCTGTGCTGTGTGAGTGAGCAGTCTGTGCTGTGTGAGTGTGCAGTCTGTGCTGTGTGAGTGTGCAGTCTGTGCTGTGTGAGTGTGCAGTCTGTGCTGTGTGAGTGTGCAGTCTGTGCTGTGTGAGTGTGCAGTCTGAGCTGTGTGAGCGTGCAGTCTGAGCCGTGTGAGTGTGCAGTCTGTGCTGTGTGAGCGTGCAGTCTGTGCTGTGTGAGTGTGCAGTCTGTGCTGTGTGAGCGTGCAGTCTGAGCTGTGAGTGTGCAGTCTGTGCTGTGTGAGCGTGCAGTCTGTGCTGTGAGTGTGCAGTCTGTGCTGTGTGAGTGTGCAGTCTGAGCTGTGTGAGTGTGCAGTCTGTGCTGTGTGAGTGTGCAGTCTGTGCTGTGTGAGTGTGCAGTCTGTGCTGTGCGAGTGTGCAGTCTGTGCTGTGTGAGTGTGCAGTCTGAGCTGTGTGAGTGTGCAGTCTGTGCTGTGTGAGTGTGCAGTCTGTGCTGTGTGAGTGAGCAGTCTGTGCTGTGTGAGCGTGCAGTCTGTGCTGTGTGAGCGTGCAGTCTGAGCTGTGTGAGTGTGCAGTCTGTGCTGTGTGAGTGAGCAGTCTGTGCTGTGTGAGTGTGCAGCCTGTGCTGTGTGAGTGTGCAGTCTGTGCTGTGTGAGTGAGCAGTCTGTGCTGTGTGAGCGTGCAGTCTGTGCTGTGTGAGCGTGCAGTCTGAGCTGTGTGAGTGTGCAGTCTGTGCTGTGTGAGTGTGCAGTCTGTGCTGTGAGTGTGCAGTCTGTGCTGTGTGAGTGTGCAGTCTGTGCTGTGTGAGTGTGCAGTCTGTGCTGTGTGAGCGTGCAGTCTGTGCTGTGTGAGTGTGCAGTCTGTGCTGTGTGAGTGTGCAGTCTGTGCTGTGTGAGTGTGCAGTCTGTGCTGTGTGAGTCCGCAGTCTGTGCTGTGTGAGTGTGCAGTCTGTGCTGTGTGAGTGTGCAGTCTGTGCTGTGTGAGTGTGCAGTCTGTGCTGTGTGAGTGTGCAGTCTGTGCTGTGTGAGAGTGCAGTCTGTGCTGTGTGAGTGTGCAGTCTGTGCTGTGTGAGTGTGCAGTCTGTGCTGTGTGAGTGTGCAGTCTGTGCTGTGTGAGTCCGCAGTCTGTGCTGTGTGAGTCCGCAGTCTGTGCTGTGTGAGTGTGCAGTCTGTGCTGTGTGAGTGTGCAGTCTGTGCTGTGAGTGTGCAGTCTGTGCTGTGTGAGTGTGCAGTCTGTGCTGTGTGAGCGTGCAGTCTGTGCTGTGTGAGTGAGCAGTATGTGCTGTGAGTGTGCAGTCTGTGCTGTGTGAGTGTGCAGTCTGTGCTGTGTGAGTGTGCAGTCTGTGCTGTGTGAGTGTGCAGTCTGTGCTGTGTGAGTCCGCAGTCTGAGCTGTGTGAGTGTGCAGTCTGTGCTGTGTGAGTGTGCAGTCTGTGCTGTGTGAGTGTGCAGTCTGTGCTGTGTGAGTGTGCAGTCTGTGCTGTATGAGTGTGCAGTCTGAGCTGTGTGAGTGTGCAGTCTGTGCTGTGTGAGTGTGCAGTCTGTGCTGTGTGAGTGTGCAGTCTGTGCTGTGTGAGTGTGCAGTCTGTGCTGTATGAGTGTGCAGTCTGAGCTGTGTGAGTGTGCAGTCTGTGCTGTGTGAGCGTGCAGTCTGTGCTGTGTGAGTGTGCAGTCTGTGCTGTGTGAGCGTGCAGTCTGTGCTGTGTGAGCGTGCAGTCTGTGCTGTGTGAGCGTGCAGTCTGTGCTGTGTGAGTGTGCAGTCTGTGCTGTATGAGTGTGCAGTCTGTGCTGTGTGAGTGTGCAGTCTGTGCTGTATGAGTGTGCAGTCTGTGCTGTGTGAGCGTGCAGTCTGTGCTGTGTGAGTGCGCAGTCTGTGCTGTGAGTGTGCAGTCTGTGCTGTGAGTGTGCAGTCTGTGCTGTATGAGTGTGCAGTCTGTGCTGTGTGAGCGTGCAGTCTGTGCTGTGTGAGCGTGCAGTCTGTGCTGTGTGAGCGTGCAGTCTGTGCTGTGTGAGTGTGCAGTCTGTCCTGGAATGTGCAGTCTGTGCTGTGTGAGTGTGCAGTCTGAGCTGTATGAGTGTGCAGTCTGTGCTGTGTGAGTGTGCAGTCTGTCCTGGAATGTGCAGTCTGTGCTGTATGAGCGTTCAGTCTGTGCTGTGAGTGTGCAGTCTGTGCTGTGTGAGTGTGCAGTCTGTGCTGTGTGAGTGTGCAGTCTGTGCTGTGTGAGTGTGCAGTCTGTGCTGTGTGGGTGTGCAGTCTGAGCTGTATGAGTGTGCAGTCTGTGCTGTGTGAGTGTGCAGTCTGTCCTGGAATGTGCAGTCTGTGCTGTGTGAGTGTGCAGTCTGTGCTGTGTGAGTGAGCAGTATGTGCTGTGAGTGTGCAGTCTGTGCTGTGTGAGTGTGCAGTCTGTGCTGTGTGAGTGTGCAGTCTGTGCTGTGTGAGTGTGCAGTCTGTGCTGTGTGAGTCCGCAGTCTGAGCTGTGTGAGTGTGCAGTCTGTGCTGTGTGAGTGTGCAGTCTGTGCTGTGTGAGTGTGCAGTCTGTGCTGTGTGAGTGTGCAGTCTGTGCTGTGAGTGTGCAGTCTGTGCTGTGTGAGTGTGCAGTCTGTGCTGTGTGAGCGTGCAGTCTGTGCTGTGTGAGTGAGCAGTATGTGCTGTGAGTGTGCAGTCTGTGCTGTGTGAGTGTGCAGTCTGTGCTGTGTGAGTGTGCAGTCTGTGCTGTGTGAGTGTGCAGTCTGTGCTGTGTGAGTCCGCAGTCTGAGCTGTGTGAGTGTGCAGTCTGTGCTGTGTGAGTGTGCAGTCTGTGCTGTGTGAGTGTGCAGTCTGTGCTGTGTGAGTGTGCAGTCTGTGCTGTATGAGTGTGCAGTCTGAGCTGTGTGAGTGTGCAGTCTGTGCTGTGTGAGTGTGCAGTCTGTGCTGTGTGAGTGTGCAGTCTGTGCTGTGTGAGTGTGCAGTCTGTGCTGTATGAGTGTGCAGTCTGAGCTGTGTGAGTGTGCAGTCTGTGCTGTGTGAGCGTGCAGTCTGTGCTGTGTGAGTGTGCAGTCTGTGCTGTGTGAGCGTGCAGTCTGTGCTGTGTGAGCGTGCAGTCTGTGCTGTGTGAGCGTGCAGTCTGTGCTGTGTGAGTGTGCAGTCTGTGCTGTATGAGTGTGCAGTCTGTGCTGTGTGAGTGTGCAGTCTGTGCTGTATGAGTGTGCAGTCTGTGCTGTGTGAGCGTGCAGTCTGTGCTGTGTGAGTGCGCAGTCTGTGCTGTGAGTGTGCAGTCTGTGCTGTGAGTGTGCAGTCTGTGCTGTATGAGTGTGCAGTCTGTGCTGTGTGAGCGTGCAGTCTGTGCTGTGTGAGCGTGCAGTCTGTGCTGTGTGAGCGTGCAGTCTGTGCTGTGTGAGTGTGCAGTCTGTCCTGGAATGTGCAGTCTGTGCTGTGTGAGTGTGCAGTCTGAGCTGTATGAGTGTGCAGTCTGTGCTGTGTGAGTGTGCAGTCTGTCCTGGAATGTGCAGTCTGTGCTGTATGAGCGTTCAGTCTGTGCTGTGAGTGTGCAGTCTGTGCTGTGTGAGTGTGCAGTCTGTGCTGTGTGAGTGTGCAGTCTGTGCTGTGTGAGTGTGCAGTCTGTGCTGTGTGGGTGTGCAGTCTGAGCTGTATGAGTGTGCAGTCTGTGCTGTGTGAGTGTGCAGTCTGTCCTGGAATGTGCAGTCTGTGCTGTATGAGCGTGCAGTCTGTGCTGTGAGTGTGCAGTCTGTGCTGTGTGAGTGTGCAGTCTGTGCTGTGTGAGTGTGCAGTCTGTCCTGGAATGTGCAGTCTGTGCTGTGAGTGTGCAGTCTGTGCTGTATGAGCGTGCAGTCTGTGCTGTGTGAGTGCGCAGTCTGTGCTGTGTGAGTGTGCAGTCTGTGCTGTGTGAGTGTGCAGTCTGTGCTGTGTGAGTGCGCAGTCTGTGCTGTATGAGTGTGCAGTCTGAGCTGTGTGAGCGTGCAGTCTGTGCTGTGTGAGTGAGCAGTCTGTGCTGTGAGTGTGCAGTCTGTGCTGTGTGAGTGCGCAGTCTGTGCTGTATGAGTGTGCAGTCTGAGCTGTGTGAGTGTGCAGTCTGTGCTGTGTGAGTGTGCAGTCTGTGCTGTGTGAGCGTGCAGTCTGTGCTGTGTGAGTGTGCAGTCTGTGCTGTGTGAGCGTGCAGTCTGTGCTGTGTGAGTGTGCAGTCTGTGCTGTATGAGTGTGCAGTCTGTGCTGTGTGAGCGTGCAGTCTGTGCTGTGTGAGCGTGCAGTCTGTGCTGTGTGAGCGTGCAGTCTGTGCTGTGTGAGTGTGCAGTCTGTGCTGTGTGAGTGTGCAGTCTGTCCTGGAATGTGCAGTCTGTGCTGTATGAGCGTGCAGTCTGTGCTGTGAGTGTGCAGTCTGTGCTGTGTGAGCGTGCAGTCTGTGCTGTGTGAGTGTGCAGTCTGTGCTGTGTGAGTGTGCAGTCTGTCCTGGAATGTGCAGTCTGTGCTGTATGAGCGTGCAGTCTGTGCTGTGAGTGTGCAGTCTGTGCTGTGTGAGTGCGCAGTCTGTGCTGTGTGGGTGTGCAGTCTGTGCTGTGTGAGTGTGCAGTCTGTGCTGTGAGTGTGCAGTCTGTGCTGTATGAGCGTGCAGTCTGTGCTGTGTGAGTGCGCAGTCTGTGCTGTGTGAGTGTGCAGTCTGTGCTGTGTGAGTGTGCAGTCTGTGCTGTATGAGCGTGCAGTCTGTGCTGTGTGAGTGCGCAGTCTGTGCTGTGTGAGTGTGCAGTCTGTGCTGTGTGAGTGTGCAGTCTGTCCTGGAATGTGCAGTCTGTGCTGTATGAGCGTGCAGTCTGTGCTGTGTGAGTGCGCAGTCTGTGCTGTGAGTGTGCAGTCTGTGCTGTGTGAGTGTGCAGTCTGTGCTGTGTGAGTGCGCAGTCTGTGCTGTGAGCGTGCAGTCTGTGCTGTGTGAGTGTGCAGTCTGTGCTGTGTGAGCGTGCAGTCTGTGCTGTGTGAGTGCGCAGTCTGTGCTGTGTGAGTGTGCAGTCTGTGCTGTGTGAGTCTGCAGTCTGTCCTGGAATGTGCAGTCTGTGCTGTATGAGCGTGCAGTCTGTGCTGTGTGAGTGCGCAGTCTGTGCTGTGAGTGTGCAGTCTGTGCTGTGTGAGTGTGCAGTCTGTGCTGTGTGAGTGCGCAGTCTGTGCTGTGAGCGTGCAGTCTGTGCTGTGTGAGCGTGCAGTCTGTGCTGTGAGTGTGCAGTCTGTGCTGTATGAGTGTGCAGTCTGTGCTGTGTGAGTGCGCAGTCTGTGCTGTGAGCGTGCAGTCTGTGCTGTGTGAGCGTGCAGTCTGTGCTGTGAGTGTGCAGTCTGTGCTGTGTGAGTGTGCAGTCTGTGCTGTGTGAGTGCGCAGTCTGTGCTGTGAGCGTGCAGTCTGTGCTGTGTGAGCGTGCAGTCTGTGCTGTGAGTGTGCAGTCTGTGCTGTGTGAGTGTGCAGTCTGTGCTGTGTGAGTGTGCAGTCTGTGCTGTGAGTGTGCAGTCTGTGCTGTATGAGCGTGCAGTCTGAGCTGTGTGAGCGTGCAGTCTGTGCTGTGTGAGCGTGCAGTCTGTGCTGTATGAGCGTGCAGTCTGTGCTGTGAGTGTGCAGTCTGTGCTGTGTGAGTGTGCAGTCTGTGCTGTGTGAGTGTGCAGTCTCTGCTGTGTGAGCGTGCAGTCTGTGCTGTGTGAGCGTGCAGTCTGTGCTGTGTGAGTGTGCAGTCTGTGCTGTGAGTGTGCAGTCTGTGCTGTATGAGCGTGCAGTCTGAGCTGTGTGAGCGTGCAGTCTGTGCTGTGAGTGTGCAGTCTGTGCTGTGTGAGTGTGCAGTCTGTGCTGTGAGTGTGCAGTCTGTGCTGTGAGTGTGCAGTCTGTGCTGTATGAGCGTGCAGTCTGAGCTGTGTGAGTGTGCAGTCTGTGCTGTGTGTGTCCGCAGTCTGTGCTGTGTGAGCGTGCAGTCTGGGCTGTGAGTGTGCAGTCTGTGCTGTATGAGCGTGCAGTCTGAGCTGTGTGAGTGTGCAGTCTGTGCTGTGTGAGTGTGCAGTCTGTGCTGTGTGAGTGTGCAGTCTGTGCTGTGTGAGCGTGCAGTCTGTGCTGTGTGTGTGCGCAGTCTGTGCTGTGTGAGCGTGCAGTCTGGGCTGTGAGTGTGCAGTCTGTGCTGTATGAGCGTGCAGTCTGAGCTGTGTGAGTGTGCAGTCTGTGCTGTGTGAGCGTGCAGTCTGTGCTGTGAGTGTGCAGTCTGTGCTGTGTGAGTGTGCAGTCTGTGCTGTATGAGCGTGCAGTCTGTGCTGTGTGAGTGCGCAGTCTGTGCTGTGAGCGTGCAGTCTGTGCTGTGTGAGCGTGCAGTCTGTGCTGTGAGTGTGCAGTCTGTGCTGTGAGTGTGCAGTCTGTGCTGTGTGAGTGTGCAGTCTGTGCTGTGTGAGTGTGCAGTCTGTGCTGTGAGTGTGCAGTCTGTGCTGTGTGAGTGTGCAGTCTGTGCTGTGAGTGTGCAGTCTGTGCTGTGAGTGTGCAGTCTGAGCTGTGTGAGTGCGCAGTCTGTGCTGTATGAGTGTGCAGTCTGTGCTGTGTGAGTGTGCAGTCTGTCCTGGAATGTGCAGTCTGTGCTGTATGAGTGTGCTGTGTGAGTGTGCAGTCTGTGCTGTGTGAGTGTGCAGTCTGTCCTGGAATGTGCAGTCTGTGCTGTATGAGCGTGCAGTCTGTGCTGTGTGAGTGCGCAGTCTGTGCTGTGAGTGTGCAGTCTGTGCTGTGTGAGTGCGCAGTCTGTGCTGTGTGAGCATGCAGTCTGTGCTGTGTGAGTGCGCAGTCTGTGCTGTGTGAGTGCGCAGTCTGTGCTGTGTGAGTGTGCAGTCTGTGCTGTGTGAGTGTGCAGTCTGTGCTGTGTGAGTGTGCAGTCTGTGCTGTGTGAGTGCGCAGTCTGTGCTGTGTGAGTGCGCAGTCTGTGCTGTGTGAGTGCGCAGTCTGTGCTGTGTGAGTGTGCAGTCTGTGCTGTGTGAGTGTGCAGTCTGTGCTGTGTGAGTGCGCAGTCTGTGCTGTGTGAGTGTGCAGTCTGTGCTGTGAGTGTGCAGTCTGTGCTGTGTGAGTGCGCAGTCTGTGCTGTGTGAGTGTGCTGTGTGAGTGTGCAGTCTGTGCTGTATGAGTGTGCATATGTGCTGTGTGAGCGTGCAGTCTGTGCTGTGTGAGCGTGCAGTCTGTGCTGTATGAGAGTGCAGTCTGATCTGTGTGAGCGTGCAGTCTGTGCTGTGTGAGTGTGCAGTCTGTGCTGTATGAGTGTGCAGTCTGTGCTGTGTGAGTGTGCAGTCTTTGCTGTATGAGTGTGCAGTCTGTGCTGTATGAGTGTGCAGTCTGTGCTGTGAGTGTGCAGTCTGTGCTGTGTGAGTGTGCAGTCTGTGCTGTGTGAGTGTGCAGTCTGAGCTGTGTGAGCGTGCAGTCTGTGCTGTATGAGTGTGCAGTCTGTGCTGTGTGAGTGTGCAGCCCCTGTGGCACTGGAGTCTTGGGGAGGATGGTTGGCACTGGAGCAGCTGTGGGGCACATTGTTGGGACTGGGGTGAGATGTGGTGAAGCATTGGAGCCAAGCCAGATGAGCTGGGTAAATGAGACCCTGGAAGAGAAAGCAACGCCATGCTGGGCACTGGGGAAAGGGAGTGGGGAGTTGGGGATATCAACACCAGGGTTAGCTATCCAGTTGCCTTATGTACAGAGGGCTGACATCAATGAGTGATCTGAATTATCCATCCTAACTAAGCAGGGTGCCAATTCGCACAGTCTCTCCCTGAAGGAGAAAACAATTGCGTCCTGTTCACTCCTGAGGTTTATGTTCATGTTCAAAATTGGACCTCAAGAGTTAACCCTCTGCAACATCAGCTCCCCACAGTCTCAGCCTCAGGACTGGGATTCAGCCTCAGGTGTAATATTGGAGGCAGAGAAACATATAGCAAAGGGGTCGCTTCGTTCCTGAGTTCTAAACGCTTGCCAGTCAAGATCCTTCAGCCCCTCCTCCCCCCCGCAGACATCACCGTGCCATAGTCCTTGGCCAAAAGGGATGACACAACACATTCCACCCTTCTTGAAAGAACCCCAGTGGTCGTGAGTTTGAGGCAGTGGAAACCCAGACTGAAGGCTAGATGTGAGTCGAAGTGGGTGAAGGCACATGCAAGGGGCAGCCCTGTTATGGAGATGGGAGGGTTCCCGAGCTGTGAGTGTGCGATTGCTGCCGGCCAAGCTCTGGGACTGGCTGCTCCCAGGTCAGGAAGGCCAATGGGTCAGGGGAGATAATGATGGTCAGTAGCTGCAAAACCAACCTGTCTCTCCCTCTCAGGATCCCGATCGGAATTGGGATGGGGCCAGTGGAGCTTGCAGTCTTACACATCACAGTACTGGAGGAGCCCAGACTGCAGCAGCAACATGCGTCAGCTCTGATGGCAGACCCTCCACACCAAGACCAGGGACAGCAGGGCTGGATCAGGAGGCTGCACCAGCTGTGCCGGAGTATGAAGGCGCCAAAGATGCCCCAGGGTCTACTGGACTCGTGCATCCTTCCTTGAGGTGTCCAACTTCCCGTACCAGCCTCCCCGAACAGGTGCCGGAATGTGGCAACTAGGGGCTTCTCACAGTAACTTCATTTGAAGCCTACTTGTGACAATAAGCCATTTTCTACTCCATCTGCCGAAGACTCTGCCGAACAAACGAGACTGGGCAGCATTTGTGCCATGTTCATGCAGACTTGGTGCCACCTGGTGGTGGAGGACACCCACACCCGGTGGCTGTCAAGGTCACAGCAGTCCTGAACTTTTTTACCATTGAGTTATTCCAGGGCTCCACTGGGGACCTCTATGGAATTACACAGGCATCCGACCATAAGTATGTCTGTGAGGTGACGGGTGGACTGAACCCAAGGGCTGGTGATTACATCCACATTGGCCAGGGCCAGGCCTGGCAGGATGAGGGTCTATGGGCTTTGGGCAGATGGCTGGTGTGTTACAGGTGCAGGGGGTGATAGACCGCACCAATGTTGCTCTCTGCACCTCATGGCACCAGGGAGTTCCCGTCATAAACCAAAAAGGTTTCCACCCCCGCAATGTCCAGCTGGTGTGTGACCACCAGCTTCATGTGTGTGCCCATTTTCTCGGGAGTGTGCGTGACAGCTTCATCCGAAGCCCGCCCCAGTTCCCTGGACTCTTCGAGGGACACCCCAAGCTGCAGGGATGGCTCCTTTGGGAACATGGGTTATTCCCTCAGGTAGTGGCTGATGATGCCAGTGCAACGGCCATCGACCACTGCGGAGGTTAGACCACTATGGAGACCAGGTACAATGAGGCTCACAATGTGACCAGATCATCATCAAGCAGTACAACAACCTGTTAAGATGCATTCCCGCTGCCTTGTCAGGTCCAGAGGGGCTCCCAGAGTGTCTCCCTCATTGTTGCGGTCTGCTGTGCCCTCCACAAACCAGCTCTGCAGCGGGGTGAGGAGTCTCCTGATGACAACCCAGAGGATCAGCACGTATCCTCAGATAAGGAGGATGAGCATGATGGAATCGAGGAAAAGCATGCAGAGGAGGCGGAGGATGAAGGCCAGTTGGGGGCAAGGGTGCACATGGGCAGAAGGGCTAGAAATGCCTCCCGCTTCATGCGAAGACATCTCACTCACTGGCCTACAGGGTGACAGCCCCCAGGACGTTGTGATCTCTCATGGCCAGAGGAAAAAGGTGGGCAAGTTCTCACTTATCAGGATGCTGGGGCCATGTCTGAGAGCCTGCTGTCCGGTCGATACAGGAGGGCGATGATAACTCAATGTGAGGAATGCTCCTGTGATGCTCCTCATCTGCTGCTTATGTCTGATTCTGTCTGCACGCTGACATCCCGGCTCATGTCTGAGAGAGGTTCTGTGCTACATTCCTCTGTCCTTTTGGTCTAGAGGAGTATTAGGGGTGGAGGTCTCGTGTTCACTGAATCGTGCCCGGATCCTATCACTACGGATGAAACATTCATAATCAGTGGGCCTAACCCTCCGAGGGGCGTGGAGGCCCAATAAGAACAGCTCTGTTCCAATGGGGAGGAGCATCATGGCACTGATAGGTGACTTTAAAATTCTGAGGCATTAAAGTGGTGAGAAACAATAACATTTAATTCAGTGACATCTGAAAATTTGACAAGTGACAATGTGTCCCCCCCCCCCCCCCCCGCCCCCGTAAAGCAGGGAGTTGGTTTCCTCGCTGCCATCCTCCTGGAATGAATAAAGTGCTGTGGAGCTGTTTAATTGCCGTGCCCCTTCGACTAAAGTGCTCAGACGGCCCCCGGTGGGCGAATCAGCTGCTTCACGCCACAGGAGTGGTGTTTTGCACGAGAAATGTTTTTTTTTAAAGTGCCTAACAATTGTGGTCCGGATCGAGCCGTTGGGGCCAATGGGATTCGCACCAGTTCTCGCGCCAAAAATGACAGCCAAAATGTGGGAAAATTCCGCCCACTGTTCTTGCTGTTTACTCCACCTCAGCCAATCGACCAGGGCATTTTTCGGGTCATCCTTTTTCGGGTCATCAATGTGAATGGTAAAAGCAGTGATGACGAGGATAACACAGTGAATCTGGTAGGGATCGAGGATATTAATAGGATGTGTGATGGGTTGATGGAAGCACTCAGGCAATGTGGATTTCTCAGTGAGCAAGAAATAATATCAATGCATAAAATAAAAGACAAACTTAAGAAACAAAAAACAAAACAAAGATGAAGCTGGAAGAACTATTCAAGAATGCCATCCAGCAGAGCACATCAAAATTCGAAACCCTCTCCTACAAGCAGAACTGAGGAAGGTGCCATGGGTGGCAACTTATTATAGGTACCCTCATTAATTATTCAGTGACACATCTTACTTTTCGAGCCAGTTTATTGACTTTAGACTGCAGCTAACCTAGCTTAGGCTGTTTTTTAAAAATATGTTCATGGGATATGGGCATCGCTGGATGGGCCAGCATTTATTGCCCTTCCCTGAGGGCATTTAAGAGTCAACCACATGGCTGTGGGTCTGGAGTCACATGTAGGCCAAACCAGGTAAGGATGGCGGATTTCATTCCCTAAAGGACATTAGTGAACCAGATGGGTTTTTACGACAATCGACAATGGTTTTGTGGTCACCCTTGGACTTTTAATTCCACATTTTTTATATTGAATTCAAATTTCACCATCTGCCATGGCTGGATTCGAACCCCATTCCCCAGAGGATGACTCTGGGTCTCTGGATTACCAGTCCAGTGACAGTACCACTACGCCTCCCCTGTTGTTGTGATATTAAGTAGGTCTGGTCCTATACGCCAGATCCAAAATCTAAAAATGTCTGATATCTGAAACGTGATCAGACACAAGGGTTTTTGATGAAGATACTTGACCTGTAAAATGTCGCACAATGAAATTCTAGCTACCCTGAAGACCAATGATTCAAAATAAAATGCCTTACCACCATTAATATTTTTCACTTAAAGGGCTTAGTTTACTGATTTTGGGGGGCTCAAGTGATCAATAGATAAGAAAACAATGAAACAGTCGTTTTCAAAGTGATATGGCCAACATATTTTCTTAGAGCGCCTGCATCTCAAAAGTTCCCAGGAGACCACTGCGATTCCGGCGTGAATTGGAATCAGAAGATGGCGTCTGGTCCGCCTGCTGCTGATTTGAAACTCGGGGTCAACTGCGCCACACTTGCTTACAGGGTTACAGAGTTAAAACGAACACTTGCAGGCCAATAACTCAAGCAGTATCTGATCGCCTGCCATTTCAAATTTACGTGAAGGTGATCTCACGCTGCCCTGCCAAATGGTAGAGGTTTCTTAAACAGAAGAATGATATGTTGGCCATATCAAAGTGATCATGTTGGCCATATCAAAGTGATATGGCCAACATGATCATAGAAAAAAAGTGTGTTTGCAAATTTCGTATTTTGTTTCTGTAATACTGAATTGAGAATATGATACAGAAAACCGCCTGAAGCTGCTGCACAAACATATTCTCCTGCAGACAGCTGCACCATTTTCTTCTCTCTTTCTGAAGCCCTGTTTTGTATACGGGCCAGTTCCATGGAAGCTGGTAACCCTCCAGAATCTTGCTTTCATGTGCGTTCTGCGTGGAAATGGACACAGCAATTGCTGACAGACTACTTGACCAGAGGGAAAGTTACAGCTCAGCTCCATTTCTGTGCTTTCCCCCACCGGCCGCCCCCGCCCCCCACCGGGAGTTTTCAGCAAGAGCCACTTCACAACTGTCAAGAGCAGAATTCCTGGGTACCAATTTTCACTTTTTATAGCCCATTTAGAAACCTATTTTAGCATCCCCAACTTACAGCCCAGCTGAGGCTGTATAACTCAGCACAAACTGCTCAGCAAATGTGGGACCATTCTTAGTTTGTGTGATTCAGTTCCACACAGAACAGTTCATTTGCCAACTAACCCTGGGAGGACAAAGATTGTGATGTAGGCCATTCGTCCATAATTAGCCGCAGTCCACAATAGACCGTAGGCATCTCTCCATTTCATAGAAAAAATAAGTGTTGTAGCTTAAGGGACAGCCCTCCAGGAACCTCTCCTGTTCTGCCTGCCATAGGTGTGTTGGAAGGATTAGCAGGTTGATTAGCAGCCTGTTTGGCCACGTCACGAACACTTCTTTTGTGGCCAACAATTGCAGAAGTGGGGCTTGAACCCAGAGTTCCCAGCTCAGAGACAGCGGTGCTACCCACCGAGCCACAAGACCTTCTATATTCCTAGGGGGCGATTCTCCGAGCCCTGTGGCTGGCCGGAGAATCGCCGCAACCGTGCCCCGACGCCGGCACGCGATTCTCTGAGGTGCGGAGAATCGGCGCCGTTTGCGCCGGCGCATTTGACGCGGCATGGGCCGCTGGAATCGGCGGGGCCACCGATTCGCTGGCCCGGATGGGCCGAGCGGCCGCGTGGATACGACAAAGACCCACCAGCGCCGTTCACCCCGGGTCGCTGACGGCGGGAACTCTGCTCGAAGGGTCGGGGGGCGGCCTGTGGGGGCCAGAATCGGTCGTCCCCATGCCCGTTTTGCGCCGTCGTGAAACGCGATGGCGTTCACGACGGCGCGAACACTTGGGCTCCATTTGGGAGAATCGCCCCCCCTAATGTCCACAGTCTAAACACTCAGTGCATCTGCGGAGGCATTTAAATAGTTGGTTTGTGATGCACTTTAGGATTGCCTACTTGAAAGTTTGTAAATTTTTGATAAAGTGTTGGAGGTTTTATAAGATGAGCATTGATTAGCTCTCATTACAAGGCTTGTTGGAATTTGTTTGCAAGCATACTTGCAAAACACAAGAAAACATGGAATTCAAAGGAATGCAAAGCGAGGCAACAAGCACGTTACATCTCACCTCTCCAACACTCCAGGCAGAGGCTCAACTTCATCAGATTGGAGAAACTGAAGGAAGTTCCAGAGTGTTACTGCGGTAACAGGATGACACAGTAGATATCCACGCGCACTTATTCTTTGCTGAGCCTAACCGTCTCCAGGGTCAATGAGGAGATGCATTCCTGCTCTTATTTTATGACTGAGTGAATAGAATTTTGCAAGTCCTACAAGGTATCAATCACAGAGTGAGGATGTGGAGGTTGAGGTCATTGAGGATTCAAGAGTATAATCCAGCCCTATAGATTCCTATCCTCACAAGGCTTTAGGCTTTTCTCAAGGGTTACATCAGTTATGCAAGCAGTGAGGTAACTTACTGTTTATAGCCAATTCTGCTCTGTATTTTGCCACTGATGAGATCTCCAAACTTAGTAATAAAGTGTGGATATGAACAAAATGGTATCTTGCTGAAAAGAGCGACATACTAACCATAGAACCAGAGGGGGCAAGTCACAGGCCTCCTTGCACTTTTGCTCGAGCAAATCGAGGCCGGTGAATAGCGAGATAGGCCGAAAACGAGAACCGCACCAGGCCAAACAGGTTGCAATGCAACAGGCCCGCTCCCGTAGGCGAAACCGGGATCTCACCATAGCGTGGCGAGAAACCAATTATCACCATTTAAGGCCTATTTCCATACAATTAACGAGAGCCACCCCATATCCAACGGCCACCCGTCATTCAGCGGCCTCACCAGCTGGCACCGATTCTGTGGCGAGCTGAAGAGGTGAGTAGCCATCTTTGCTCACAGGCAAAGGGCTCGGGGGCACTGAGCTTGCCACCCCAGTGCTCAGCGGGGTGTGGGGAACCCTCAGCATGGGGTAGGGGACCCACCGCAGGGGTAAACCACCATGGGAGGTTGCGTTGGGCGCTGAGGAGGTCAACCGGGGGGCAACCGCGCAGGGCACCAGCATGCCAACTCCTATACTGTGTGTACCCGGGGGCAACAGTTGTCCCTGTCCATCTGCCCCACCGACCAACCATAACCCCCACAGACTGCCGAGGCCTCTGGCCGTGCAGTTGAAGGCTATTGCTAATCGGGAATTGGCAATCATTGTTAAGTGAGCACTTCAGACAACCCAAGTGGATTCCTGTGGGTGGGCAGACCATGGAGCATGTTGGAGTCATTGCCCAAGCTGCCAAGTAATTCAACAAAGATGCAAGACTTCTCCAACAGCATTTTACTTCGGTTGTTCTCAATGGGCAGAATACTAGCCCACAAATGCAAAACCCAAAACAAAACTCCGCTGTTAGAATTCTGACATTGGGCAGCACTTACTGAACAATTCCAAGTGCACCAATAGTTAGACTAACAACTAATTTCATATAATCGGTCAAGCTCGTAGAGGGGCTCATTTACACTTGCATGTTAGCACAGTGGTTAGCACTGTTGCTTCACAGCACCAGGGTCCCTGGTTCGATATCTGGCTTGGGTCACTGTCTGTGCGGAGTCTGCATGTTCTCCCTTGTCTGTGTGGGATTCCTCCGGGTGCTCCGATTTCCTCCCACAATTCCCAAAAGATATGCTGTTAGGTAATTTGGACATTCTGAATTCTCCCTCTGTGTACCCGAACAGGCGCCAGAATGTGACGACTGGGGGCTATTCACAGAAACTTCATTGCAGTGTTAGTGTAAGCCTACTTGTGACAATAAAGATTATTATTATTAGAAGTGGCATACATTCATACTCAGGGACATGTTCTCTGCAAACAAAAGGAATATGGTCCATCCTTGTGCTTTTTGTTTAGTTACCTGGGAGCTTGGATAGCCTATAGTTCCCCGTTGCTTTTTTCATGGCAACTCCTCACTCAATCAGTCAATTTCCCAACCAATCAGCACGCTTTCCTCCTGTAGTATAAACTGTAGTGATCGTTTGAAATTTGACATTCTTGCATTGGTCCTGATGAGTGGAAGATGAAAAGCTTTGACAACATATTGCTCTCTCAGCAATATTCACATACCAGTGGTCCCAACCCGTACCTTCAATGACAGCACCAACACCATTATTTTACAGACCAAAATGATCAAAAACACAGCCAGGGATGGACTGAAAAGCTGACAATTTCCTCTGCATAAACCAGCCAAAAACAAAACTGGCATCCTGCACAGACCTTTCCTGTCTATTGGAGAAAGCACTCTCCCGTTTTGATGTGCATTGGGATTTAGTAGACCTCATCCTGCATTATAAATCAGGCAATGCCTACAGCAGGGAAACTGGGAGCAGTCACTTCACAGAACTACTTCAGGAGGTGATTGATAGAGCCTAACTGACTGTCTCTTCTGTCACACAAGGAGACACGACACTGAACAAATGATACAAGTCTTTTTTTTAAAGCAGTAAAACTGTGTAGTTCTAATCCCAATTGGCCAAAGGAGTGAATTAATAAGAACACAAGCTTATTGCTTAAAGTGGCCTTCTAAATCCCAAGCATTGGTAGTGACATCACTGCATTATTGATAATCCCGTAAATCATACTCAGTATGTAAAAAGTACAAAAAACACTCCGTGAACAGGTCACAGCATGAGACAGAATCTAATCCTCACCTAGATGTATGTTAAAGCCAGAGACAGAGAAGCTAAAGCACTGGGGAAATTATCACACTGCAACTGTCTTCTAACAGACAATGTGACAGGATGGATAGGTTCTGCACCGTGAACTCAGCGATAACCATCACAAACAGAAAAAAATTAGAAAAACATTTAGGAAATCTGTCAACTTTCAAGCAACGATTGAATAGCTTTTGACTGAGTGCCCACTTCAAATCATTTAAAGTACCACCAACTCACATTTTAATCCACGTTCACCAGATAGAAAATGATTTATTTTCAGTGCAGATATAAACGACTTAAATCCAGAACGCCACCTTTAGCTTTGTGCAACAAAATGTTCAAGTAATTTATGATGCAGATCTGGCCAACTTGTACAACCTGCTCCTGATCGCATCCTGCATTTCAAGTTTCCCCCCATCAGCGAGGAAGCACCTGCAAACTGTGCACAAGTTGGCACAGTCACGCACAATTGCGCACAAATTTGTTTTGTCACCTCAGTAGCAGCATGGTGGGATTAAGAATGATGCTCATTCAATGCCATTTTACCCACTCTACGGAAGCAGGGCCATTTGTTTTGAGAAATTCAGCGTCTGGGCTCGAGGTCAAGGAGATAGCAGGTCTGGCATCTATTGTGGGGAAAGTGGGAGAGAATTGATCGCCTGGTGTTCCTGCTTTAAATTTCTAGCGAATCATTAGGTTCTCTTGATGATCAGGTCAATTCAAACTTCATCGACCTTCTTTCTGACTCAATCCAAGGCCTTGCCTCCCTGGTGGGAATGGGATTAATAACTCTTTCATAGGCCTTTACAAACATGAAGAGCTGAATGGCCTCTTTCTGTGCAGTATGCTTCTAGCTCTGTAACTTCCTCCAGTCCCATTATGCTCCCCGGCACCCTGTTCTCTCGCGCAAATCCCCTTCCTTTGCACCACCATTGGCAGCCATGTGCGGTAGCACAGTGGTTGCTTCACAGCTCCAGGGTCCCAGGTTCGATTCCCGGCTTGGGTCACTTTCTGTGCGGAGTCTGCACGTTCTCCCTGTGTCTGCGTGGGTTTCCTCCGGGTGCTCCGGTTTCCTCCCACAGTCCCGAAAGACGTGCTGTTAGGTGAATTGGACATTCTGAATTCTCCCTCAGTGTACCCGAACAGGTGTCAGAGTGTGCCGACTCGGGGCGTAAGCCTACTTGTGACAATAAAGATTATTATTATTGTTATTAAGTCACCTATCTCTCACTTTGTGAAAATCCATACGACCTCTCCTCCTTCTCTAAAACCTCTTTGATCAACCTTTTGGTCACTGGTACTAACACAAGCCCCACCATTTAAAGAGAATGTGTTGCTGTTAACGCTATTTGCCCATAATAAAAAGTGACCAGTTCAAACATAATCATTTTGCTCACAGCATCAAGCTTCATTTCATTCTTCTAACAAACCAAAGCCAGTTAAGATATACTTCACAGGCCGATATCAATCAAGACTCAGCTGCTAATGATTAAACATCAGCCTATGAACTCACAGCTAGTTTACATTGTTCATTTCTCTCTTCCTCTACACTACTCTATTTTAATGCCTTTGTTGAATTCAACAACGACAACAAAAGGCCAATTTCACAAACGTAGGAGAATAACTAGATACAAATTTAGTGACGAACCTTTGGAACAGCTTGAAATAACCGGCACAGTGACTGTGTTATAGCACAGGTTTTATAACAGACTCTCATATCACTGGCAAATGGTTAACGCCATTCACACAAAATAATAATAACCTTTAGTAGTGTCACAGATAGGCTTACATTAACACTAATGCAGTTACTGTGAAAATCCCCTAGTCGCCACACATCAGCACCTGTTCAGGTACACTGAGGGAGGATTCAGAATGTCCAATTCACCTTACAAGCACGTCTTTCGGGGCCTGTGGGAGGAAACCGGAGCATCCGGAGGAAACGCGCGCAGATAGGGGGAGAACGTGCCGCCTCCTCACAGACATAGGAATAGGTAAGCATGGTTTAGCTCAGTAGGCTAGACAGCTGATTTGTGATGCAGAACAAGGCCAGCAGCGCGGGATCAATTCCCGTACCAGCTTACCCGAACAGGCGCCGGAATATGGCGACAGTAACTTCATACTTGTGACAATAAAAGGTTATTATTATTGGTGTAAGCTGTAGTTATTGTTTAACAGGTCTTCACATTGCGTAGCAAAATTCCTCAATCTTTTACTACTGAAGAATGGAACGATATACCTCACTTGGGAGATATTGATGGATGGAGAAATGCTCAATTTCCAGTTAATAAAACGTGACAAATTTGGAATCGTATACAAACTAATGATCTAAATTCAAAACCTGCTCGCAGAAATGACCTTCCCCCTTTGTCCCACCTCACAAAATTCCAGGAGTTGACGAATGTTCTGTGTGAGGTTTAGTGAGAAATGGCATCTACTACTCTGCACATCAGGCTGGTGCCCATCAAACTGAAGGATGACAGCGCAGGACAATAGAGCATCAGTGCACTCCACATCTTAATGATTTAAATTTCTATTTTTGTTCAACTTTAATACAGAACTATTCATCTGATGAATCACAGTGCAAGAACAGTGAGAGGAAGAACGGGCCACTTCTTTAGGCTTCTTATCAATCTGAGATGCTTTGTTCTGGTTTTTGAAGGCTTGATGAAAGGCTAACACCTTCCCTTTTCCAGGGCAGTTCTTCAGCAAATAACTTTTTCTCATCACATGGTAAATTAACATAGTCCTAATATGATTTCATGTGGCGCACTGTGTGTAATAGTCTCTAGCTGGTGCTGCAATGAAAAGGACTCCCGAGGTTTGACTCGCAATAATGAAAGGGTATTTGGCAGTATCATTATGGAAATGTAATAATAACATACATTTAATGGCATCAATGAGAGCTTTCACAGAAGGTAGCCATTTTGTAGAAGTACTATAATCCCTGCACCCTTGGAGAATTCTTCTTTGGTATTACTGGAATAATAAGCCATGCAAAATGAATATAATTTCCGCATTAGCTTTACTTACAATGGCTTAACAAAGTCAAATATCAAATATAAGTGTTGATCCAATGGATGAACTATCATGCTTTCATACAGATTTGACGTCAAACCGTTATTACTGTTCAATGATCTGATTTTGAGAAGGTTTTATTTTGTTTCCTTCACATAGGTTTCTCTACTCTTGCTGCGTGATATATTTTACATGTTTATTGTAAGGATACTCTATGTAATTCTTCTGCAGGAGTAACTTTTGTTTGATGGCTAAAATGTAAACACTAAGTTACTGACAGAGGACTTTTATTTATCCAGCTCATTTTCCATTGTAGAAGATTGCCCGACTGGATTGGAAAATTATCTCAGATGTGAGTCTTTTGTCATTCCCTTTATTGTGTAAGATGAAACCAGAGGTCACTGGAACTCGTGTAGATTGAATTGTCATCTAGCCTTTCTCCGACATGGACTATTACCATTTATGCATTTCCAAACGCAAAAAATTGTCTTTTTAATCTCTATCCATGTGAGTAATCCCTCGGCCATTTTTAAACACATTCTTGGCTACCAAAATATGGGTGTGAAAAGAGCTAACGTTTTGAGCCCAGATGACCCTTTGTCAAAGCTGGGTCATCTGGATTCAAAAGCAAAGGGTCATCGGGACTCGAAATGTTAGCTCTATTGTCTCCCTACAGATGCTGCCAGATCTACTGAGATTTTCCAGCATTTTCTCTTTTGGTTTCAGATTCCAGCACCAGCAGTAATTTGCTTTAATGAAACGTGGGTGTCACTAATGCGGCCAGAATTTGGAGCCCATCCCAAGATTGCCACGAGGTGGTGAACTTCCTTCTTGAACCTGTGTACTGAAGGTACCCCCAAGAGCTGTTAGTTATGGGGGTTCCCAGATTTTCACCCAACAATGATGAAGGAATGTCAATACAAGTCCAGGTTGCGATGGTGTGCGACTTGGAAGGGAACTTGGAACTCATCTACTGTCGTCAATGGGGAGTCCCGAAAAGGGGAGTCTGAAGTTGTTTCATTCCTACTCACAGTTAGGAAATACAGCAACTAAGCAATACTCCAAGTCCCAGCTGGGGCCATCCTGAAATGCTGGCTCCCTCTTGGGCTAGCTTTTATTTCGGGGAATTAACGAGCTCTGCTGTTGAGCCTCCGCCCCTCACCTGGGGAGATCGATCGGATCGTCCCCGTGGGTCTCGTGGGGGTTATGACATCATCCCAATGCTGTCCTTCTAGGTGGTGAGAGATTGAGGTTTCGGAGATGGTGTTGAAGAAGCTTCCCATCTCAGATATCCATCATTCAGCCATTATTCTGCTTTTCAATCTATTCCTCTACTCACCGTCTTCAGGCTTTGAAAACCCAAGATTGATGTGTCGGATAAGCTGGGTCTGCGAGGACTGCATTTACTGTAGCAGCGAGAGAGATAGGCTTCCAACACTTGAAGAAATGCAACTCTATTTTATTGAACTCTTAACTATTCAACAAATTTTAACTGTGGGTTGACACTATGCTGAGTTGACTGAAGACCTGAGGCTAACCTGACCAGATTACCTTACTACCATATAGTGGATGTTCTAGTTGTTGCTCACAGGCTCTGACTGTCTCAGAGGCTGCATCCCAAGAGAGCAGGAAAACTAGTGCCCTCTGGTTTTATAGTGGCCGTGTCCTGTCTGGTGATTGGCTGCTGTGCTCTGTGTGTTCATTGGTCATCCTTTGTGTCAATCAATGTCTGTCTGTGCACCATCATATACTTGTGTGTATATTATGACAAAGATTAGCGAAGTTAATGACCAAGTCCTGATTTATCCTCTACTCTTTTTAGTTTTCGTGGTTTCTAGGATTTAAATTTGGCTCCTCACCAGCTTTCATTGTTTAAAAATAAATGAAAAAAAATCAACCTCTGCAAGAAAACAAACTAAAATGGCAACGAGGCTGAAATATTTCTACATTGTTTGGGTCTGAAAGCCTCTCCTTACATAGAATTTCATAGAATCCCTACAGTGCAGAAGGAAGGACATTCGGCCCATCGAGTGTGCACTGACCCACTGAAACAACACCCTACCTAGGCCCAATCCCCTGCCCTTTCCCTGTAGCCCCACCTAACCTTTGGACACTTTGGGGAAATTTAGCGTGGCCAATCCACCTAACCTGCATATCTTTGGACTGTGGGAGGAACTCGGAGTACCCGAGGAAACTCAGGCAGACACAGGGAGAACCTGTCACCCAGACAGTCACCCAAGGCTGGGGTTGAACCCAGGTCCGTAGCGCTGTGAGGCAGCAGTGCTAACCACTGTGCCATCGTGCCGTTCATGTGCAGAAAGCTAAATGTTTAATTTAACTGCTGCCAATTGCTCTGAAAATTGCAGAAAGTAGCGCCCTGCAAGGTGTCTTGTGCTTTTTAATGCAAATATCTCAATAGTAACAGCATTTCAGACCGGGCGACACCTGAGCAAGTAATCTTACATCCAAATGCCAACTCATCAGTATTGTATTGTATCTCTGATAAGATTGGATCACAGTTTGTCCTCTGCTACTGTTTCACTTTTCTCAGAACAACGAAGGCATCGCTGACAGACAGCAGGTCAACACAAAATTGATTTTTATTTAGTAATGATTATTCCACCATTAAGAGGCTCCTGTCACATCCCTGTATTTGCTGTGCTCTAAGATATACTAATCAGTGATTTTGAAATTTCCATTCACTTACCCTGACAAAACACCCAGAACAAGGTTGAGCATGAAGAAAGATCCAATGATGATCAGAGGGATGAAATACAACCAATTCCAGGCATTCCCCAAGGCATCATTTGCCTGTTAAATAAATAGCAAAGACAGAACTCCAGTGAAATGGGAGAACAGGCAAACACATCTGGATATTCAGCTCATTTTGGCCACAAAATTAATTGCAATCTTAAGAACATTGAGTAAGTCCAAAAATGTTCTTGGTTCGTTGGCTTGAACCATATATGCCTTATTATTGGACACTGCTATTTTTGCACATTTTAAATGAGACACATTCATTGTTTGCAAGATCTGAAAATATTGGCACTTATTCCAGTAAGATAACAAGGGCCTTTGGGCCCAACTAACTCAGTGCTGTCTTATCCTTGAAGCAGTTCTTTTTGGTTGTTCAGAGCAGATTCCAACAGGCTGGCAGCATTCATGACCCAATACATACACCTTGACCTTGCCGTCGCTCCACTGTGAAAGTATCAGCAGGGGTGGCAGATGCGTTATTCACATTGTTACCCTTGACCCCTTCATCCCAACAAGCAAATTTACAGACCCATCCTTTTCTTCATCTTCAATTTTACCACCTAAATAAAGGAACAGGGTTTAGTAGTGTAAATACTTGAAGCGAGTGGGCTCACAGATGCCAACACCCAGGAATCTAACCGAAGCAGTTGCTGGTACAAAAGCAATCAGCATTGCCCAATCTAGCATTCAGCTAGATTTTCAACATTCTCACTGTTTGCATCTCTGTATGATGCCTGATTTGTCACGACTCATACAATAACAATTATATAAAGGTGTGAGTTAAACTGAAGGCAAGTTGAAGACTCTGCTAATAACATCAATGGGAAAACAATCAACAGAGTCTGATGATACTCGGGAGTCGCATTAGTGTCCCAATATCTGAAATATCTTTACAAGTACATCAAGAAGATGGTGGCAATTATTGAACCGACCTTCACCATCGTGGCACAAGCGAATTAACCCAATATGCTCTTAAGAGCTCTTATCATTTGTGTTTCAAGTTTTAAGAGGCAGCTTTACACAAATTCCAATTGAAATACAGCTAATGCATAACCCAAATAACCTCACAAAAGGCGATAACTACTGACATCTGAACTATAATGTGCATTTGGTATTGGTGTGGTGCAAGAATGGTCTGATTACAAATGTTGGATCAAAGGCTTTTGGCGTTTTACAACCACTGAAGACCTTGAATAATGATCCATCCGTACATTGACAGCACCTTCATGTTTAAATGGTCTTCCAAGTCAATTCATCCAGTTACGTCGTAATCACATAAAAAATTGAATGGAAAAATCAAAGGCAGATGTAACTCTCACAACTACTCTTGACTTTTATAGTGCAAACGTTTCTACAGTTCAGGTGTTAACCAACTTCTGCTTTAAATCTGTTTAAAAGTAATTTCCCCACGGCCAGCCCGGTTGCACTGTGCTCAGCACAGTTGCTTCACAGCTCCAGGGTCCCAGGTTCGATTCCCGGCTTGGGTCACTGTGCAGAGTCTGCACGTTCTCCCAGTGTGTACGTGGGTTTCCTCTGGGTGCTCCGGTTTCCTCCCACAGTCCAAAGATGTGCAGGTTAGGTGGATTGGCCATGCTAAATTTCCCTTAGTATCCATAAAAGGTTAAGTGGGGTTACTGGGTTACGGGGATAAGGTGGAGGTGTGGGCTTGGGTACGGTGCTCTTTCCACGGGCCGTTGCAGAGTTGATGAGCCAAATGGCCTCCTTCAGCTCTGTAAATTCTATGAAATTCTATAGAAACTCCTCAACATTTTATTTATTCGAGATCATTTGTGTGATTCCAAGGTAATTAGTTTCTCAGTTGATGAGGGAAATACCTTTTTATCACAGGACAACTTAACTTGATTCATTATCATTTCTAGAGATGGGAATCAACATCAAGGGAATACTTGCTATACTGAACCTTGACTGCATCATTTCCACTGTCTCATTTGATGTGGTCCATGGGCCTATAGAAACCTATTATGTTAAGGCCCACTGTGCTAAACTATTTCTTGATCAAGTTCTGCCTTCATGAATACAAACGGGTAGACGACAATGCCATTGGTATTTTAATACTATTTATGTCAACCTGCAACATTTTCTGCAACAGTCTTTATGCTTAAGTCATGGGACCTTAAGGGGCTACATTCTCGGCCACCCCGCTGCCGGTAGCGGGGTTCCTGATGCGGCGGAGAATCGGGCATCGGGATAAAAATGGGATCGATGCCGTTTGCAATGCTCCGGCCCCTTGCTGGCAGTGGAATCCGGATTCTCACCCACCCGCCAGCGGGAGGATGCAAATGGATCATTAGCGGTCCAGGCACCAGAGCCTCTTGGCCCACATGCTTCTCTGGTCCTCTGGCCGGGATTCACGTGAGCGCGAATTACAAGAGGTATGAACAAACGTGGCCCTGATGTGGTGGACCTCGCCATGGACCACGGGGAGTAACAACCCCCTTAAGGTGGGTGCCCCCAAAGTCCACTTGAGGGCCACTCTTCCTTTCGCACACTGCCAGACATGCCCACCCACCCCCATCAGACACCCTCTCATGGCCCCCTTCCCCCCTAAACAAAGACCCACCCAGAGACCCCCCTAAATAGGGGCACCCCCCCACACAAGAACCCCTGAATTGGGGGACCCCCACAGAGACTCTCTGAATAGGACGACCGTATGCAGAGACCCCCTCAAAGACAGTTAAGTGTGTTTCAATCACCTCCTTCATGCTTGAATGATTTTGAAGTGCTGAACTGGAAACTGACAGCACTTAACTCTCTTTGAAATGGTTGATGTTTGTAAACATTGTGGTTAGAATACTTCAAAGTGACTCATCCATGAAAGGAGATGAATAGAGCAAGGCTCACACATGTGTTTGTGGATGCTGTCAATGTTAGCTCACTAATGAAATGAATGAATGGCTTGCAGCTAAATGATCTGAGGGTTTTAAACCACAGGGCACTGCTTTTCTCTTTCCAGGATTGGACACATGGGCTGGATTCTCCGCCCCAACGCACCACATTTCAGGTTCACCCCACCGGCGGGATGCTCCGTTACACCGGCCGGTCAATGGGGTTTCCCATTGTGGGGCATCCCCACGCCGTCAGGAAAGTCCCGTGCTGCCAGAAAAATAGAGCATCCCGCCGACGGAGAATCCAGCCCATGGTGCTTCCTCTGTCTGAGCCAGCAGGTGTAAGCCCAGGTGAGCATTACAACAGTAATTGTTTTCACTGCCCAAGTCTGGACTGCTCTCTAACATCCAGCCAGGGGTCTCTTTTCTGGGGGGAGGGAGGGTCATTTAGTTATGGGGGACTCTGTGGGGTGATCCCTTTCTTTAGCAGAACTCTGTGGGTAGATTATTTAGTTAGTGGGGTTCTCGAGAGGTCCCTTTATTTAGAGGGTCTCTGTTGGGGGGTCCCCTGTTCAGGGGGCCTCAGTGGGGTGCCCCTATTCAGGGAGTCTCGGGGGGTGTCCCCCCATTTAGGGTGTCTCTGGGGGTTTCCCCTATTCAGGGTGCCTCTGGGGTGTGGGCGGTTCAAGTCACCCCCGTACTTGGGGGAGGATGGAGGCCTCAGAAAATCCTGGATTGGAGGGCTGTTTTGCGATGCGGGTGGGGGGGTTGCGGCCCACTGTGGGACCTCGCTATCGTGCTGCTGTCTCAAAATGGCAGCCCGATAGCAGGATTCACTTGGGAATCACTCGCAATACATTTGCATGGCTGAAGATTGGGAATCACTTTCTGATTTGCACTCCCAACTGGTGCACAAAGCAGCAGCAATTCAACTCTGGAAGGAAAATATTGTCTCCCAAACTGAGAATGTCACCCAAACTCAAGAAAAATGGATTTAAACCTAAAACTCCCTTGATAGCTCAACTGTTAAATAAATAAACCGGTGAGAAACTAAATCACACAGATACAGATTTTATCCACAGTCTTAATCTTAGCAAGAGCACCAATAGCTGTTACAAATGTCCTCAGCAATTCCTGGAAGCAAAAGAAAACAAATATTCAGCTGGGTTTTCCTTTTGATATATCTCTCTAGGAAACCTTGCAGGAAAGAGCGTGCATGTGTGTGTACATGCCAAGACCAGGACTGAGGTTTCCTAGATGAGAAGATGGTGGTGCAATGGTAATGTCGCTGGTCTAATAGCCTAGATGCCCAGGAGAATGCCCAGGGGACAAGTGTTCCAATCCGAACATGGCAGCTGGTGAAATTTAAATATGATTAATAAAATCTGGAATTGAAAACTAGTCTCAGTAATGGTGACCATGACAATGAGTGTCAATTGTCACAAAAGCCCAACTGGTTCACTAATGTATTTTAAGGAAGGGAATCTCTACCTGGTCTAACCTACATGCGACTCCAACCCCACAGCAGTGTGGATGACTCTTAACTGCTGTCTGACCTAGCAAGTCACTCAGGGGCAATGTCAGACGGGTAACAAATGCTGATTGTGCCAGAAACACCCAAAAGAACAAAGAACAAAAGGTCCCCTGAATCAAATAGAAAACCATCCACAAATGACTATGGCGAATGGCATGGTAGCACGGCACCCGGGACTCGGGTTCGGTTACTGGCTTGGGTCACTGTCTGTGCGGAGCCTGCACATTCTCCCCGTGTCTGCGTGGGTTTCCTCCGGGTGCTCCGGTTTCCTCCCACAAGTCCCGAAAGACGTGCTTGTTAGGTGAATTAGTCATTCTGAATTTTCCCTCCGTGTACCAGAACAGGTGCCGGAGTGTGGCAACTGGGGGATTTTCACAGTAACTTCAATGCAGTATTAATGTAAGCCTACTTGTGACACTAATAAAGATTATTATTATAAGCTTGCACACATAACCAATCTTAATATTTAATGAGTGAACATAGATCACTACCGCTGCATAATATCAGGTATAGTAGATCCTGGTAAAATCCCCAGGTGCCCATCAATCTAATAAACAGAACTTTATTACCATGCATGGATATCCTTGCATTTATTTGCAAGTATTGTGAAATATACACTACAGCCCCTACTCTGTGCAAATCATGTCCTGACATGCCCAACATTTGAATCTTCCCTCAATAATAGTTATAATTTGCGCTTATTAATACAAGGTTTTATGAGCAAACCCACAATCAGTATAGCAGTTTAACAACTCAATGCTTTTGGCAGGGGAACACCTTATAATATTGAAACATATTTCAACTCAGAGATCATCAGTTGAAGCATAAAACTAATTTTCAACCGTATTTGCCAGAAATTTACAGATGGACACCCTGACCATATCACATTATTGCTGAAATTAAAAAATGTCACTGGGAATTGTCCAGGCAGCATAGTGTCAGATGACACAATTTGAAATTTGGAAAAGGTTTAAATGGGGAAGGGATTGTTTTCATCCTAGAACCTCACACCCAAATGTTGCAGAAGTATTTTTAATAGTGGAACGACTTGTTCTGATGTCACTTCCATCACTGTTTAGCGAAGCTTCATTAGTTCAAAGCTTTGCATGAAGATAGTGGGGGATATTTTGCACCTGCATTCAGCACAAGTGCAGGTGTAATCCCATGAGAGCTAGTAAACAAGAATCTTCCCAGTAAGATCTCGTTTTCCGATTTTCCCCACTCCCTGCCAATGGCGTAATGAGATTCTCACCCAGGAAGGTCAGGAACCTCCTCATTTCAAAATATTAGCATTCCATTAGCGGGCTTCCCCATGATATCATCCCCCCCACATTAGGAATTCGCCCTCGCTGACACGAGGTCACGACGGCAAGGTTTACACCCGGTTTTCAAAAATGGGAACCAGACGAAGGCATCCTGTCAGGGATGCACAAGTAAATACAGTCCCGGGGGGGGGGGGGTCGGGCCTTAACCGTTTAGTGCACTGGCATTAACCCCAGCACTGATCTGGCACTGTCACCCTGTAACTCCCCTACACTGTTCCTTGGCCTCCTGGCACTGCCCCTGTCAGTGCAGGGGTACTACTGGGGGTGGTGCCAGGATGCCAGTGGGTCGTGCCAGGATGCCAAAGGTCTGCTGGAGGCAGTTCCACTGGCTGGGGGACACTGCCAGGGTGCCTGTGAGTAGTTCCAGGTTGCCAGTGGGCAGTGCCAGTGTATTAGGGAGCAGTGCCAGGGTGTAGTGTCAGGGTGACGGTGGCAGTGCCACAGGGCAGTGTCAGGAGAGGGGGCTTCAGTGGGGGAGATCCATGTGGGAGTTTACACATGTCGGGGTGGTCCCCATTTCCCAGGGTTCAGGGAGGGTCCCATGCGGGTGGGATGAGAGGGTGGTTCACTGGTGGAGGGCGGCAGGGTGAGCGTGCATGAAGGGGATGGGGGGGGGGGGGTCTCCATCACCTTGGTGGAATCTTTTTATTTTTGAAAGACGGGGCATCCTTTTTCTGGAGAGTTTACGTTGACGGCAGAACAGCTCCAATTTATTTAATAAGTGCCAGAAAATATGGAGAAAAAAGCCAGCTATGCAGCTCACACGCTGAACACCTGTTTTCTCGCCTGCACGTAGGAAAAAAATGGAAAACTTCACCAAGTAGGCGAGATTCTCTGTTTGGGAGACAAAGGGTTGGAATCTACGATTTTGAGGCTATGTCCACAGGATCTGTGGCTTTATATGTGGGAAAATTCAGCGACGCCCGGTGGGGGGGGGGGGGGGGGCTAGCAGCCGCGCCTCATAAAACGGCCTCCACAAAATAAACGGCCAGAGAATTGCTGTGTCCGTGGTCGCACATGCGCACGGCTACTACCTTCAGCGGTCGCACCGTACAACATGGTGCCGGCCTTGCGCGGACCCGGCCTGCCAGGTAGTGCCCCCTGGACACCCCTCACCACCTCTTGGCCATCCCCTACCAGTCCCCCCATCTCTCGCCGAAGTCCACCCCCGGCCAGCAGCACGGCTCCCGCCCGACTGTGGTGGCGCGATGCACAGTCCGCTGCTGCCAATCCGAGTTCCAGACTGCTGAGACCATACATCCACCGCTCGATTGGGAACTCGGCCCATTGGGGGCGGAGCATCGGGGTGGGCCTTCAGGTGACCTCCTGAGGCCGTCCGAACGGCGTGCAGTGTGCGCCACGTTGACACTGTTTTGGAGGAGCATGCACAACCTGTGTAAAGCGGGCATAAAAATGGTTCTCCACACGATCGCCGATCACGAAATTGGTGTCGGGAAATAGAGAATCCCGTCCTATGTTCTTCAGAGATATGAATTGTAACTGATTTGTGCTCCCCCTCAGGAAGTCATTGACTAAATTTATGCTTGGCAAGGATTGCGAGGAATGGCCGAGGGAATCCCACTATAGATCCGCCATTATCAGCGGGCGGCCAGATAGCGATGTCCCGCGGCTGCCCACTACTGTAACCCACCACCGGGCTTCACAATTCAGCCCCACACCACCCTGCGCATCACAATTCAGCACCATCCATGCATCTTTCAGGTATCTCCTCTTCCCCCAGGTAAGCTATTGATTAATTTCCCTTACTGGCTGTGATTCACAGCTTCCACAAACACAGTTGTCAGACTTGCTTCATACCTCTTCCTTCATGGTTGAGTAACTCTGAAGAACTCTAACCAGTGTTTACAAACATCAACCACTTCAAAGAGAGTTAAGTGCTGTCAAGTTCCAGCTGAGCACTTCAAAATCACTCACACGTGAAGGGTATGAATGGAATGCACTTAACTCTCTTTGTGTCCCTCGGATGGATTTTCGGGCCAACTCACTAAAGAAGTTACCCCCCTGGCCCACTACTAATTCCACCACGTCAGGGCCACGCTGGGAATTACATGTACTAAATCCCGTCCATGTGATTCCCGGCTCAGAGGGCTGGAGAATCGTGCGGGCCTGGAGAATATGATGACCGGCCTGGTTGGTGGATGCAAGTGATCTTAATGGCGCACGGGCATGAACCTCAATCCCGTCGCCAACAGGGGGCCGGGGGATCAGAAACGGATCGGTGCCTTTCTTCACAACGCTGAATTCTCCGCCGCATCAGAACTCCACTATCGGCAGCGGGCGGCAGAGAATGCAGCCCCGTGTCTCTTCAAAATGTTAACGATATAGGTGAAAAAGAATCTTCTATTTAGGCCTTCGAAGTACTGATGATGTACCCTCACCACATGGATTGCAGCAATACGACACTCAAAGACTCCTCTCAAGGACAATTAGGGATGGGCAATAAATGCAGGCCTGGCCAGCGATACTCATATCCCATGAATCAATTAATAAGCTTGGCTTTCAATCAATCATCACATTTATCCTCAGTTCAGCCGAATAGTTACTGCAATATCAATATTCCATCAATATCGCAATGTGTATTTTGTCCTGGAATTCCTGTACATATAGCTCCAATTCCTCAGCCTCCAGTGCGAGCACTTATAGAACATTGATAATAATTTGAGCACCACATTCATGTCAACCATTATAAACAAGGAGAAAACCCATCCTCAAAAGGATTTTATCAAGGTTTCACTAGCCATCTTCGCCATATTTCCTCACAAAGTAGCTAAAGGGTGAGGTTCTGTTAATTAAACTCCACTCCTGGTGTGTCCAGCTACTCCATCAAAAGCAATAGGCAGTAGAGAGGAGGAGCTGGAACCTGAAGCAAATCAATGCTGCATAAATTAGGAAATGTAGCAAAGCTGGCAGCCTTGTTTGGAGGACAATCGCACCAAGACGTGTTCGAAATAAAATGAAATGGGGACTTTTTTCAAGCAAAAGTTTTGATATCAAATTGATTCTGACATCTTGCCTACAACATTCCTTTAAAAATCTTTTAAGCTCCATTGAATTTGATTAAATTCCTACATTGTAAATTTAATAACACTTACCAAAGGAATTCCTGTTTATAGTGCTTAAATTATCACTTTCATAACTAGTCTATCATAACCTTCGGCAATCCACCAAAGGTTTGCTTTAACACCAAGCAGTTAAATTATTCGATGCGTCAGATTGAAAAGTGGTCGAGAGATATATTTTTTCTCTATTCTTGCATGTCAGACAGGAGAGGTTCTGACAGGAGCTTTTTCCCAAGCTCTGTCTCATCAAGTGGGTGAATATTGAGAGGAATAATAAAGAGGCATTTGGGATGTAACATAAATTGCAAGGTTCTGCGTGCTATAGTCTGAATCCAATCAATGGGTCAGACATCAAAATGTGCAGGAAATGTATTGTTTACTCGGGTGCCCAAAGCGTATTTACTATCAGGCAGTGAATGGGAAAAGGAATCCGAGCGTGTATTCAAACAACAGAGAGTTGCATAATCTGTGGGCTGTTAAGGTTTGAGGTATTCTCTAAAAATCAGACTGGAATGAGTCAAAGTTATTTCAAAGCAATCTTATGCATTACTGCTACTGTACAGGAGATTGGTGAGACCACATCTGGAGTATTGTCTGCATCTTTGGTCTCCTTAATAAGGAGCGATGTACTTCCAAAGCTTGGATTTGGATTTTTTTTATTGCGAAGGGTACCTAGATACAGTGAAAAGTATTTTTCTGCGTGCAGCTCAAAAAGATCATTTAATACATGAAAAGAAAATAAAGTACATAATAGGGCAACACAAGGTACACAATGTAAATACATGGACACCACCATTGGGTGAAGCATACAGGACTGTAGTATTAATCAGGTCAGTCAATAAGAGGGTCATTTAGGAGTCTGGTGACAGTGGGGAAGAAGCTGTTTTTGAGTCTGTTTGTGCATGTTCTCAGACTTTTGTATCTCCTGCCCGATGGAAGAAGTTGGAAGAGTGAGTAAGCCGGGTGGGAGGGGTCTTCGATTATGCTGCCCGCTTTCCCAAGGCAGCGGGAGGTGTAGATAGAGTCAATGGATGGGAGGTGGAATCGCATAATGGACTGTGCGGTGTCCCCGACTCTCTGAAGTTTCTTGCGGTCTTGGGCCGAGCAGTTGCCATTCCAGGCTGTGATGCAGCCACATAGGATACTTTCCATGGTGCACCTGTAAAACTTGGTCAGAGTCAGTGCGGACATGCCAAATTTCCTTAGTTTCCTGAGGAAGTATAAGTGCTGTTGTGCTTTCTTGGTGGTAGCGTCGACGTGGGTGGACCAGGACAGATTTTTGGTGACGTGCACACCCAGAAATTTGAAGCTGTCAACCATTTGCACCTCAACCCTGTTGATGCAGACAGGGGTGTGTACTGTATTTCGCTTCCTGAAGTCAATGACCAGCTCTTTAGTTTTGCTGACATTGAGAGAAGAGATTGTTGTCGTTACACCATTCCAATAGGTTCTCTATCTCCCTCCTGTATTCTGACTCGTCGTTGTTTGAGATCCAACCCACTATGGTCGTGTCGTCAGCAAACTTGTAGATGAAATGAAAATTTCTTATTGTCACAGGTAGGCTTCAAATGAAGTTACTGTGAAAAGCCCCTAGTCGCCACATTCCGGGGAGTTTCGGGGGTTCCTGTTTGGGGAGGCTGGTACAGGAACCGCGCTGCTGGCCTGCCTTAGTCTGCCTTAAAAGCCAGCTATTTAGCCCTGTGCTAAACCAGGCCCTATGGAAATGGAGTTGGAACCAAATTTTGCCACACAGTAGTGTGTGTATAAATGTAAGCAGTTCAGAGAAAGTTCACTAGGCTGATTCCTGAGATGAAGAGGTTGCCTTATGAGGAAAGGCTGAGCAGATTGGGCCAAATACTCATTAATGCACACCAATATATACTTTTGAGGGGGATAGATGCTGAAAGGATCTTTTCGGTGAAGGTGGTATTCAGAACTAGGGGCACAGTTTAAAAATAAGAGACCTCCCATTTAGACAGAGATGAGGAGGGATTTCTTCTTTCAGGAGGTCCTTAGTTTTTACAATTCTCTTCCCCAGTGAGTAGTGGGGGCTGGCTCAATGCATATATTGAGTTAGATATATTTTTAATCGACAAGGGAGTCAAGGGTAATAGGGAACGGGGGGATGGCATTAAGGAAGATGGAGCTAAAGCCAGGAACAAGATCAGCCATGATCTTATTGAATGGTAGAGCAGTTTTATGAGACTGAATGGCCTACTCCTGCTCCTAATTCTGATGTCTTCTGTTATTCTTATGTTGATATCAGGCATAGCTCATAAATCTCTAATCCTCCATGCTTCACGCCACATTCATCTAAAACAATGCGGTAATCTGAAATAAACCTTCCATGGTGAGGTGGAAGGTTTTCAGAAAATCATTCTCAATGTCACAGTCTGGTCTGTCTTTCTCCAGTCATATTAGCTCATCATTTTTGATGTTACTTTTACTTGTGGGTCTGTGTGTTAGGCTGAGGGTAGACCTGGTTTTCCTGAATGTAGGCAGCACTGGCTACCTGAAGTCAAACCAGTCGTGCAGAGGCAGTAGGCCTGTAATTTGTGCATGTTGCAAACATGGGGTGGAATTCTACCCCCCCCCCCCCCCCCACGCCAGGTGGGAGAATCGCCGGGGCACCGCGCGAGCCCGCCACGCCGCCCCGGCACCCGCACGCGATTCTCCCACCCCCTCAACCGGCGCGGCGAGAATCACGGCTGGCCGCTGGGAGAATCGCCACTTGCAACGGGCGAGCAGCGATTCTCCAGCCCGGATGGGCCGAGCGGCCTGCCCAACATGACGGGTTCCCGTCGGCGCCGTCCACACCTGGTCGCTGCTGGCGGGAACGCTGGGGGGGGGGGCAGGTTTCCTGCACCGGGGGGGGGGGGGGGGGGCGGGGCCTCAAAAGGGGTCTGGTCCGCGATCAGTGCCCACCGATCACCGGGCTGGCCTCTCTGAAGGAGGACCTCCTTTCCTCCGCCGCCCTGCAAGATCCATCCGACATCTTCTTGCGGTGCGGCCTCGGGGAGGATGGCAACCGCGCATGCGCGGGTGACGTCATTTACGCGATGCCACTTTTTCGCAGAACCAAGGCCCGGCGCGCGTAAATGACGCGACGCCGCTCCTAGCCCCCCAGGGGCTGGGAACGGGCTCCGACGCCGGTGTGAAACACTCCGGTTTTCACTCCGGCATCGGGACTTAGTCTCCCGATGGGAGAATTGCGCCCAGGGACTCTGCACCCCGATTATTTGGACTTTAGCAGTGCCCACGTCTGGCTTCTGATGAGTGTACACTTCCTGTGTTATTGGAAACTTGTGACGCTATTTAGCATTCAAAATACACGCACCAGGTGGCCAAATTAAAAGCGAAGATTTCATAGAAAATTCCATGGAATCCCTACAGTGCAGAAGGAGGCACTTCGGTTCATCGAGTCTGCACCAACCCACTGAAGGAGCACCCTACCTAGGCCCACTCCCCACATCCTTTCCCTGTAACCCAGTAGCCTCACCTAACCTTTGGACACTTATGGGAAATTTAGCATACGCAACCCACCCAACCTGCACATTTTTGGACTGTGGGAGGAAACCGTAGCACCTGGAGGAAACCCACGCAGACACAGGGAGAACATGCAAACTCCACACAGGCAGTCACCCAAGGCCGGAATCAGGAACCCGGGTCCCTGGCGCTGTGAGGCAGCAGTGCTAACAACTGTGTCATTGTGCCATCTGTACTGAGCTTGTATTTTAAACATATGATTAAATTAAATTTTTTTTGATGCGATCCATACCATTTTAAAACTGTCGGCAAATCTGTTTCACGTGGTATTTTAATATAAGCAATGGCATTAAGTAATTTCCATGGGCAAATGGTACAAAAAAGTGAACTACAACATATCTTTCCATAAGCAAAAAATTCAGGTCGAGCAGTCTTAGTCTGTAACTAAACAATGCTATGTTACCGCAGAATACCACATGCCAACAATCTGGAATGGGTGGCAGAAATTGAAATATGATGATGTCAATGAGAAATCAATTTTCAAACCTGTTAAAGACGAATCATTGGTCTTTAGCTTTTGATTGATGCTGCAGGTTATTGAGGATATAGAACTATCCAGGATGAAACACGACTAAAGCCAAAGATCAGTGCCACAGCATAATTTGCAAAACTAAGCATCCGTGCATATCCTGTCATCAATTCACTTACTCAGCCCTCCATACTGCATGAAAGGAGCTTTCACGCCTACATTTCCAACTGGCCCGCAGAGCCAACTCGCAATTGAAACACGTATCTAATTGTGCTGCTCGCTGAACGCTGCACACAGTGTTGTTTGAGGTACTATGGAAGTCATGAGCTGACAGAGGCTTGGTATTTCTGCAGACTAGACTGTAGTCTAATCTCGCATCTAATCTAATCTTTCTTACTGTCACAAGTAGGCTTATATTAACACTGCAATGAAGTTACTGTGAAAATCCCCTAGACGTCACACTCCGGCGCCTGTTCGGGTACATCGAGAGAGAATTCCGAATGTCCAATTCACCTAACAAGCATGTCTTTTGGGACTTGTGGGAGGAAACCAGAGCACCCGGAGGAAACCCAGGCAGACACGGGGACTCCGCACAGACAGTGACCTGAGCTGGAAATCAAACCCTGGACCCTGGCACTGTGAAGCAACGGTGCTAACCACTGTGCTACCGCCCGCCCATTGTGAGGGTGCTCAAAATATCATCACATCCTTGGATCACAAATACATTCAGCCTTCTATTTTGTGTGTAAACAATTTGCTTCGGGAATTGCTTAAAGTCGAATAGATAAAATTGATAAAAACGCCTGCAGTGCAAACCCGTAAAATCAGCAGGTTCCGTCAAATTGCAAGCAAGTAAAATAGTTGGAATGTACTTCAGACCCAAACCACTGCTGCTGTTCTCACCTATGACTACAGTACTTGATAATAAATTCCCATACACACGGATATTTCCCACAGTAGCTTTCCTTCCAGCTTTAAGAAATATAAAGTATGTATCCTCCCTTAGCCCTTGCACATCCTCGGTGATTCCAATCTTCAACCAACTTCCCTTTGCACTCACTTCTCTGCATGTCTTTGTTATTTCTTTCATTCTTTCTTGCGTTCGTGATTGTTCCTTTTTCAATGGCTCATCAGTCGAAATAATAACCTAGATAAACAAAATGGGTAATAAAGAAAAAAGCGGACGCTTTTACCAGTACAGTTTTATGTCCTCTTCTGTCGCCTACTCATAAAATCCTGGTTCTGAAGAGAATGAGGACTAGAAATGCAATTTAGTGCTGGGACCTGTATCTGTCTTAGCCTCCTTCAGGATTTCTGAATGATTGTTCAGAGCGTGTCTTTAAATTGTAAACATCACAGAATCCCTACAGTGTAGAAGGACCCCACTCAGCCCATCGAATCTGCACTCACCCTCCGACAGGGTTAGGTCCGCATCCTATCCCCATAACCCCCCTGTCGTGTTGGGTGTTCTGGTTCACAAACAAGTCAACAATGCTGGAAGTGGTGTAACGCTGTTTTATTAACTGTTCAACTATGCTAACATACTGTAAACGGGGGTATAAGCAATACCAGCTTAACTGTGGACCCTTTCCTATCACTAGCTATGGTGAGGCACTCAGCACATGGTGAATGTCTGTGATGCAGGCTGTGAGCTCTGTGCTCTGAGCTGGCTGCTGCTAGAATGAACGGGAACTCTCCTGTCCCCTGTCTTTATAGTGCTTGTGCTCTCACTGGTGATTGGCTGCGGTGTTATGTATGCTGGTTGGTCCGACTGCATGTCCATCAGTGTGTGGACGTGATTGCATCATAATGTACTGATGTATATTATGACACCCCCTAAGTCTCTGGACACTAAGGGTCAATTTAGCTTGGCAAATCCAGCTAAACTGCACATCTTTAGACCTGCACATCTGGAGAGTAATTCTAACTTTGGAGGATTGGGAAAAAAGGGTGATCAGCTACCAGTTATATGGCTTTCCTGATTTCCTTTTCTCTTAACCACAAGTGAAATCAAATTTGAGAAAGATGTTTAATGGGCAGACATCCAATATCATCTGTTTTACACTATCGGCAAACATCAAGGGGGCGATTCTCCAAAATGGAGACAAAGGGCAAAATTCTCCAGAAACGGCGCGATGTCCGCCGACTGGCGCCCAAAACGGTGCAAATCAGCCGGGCATCGCGCCGCCTCAAAGGTGCGGAATGCTCCTTTCCGCACCTTCCGCCAGCTGGCGGAAAAGGCCTTTGTTGCCCCGCCAGCTGGTGCGGAAATGACATCTCCGGGCGGCGCATGCGCGGGAGCGTTAGCGGCCGCTGACGGCATTCCCGCGCATGCGCATTGGAGGGAGTCTCTTCCGCCTCTGCCATGGTGGAGACCATGGCGGAGGCGGAAGGGAAAGAGTGCCCCCACGGCACAGGCCCACCCGTGGATCGGTGGGCCCCGATCGCGGGCCAGGCCAATGTGGGGGCACCCCCCCCGGGGCCAGATCGCCCCGCGCCCCACCCAGGACCCCGGAGCCCGCCTGCGCCGCCTTGTCCCGCCGGTAAGGTAGGTGGTTTAATCTACGCCGGCGGGACAGGCATTTTAGCGGCGAGACTTTGGCCCATCCGGGCCGGAGAATCGTGGAGGGGGGCCCGCCCCCGCCGAATATCCGGTGCCGGAGAATTCGGCAACCGGCGGGGCGGGATTAACACCAGCCCCCGGTGATTCTCCGAATCGGCGGGGGGTCGGAGAATCTCACCCCTGGTGTTCGCGCTGTCGTGAACGCCGTTGCGTTTCACGACGGCGCAAAACGGGCACGGAGAAGACCGATTCTGTCCCCCACAGGGGGCCAGCACGGTGCTGGAGCGGTTCACGCTGCTCCAGCCTCCCTTCCCGGCACCAAATGGGCACCGTGCCAACCCGCTAATGCGCAGTTGGGCTGCGCCAACCTGCACATGCGCGGGGGATTTCTTCAGCGCGCCAGCCCCGACTCAACATGGCGTCAGTGTTCAGGGGCTGGACGTGCAACAAAGTAGGCCCTGGGGGGGGGGGGGGGGTAGAAGAGGCCAGCCCGCCGATCGGTGGGCCCCGATCGCGGGCCAGACCCCATCAGAGGCCCCCCCCCCGGTGAAGGAGCGCTTTTCCCCGCCCCACAGGCCGCTCCCCGACCCTTTGCGCAGAGTTCCCGCTGGCAGCGACCAGGGGTGAACGGCGGCGGTGGGACTCTGTCATATCCGCACGGCTGCTCGGTCCATCTGGGCCAGAGAATCGGCGGCCCCGCCGATTCCAGCGGCCGGCGCCGCGTCAAACGCGCCAGCGCAAATGGCGCCGATCCTCCGCACCTCGGAGAATCGTGCACCACCGTCGGGGCATTGGAGCGCGGTTGTGGCCATTCTCCGGCCTCGCGCGTGGCTCGGAAAACCGCCCCACAAAATACCTTGCTCGTTGTTTAAACTCCTTTTAATTTCTTTGAAAGATATCGGGCAGGATTCTCCATCGGCTGACGGTGGAATCAGCAAACGTGATTGGGCGGAGAATCTGTTTTGATGCCAAAATAATGGCGGGCGGCGGTTTCACGCCAAATTGCAATTCTCCGATGCCTCGACAGTGGCATCAGTGCATTCCACTCGCATGTACAGTAAGCATATCGTTAGCATATTATTAGCATCCCTGATCCGGTATTCTCCGCGATTCGCTGCCTCCACCGGGGTGAATTCCCGACGGCAAGGTTAACTTGTGCTTTTAAAAATCGCGAAACAGGTGATTTGGCTGCTGAGGGAGAGAGAGGGAGTACAGAAAGTGTCCAACATCGCCATGGTTTGCCAATAGTTGTGCCGCTGGCCGGGTGATTGGGAGGGGTTGGGGGGGGGCAGGAGGTGGGGTCGAGCATGGAACACCATTGCCATGGCCTGCAAGGCAGACATGCAGCTGTGCATGCCGCTGACTGGCTACTGTGCCATGGGTCACATGGTTGTCCCCCAGGCCACTCTGCCAGCTACCCTCTGGCCCCAGTCGACCCATCAGCGGGAAGTTGTGGAAGTCCATGAATCCTGCCCCAGCGTCAACACTCTCAGGAATGGAGAATGCTGCTAGTAAACTTTCCATCCCTGAGTTGTTATCGTAAATAGGGTCAAGGTAAATTTTTCTCCAAAGTGTTTTTGAGGGTGTGTATGCAGCAGGAGAGTAAACTTCCGACATCCAGCTTCCGACTTTGGTGAATACCCCTGGCTACTGAGGGATATTCACTGCAGGGCACCAGGACCCCTCATACAGAAGTCTTTGGGCCGGAAGGTCGCTGGTAGGGGGATCTAGTCGACCTTGGTGTTTCCCTCGGAACAGGAGCCGAACTCCTGAAGAAGCTGGGTGCGGAGCTGAATCCCGAAGTGCAGTTAAAAAAAGCTCGAGGTGGGACCTGTGACAGGGGTTTGGGGGCACCAGAAGCCTCAAGAAGAGGGAGAGAAAACTGGACTAGAGCTAGGAGCTGAGCAATAGGGCAGAGATCTCAAATATCAGCGGCGAATATTCTCTGTAAGCTGTTTGTTTCTTAAAGTTAGACATTCCCTTGAAAGTTTATACAGTTTTCACACCGGTGGAATAAGGGAACCTTGTTTTTTTTTAAACCTTCATGCAGTCTCTGTGCTTGAATCCCACATTTCATTTACAAGTATTTTCTTCAGATAGATGAAGTTACAAGAAACAAAGATGGCTGTTAGCCCCTGGAGCTCTGAGTGGGAATTCTGGGCCGAGATTCTCCCGCAATCAGCGATGCAGGCCGCACCGGCGCGAAAGAATGGCGTGAACCACTCTGGCGTCGGGCCACCTGGAAGATGCGGGATCCTCCGCACTTCCGGAGGGCTAGGCTGGTGCCGACGGGGTTGGTGTCGTGCCAACCGGCGCCAAAGGGCCTCCATCGACCGGCGCGTGTTGGCGCATTCGCAGAACCACCGGTGTGTTCCTGCGCATGCACAGGGGGCTTCTTCTCCGCGCCGGCCATCACAGAGCCTTACAAAGGCCGGCGCAGAGGGAAAGAGTGCCCACACGGCACAGGCCCGCCCGCAGATCGGTGGGCCCCGATCGCCGGATCCCACCGCGCCCCACCCCGAGGACCCCGCTAAACGCCCTCCAAGCCAGGTCCCGCCGGTATGGGCCTTGTCTATTTCACGCCGGCAGAACTGGCCAAAAATGGGTGGCCGCTCGGCCCATCGGAGCCCGGAGAATTGCCGGGGGGGGGGCGCTGCCAATGGCCCCCGACCGGCGCAGCACGATCCCCGCCTGAAAACCGGCGCCAAAGAATTTGGCAGCTGGCGACGGAGCAGTGGGGCGGGATTCAGGCCCCCCTCCCGGTGATTCTCCCACCCGGCGGGGGGGTCAGAGAATCCAGCCCCTGGTCCTTTCTATCATCTACAGTTTTTACATTCATTTTTACAGGATGCGGGCATCGCTGCCTTGAGAAGGTTGTGGTGATCTAGCCTTTTTAAACCGCTGCAGTCCACTCACAGTGCTGTTAGGGAGGGAATTCCAGAATTTTGGCCCAGTCGCGGTGAAGGAACAACGATATATTTCCAAGTCAGGATGGAGAATGACTTGGAGATGAACCGTCAAGGGGTGACTTGGAGATGGTCATTGCTTGGTATCTGAGTGGTGCAAATGTTGCTTGTCAGCCCAAACCGAGGTATTGTCCAGGTCTTGCTGCATTTGGATATCAACTTCTTTAGTATATGAGGAGTCACGAATGATGCTGAACATTGTGCAGTCATCAGAGAACATTCCCACTTCTGATCTTCTGATGGAAGGTCATTGATGAAGCAGCTGAAATTGGTTGGGCCTAGGACATTAAGGCTGTTTGAAAAAAATATGATCCACATAGAGGGTGTGGTGCTGTATTGTCAGTCACATTATCCGGTAGGAGATTGTTCGTGCTTATTCCTAAAAAAAAATCATTAAATGCTTTCTGGCATTGTTAAGGGATCTGGTTATCCCATTGGCTTTTATTTCAGGAAATCCTCAATATATTCACGATTGGTTGTTTTATTGGATATGGCAATAGTTTTAAAATATATTTGTTGGACTTAAAAGATACTGATGTGAAAGTTTTACTGACACTCTCTCTATTCAAAGGGCTTGTATCTTCAAATTGTAGCATGTCTCAGATCCATCATCTCACCCTTCAACTGGAATTAGGATTCTCAAGTTGTTATGCCAATCAGTTGTCAAGTGTGTCCCACTCTTCTGACACAAACTGATCCTTTTTCATTAAAGTAGGTTATGAAGTGCTCGAGCATGAGGGAACAAGCCTGATGCCTTCTCCATCAATCAAGTTGCTTTTTTTTTTCAAGTTTATGAACAGGGATTTTATTTTCCTTCATAGATTTTTTTTTCCATAGAATCATCCAATTCACATGGTGGCCATTCAACCCATTGTATCTGTGACAGCTTTTTGAAATTACTGCCAAATTAGTCCCATTCACTTGCTCTTTTCCCCCAAAACATCTTTTCATGTCCACTCTAAATATTTTGCCAAATCTGCATCCTCTGCTTGCTGTCCATCTACCCTATTAAAATGCTTTGCAATGTTGATTACCTCTATTAAATCTTCCATTAGGTTCTTCTATTCTGCAGTGGAGAGAAAGAGTTGACAGCCATTTTGTATTGTGAGATTAATATTTTACCAGGACCAACTGAAACGCTTTGGGATTTATAAATTATTTTTCCACCTCTCATCTGAAGTTTCTGGGCATCCATGGTCTAGCAGAGACAAACCAACAGTGCTGGTTTTGTGCAAACTTTGCTTTTCATTCGAACAGCTGAGTTCTTGCAGTCATGAGGCTGTTCAATTTGCTGAGTAAATTTGATGAACAGGGTGTGGCACGGTGGTGCAGTGGTTATCACTGCTGCCTCACGGCGCTGAGGACCCGGGTTCGATCCCGGCCCATGGTCACTGTCCGTGTGGAGTTTCCACATTCTCCCCGTGTCTGCGTGGGTCTCAGCCTCATAATCCAAAGATGTGCAGCGTGGGTGGATTGGCCACGCTAAATTGTCCCTTAATTGAGGGGGAAAAAAATGAATTGGGCACTTCAAAAGGAAAAACAAATTTGCTGAGCAGGTCGCTAGATCAGGGTTTTGTACAAATAAAAGTGGAGATAGCAGTACGCAGCTGAAACCAGTCAAAGATGCAGCAACCTCCTGAGTCACTAACTTATTGAAAACATCATTGACCCAGTTTTAGATGCCAACTGCTCAACAATATTCAATACCATACCTCTACAGTTTATGTTAACATAATTGGGTTGAATTTTACACTGGGAGTTGGGTCTGCAACTGCCCCACTGACAGACAAGTCAGAGAGACACCCGTCCATGGATTGGTTGGCCCCTGCAGCCATTTCACAGCTGACGGGTTGTTATTTGGCCCAAGGCAGTAATTCTGCCCCCAGCGGGAATGAAGCCCGCCTTCAGGAGCTGCCAGCCAATCAGACTACTGCAACTCTCTGGTCCCAACAGCACCACCGGAGGCAGTGGCCGCCCCTGGAACTACAGCAAGTCCCAGAGGGAAGTGAGTTGCCAAGGAACCAAACTTCAAGGTGGTGTCTTGCTGGGGTCATACTTGCGCCCACCCCGCCCCTCCCCACCCCATGTCTCAAAACCCCAATCAGTATCAGCCTTAATGATCATTATCACGGAACTGTTTGTGGGCGCTTTCTGTGTGCTGATTGGCTCCTGCATTTGGACATTATAACAGTGGCTACATTTCAAAAGTACCTGATTGGCTGCCAAGAGCTTTGGGACATCCTGTGGTCATGAAAGATGCTGTAGAAATGTAAGTTTTCCTTTTCTTTTTACTGCCATTCTTCAATTCAGAAAAGAAACTAGTCTTCCTAATCATTAAAATATAGCACTGCTTTCTGATTTATAATCACATTTTACTTCACTGACATTAGTGAATGGGATTAAGCACACTCACAGCAGCTGAGTGGTTGTGCTTTATGAATTTTATGATTCTTTAATTCCAAAGAAACACATTTGCTAGAAGTAAGGTAACAGCTGCATTTTGAAACAATAAGGATTAATATGGGGTGTGATATTTATGGGCAAATGGTTAGTGAAGTGATAATTTCATTCAACTGAGGACTAAGTGTAACCTAAAAATACAGAGAACATAAGAACAGAAGCACTCAGAGCAGGACAATGCAATTCAGCCGCTCGAGCCTGCTCCACCATTCACTACGATCAAGGCTGATCTCATCTTGGCCTCAACTCCACTTCCTTGTCCATTCTCCATATCCCTTCAACCTATTACTAATTAAAAATCTGTCTATCTCCGCCTAAAGTTTACTCAGCGTCTCGGCATCCACCGCACTCTGGGGTAGTGAATTCCACAGATTCGCGACCCTTTGAGAGAAGTCGTTTCTCCTCATCTCTGTTTTAAATCTGCTACCCCTGTGATGAATATCACACTGACCACAGAATCAGATGAAATGAAAGCTTTTGTAAGAATCAAACTCATGGCCAAGAGTTGAAACTGGCGTACAGCTTGTGTAACCATGCACTTGGACAGTCACGCCACCAGTCTCCAGATAATTAAACAGTGCAAGTAAAATCAATTGTCATTCAGCATGCATAATACACATTGAAAAAATAGCGTACCAAACATAAATTATAAATCAAATTAGATCAATTAAATTGCTTCAGACAATCAAAGTAATGTGAAGAGAATAAATTATAGGGCCTTGGATTGACAAACATACATCCCTTTGAATTAAGAAACTGCAGCAGCAAAAATAGTCCACAAAGTTAACAGTATTTAATCATTTTTCAAGTCACCATCTGTTCAACCATATATTAAAACATTTTAACACTCAAGCCGTTATTAAAGTTCACATAAATCGCCTTCTGAAGACTGGCTGTCATTAAGATCAAATAACCTGCAAATGTAAACAGCTAACTTTGCGATAGTGTGGTACAGGCTGCTTACTACCAGGATAAGGAATATGAAATGAAATGAAATGAATATCAGGCTATTCTAAAAAAAAAGTATATAAAAAGGGACAGCTTCGAGCGAACCAGCACTCCTTTTCCTATAACTCGCACCGCGATAGAGAGAGAAAGAAATCGAAGGTTCTGTTCCTTCCAGTGCATCAATTCGACCAGTCAGTATGACTGTCTTACTTTGTTAAAAGTTTTGTAGTACATAGCCTTTGGATATCCATGATCAGTATATTTCTCTTTAAGTAATGACAATCTGTTAACAGACTTACACCCTGCAAACTCTGTAAATCTGTTTTATAATTTAAAATGTATATATTAAAACCCCGCTAAAATATAACTGTGTATGTGTTACATTGAGTAAGCTTACATTCCTTGACACTCATCAGGAAATCTTAAGAGACAAGTACCCATGCTAAAAAGTAAAGATTTAGTTTGAGCAACGTAACAGGAAAATCCCCATTAGAAAGTAACTGATAGTTGTTTGACTAGGCTGGGCTCTGAAGGTTATCTCCTTCTACACTGTAAATTCTATGATTCCCTATGGTGAGAGCCGCTCACTGTTCTGTCTAGGAAGATAGCTTTCCCTCTTTCAGTGGCTTAGTCCGAAACAGACTCATAAGATTAACCATCCAGATAGCATTCCTAAATCATTGACACCCCATATCCTAAAATTATGATGCCTCATTCTAGATTGCCCTACAGGAGGAACATATGCTCTATGTCTACTTTGTCAATATCTTTTATCATCTTACACATCTCAATTAGATCTCCTCTCATTCTTCTAAACTCTAGAATGGCTAAACCTTCCCTGCTCAATCTCTCTTTGTAAGACAAACCCCTTGGGCGAAATTCTCCGGTATCGGCGCGATGTCCGCCGACTGGCGCTCAAAACGGCGCAAATCAGTCGGGCATCACGCTGCCCCAAAGGTGCGGAATGCTCCGCATCTTCGGGGGCCGAGCCCCAACCTTGAGGGGCTAGGCCCACGCCGGACGAATTTCCGCCCCGCCAGCTGGCGGAAAAGGCCTTTGGTGCCCTGCCAGCTGGCGCAGAAATGACATCTCCGGGTGGCGCATGCGTGGGAGCGTTAGCGGGCGCTGACGGCATTCCCGCGCATGCGCAGTGGAGGGAGTCTCTTCCACCTCCGCCATGGTGGAGATCGTGGCGAAGGCGAAAGGAAAAGAGTGCCCCCACAGCACAGGCCCGTCCGCGGATCGGTGGGCCCTGATCGCGGGCCAGGCCACCATGGGGGCACCCCCCGGGGCCAGATCACCCCGCGCCACCCCCAGGATCCCGGAGCCCGCCCGCGCCGCCTCGTCCCGCCGGTAAGGTAGGTGATTTAATCTACGCCGGAGGGACAGGCATTTTAGCAGCGGGACTTCGGCCCATCCGGGCCGGAGAATCGCCGGGGGGGGGGCCGCCAACCGGCGCAGCGTGATTCCCGCCCCCGCCGAATATCCAGTGCCGGAGAATTCGGTAACCGGCGGGGGCGGGATTCACGCCAGCCCCCGGCGATTCTCTGACCCAGCGGGGTTCGAAGAATCTCGCCCCTCATCTCTGGAATCAATCTAGTGAACTTCCTCTGAACTGCCTCCAATGCAACTAGATTCCTCCTCAAGTAATGGGACCAAAACTGTACACAGTCCTCCGGGTGCAGTCTCACCAGTGCTTTATACAGTTGCAGCAGCACTTCCTGGCTTTTATACCCAGTTCCTTTAGCCATGAACATCAAAATTCCAATTGCCTCCCTTATTATCTGCTGTGCCTGCATACTTGTTTTCTGCAATTCATGCCACGAGGACACCCAGATCCCTCTACACTGAAACACTCTGAAGTTTCTCTCCATTTAGCTAATAGATAATAATTTGGCCCTATCACCTAACCTATCTATATCCATTTTTAAATATTCTATTTCCTCATTGTAATTTACTATCCCACCTATGGTAGTGACATCTGCAACTTTGGCTATAATACCTTCTATCCCAGCATCCAAGTCATAAATATATATTGTAAATAGTTGGGGCCCTGAGGACTGAGCTCCAGCACACTATTAGTTACATCTTGTCCACCAGAAAAAGACCCATTTATCCCGATTCTCTGGGTGGGATTCTCCGACCCCCTGCCATGTCGGAGAAACGCCGGGGGTGGCATAAATCCCGCCCCCGCCGGCCGCCGAATTCTTCGGCACCCGAGATTCGGCGGGGGCGGGAATTACGGCGCGGCAGTCGGCGGCGGCGATTATCCAGCCCGCGATGGGCCGAAGTCCTGCTGCTTCTATGCCGGTCCCGCCGGCGTAAATTGAACCAGGTCCTTTACCGGCGGGACCTGGCGGCGCGGGCAGGCTCTGGGGTCCTGGGGGGGGGCGCAGGACGATCTGGCCCCAGGGGGTGCCCCCATGGTGGCCTGGCCCGCGATTGGGGCCCACCGATCCACGGGCGGGCCTGTGCCGCAGGGGCACTCTTTTCCTACACACCGACCATCAGCCTCCGCCATGGCCGACGCGTAGGTGACCCCCACTGCGCATGCGCAGGGATGACATCAGCAACCGCTGATGCTCCCGCGCATGCGCGGACTCGCGGCGGCCGGCAGAGTCCCTTCGGTCCCGGCTGGCGTGGTGCCAAAGGCCTTCCATGCCAGCCGGTGGGGCGCCAACCACTCCGGGGCGGGCCTAGCCCCTAAAGGTGCGGAGGATTCCGTATCTTTGGGGCGGCCCGACGCCGGAGTGGTTCACGGCACTCCTTCCCACCAGGACCCCCCGCCCCGCCGAGTAGGGGAGAATCCCGCCCTCTGTCTTCTGTCGGTTAGCCAGTCTTCTATCCAAGTTAATTAATTACTCTTGATCCCATATGATCTTGTCTTGTGTATTAACATTTTGTGCAGCACCTTATCAAATGGCTTCTGGAAGTCCATAAGACAACATCGACAGAATGTCCATTTTCCACTTGGCTTGTTACATCTTTGAAGACCTCTAGCAAATTAATCAAACATGATTTACCCCTCATAAAACCATGTATTGCATTTTGACTTTCCAAATGTCCTGTTGTTATTTCCTTAATAATGGATTTTAACAATTTCCCAACGACAGATATTAAACTAATTGGTCTATAGTTTCCTACTTTCTACCTCTTTCTCGTTTTGAATAAGGGTGCTACATTAGCATTTTTCCATTGGAACCTTCCCCGCATCAAAGGAATTTTGGAATATTATAACCAATGGATCCACTATCTCCACTGCCACTCCCTTTAAGACCCGAGGATGTAGACCATCAGATCCTGGGGACATGTCTGGCTTTAATTCCATTAGTTTGTTCAGTACTTTTCCCTAGTGATGATGATTGTTCCAAGTTCCTCCCTTTCTATTACTTCTATATTACCTGTTGCTACAGGGATGGTACTAGAGTCCTCCACCCGTGCAAACAGGCAAAATATTGATTTAGCATCTCTGCCATTTCTGTGCTCCCTATTATTAACTCTCTGGTTCCATCCTCCACGGAACCTGCATTCACGTTAGCTATTCTCTTGCCTTTTATATTCTTATCAAAGCTTTGGCTATCCTTTTTTATTTTTTGTGCTAGTTTTCCTTCATAATATTCCTGTGCTCGTTTTATTATTTTTTAGTAACCCTTTTATCTTCAAAGGTTTACCAATCTTTCATCCTTCCACTGCCCTTTTCAATATGAAAGGAAGACTCAGAATGTGGGCAATGAAAGACCCCAGAAGGAGGGCATGAAAGACCCCAGAAAGAGGACAATGAAAGACCCCAAAAGGAGGGCATGAAAGACCCCAGAAAGAGGGCAATGAAGGCCCCAGAAGGAGGAAACTGAAAGACCCCAGACGAGGGCAATGAAAGACCCCAGAAGAAGGTCAAGAAAAGACTCCAGAAGGAGGACGAGAGAATTGCAGAATGGAAACAAGTCAAAACTTCATCGGGTGACAGACCTGACCAACAGTGAAGCCAAAAGGTTTGGGCTGAAGTTAAGACAAGTAGGAATGCAGGGTCCATTTGTGAAATGTATATGTCCAGTAAGAACACGACAGATTCCCCTCGGAAGAAACGCAGAAATTAAAGACTTCAAAAGAAACTAGGAACTATTGAACATAAAGAGGAATCAGCAAAAATAATTTAAGCTCTAGAGAAGACATTAAAACAACAAGAAGAAATGACTGACAGCAAACTTGGGAAAACAAAGTTGCAAAAATTTACAAAATGAAATTGAGAAGAAGGATAAATTAATGAGACAATGTAGAATAAGCTGAAAGCCACGAAAAAGCAACGAGAAAATAAGAGCAAGCCCAGGGAAGAATTGAATCAGGAGAATACGAACTTGAAGAAGGAAGCTTGACAATGAGAAATGAACTGAAGAGGTAAAAACATTCAGACAGAGAAAGAAACTGAGATTTGTGTCATAACAGAATTGCTGACTTGGCCATGCGGATGGAGAATGCACAAGAATCAATATGATAAAATAGTTGATGAAAAAGATGCTGAATTGAAATGCTGGAAAGAAAAGAAACTTTATCTCATGACCCAAGTACCCAAAACAGGGTACCACGACCATTCCTTCACACCTGACAGACCAAGATTGTGAAAAAACTGTCAAGACATAAGACTTTGTTGTATTGTGGTGACATGTATTGTGGTGACATTATAATGTAAGGTGGTGGGCCAGTCAACATGGAACTGGAGAGTAGCACCACCCACAGAGAGAGGAATGTAGTCACATGATCAGAGAACAGCCCAGAACTGAACTTGGTAAGCAGCATGCCTGCATGGAACAGCTTCACGCAAGGCCAGTTTATGTCTGATCACACAAGCCTGAAGATCTCATCAGTGAGCCATCACCACTGTAACAATAAAGAACAGATATTAACTACATAATATGACATGGTGTCATAAAATGAAACTTTGGTAGTGCATCAAGTTAGATCCCCAGGATTATTGCCTCTGAGGCCAGACCTCTGACGTACCAAGTAAACATAGAGGGACGGAAGTTTCTTTAACATGTAGATCATTTGAGGAGTAGAAAGATATTCCAGCAGTCAATGTGGTCATCAAGAAATGTTTTTGAACCCGTCAGCACCAAAGTACCTGATCGACCTCTTATTGACATAACTGATATCTCTGTGGAAGCAAATAGTAATGAACTGCCTGTGCCAGAAGATGTATCTGTTATTGCAGTTCCTGTTAATGTTGATCCTGTGGAAACATCTCAGACGACAGAATTATGATACTCTACAAGAAACAGAAAAAATCCTCAAAGACTCGATTTATAGTTGTCCAACGCATGTATATAATGTATATAATGTTTAGTTAGAGTTTAGGATTTTAGTTTGAATTTAGGATTTAGTTAGAATTTATTGAAGATTGTATAAAGGAGTTAAAGGGGAGGGATGTGATTATTTGTGGTGATTGTCTCTTTACGGGCAACACAGCAGAGTAAGGGTCACCTGGCTTGGGGGAGAGTGGGTAGTTACCCCAGGGGGTGAAGTCCTCTTTTAGGCAGTAGACATGTAGTGGATTAAGGTGATCTGATGGTTGCTGTGCTGCTGTACAATTTTTCTATCAATAAATACCTTCTGTTTTTCTAAAGAGATCTGTAAAATGCAGCATTACAGCTGAAATAGCCAGCATTTGTTGCCCATCCCTAATTACTCTTGAATTGAGTGGCTTGCTTTGTGGTTTGTGAGGACATTTAGGAATCACCAACGTTACTGTGAATCTGGAACACGTATAGGTTAGACCAGGTAAGGACAGCAAATTTCCCTCCCTAAAGGACATTAGTGAAACAATTATTTTTTTTCGGGCAATTGATGATCATTTCATGTTCAGCATTACTGGGACCGCTGATGCGGTGGGATCTGAACCCAGAAAAATTAACCTGGGCCTCTGGATTACCAATCCGGTGACCACACCAGTACACCATTCTTTCCCCTGAGGATGAGGCCCAATTTTGAGGACCAATACCCCAGTGCTCTTAGGACATCTGTAAAATGTCAGACATGAAATTAGACCAGGCCATTTTCTCCAAGCACATGGAGCAGCTGCCTTAATCATGCAAGAGTCTGCCCCACCACGTTAATAAGAGGTTTAAAGTCTGGTGTTCAGGCTCCTTTGCAGGTAAGCCTTCACTTTTCTGACTGTGGATCTGGCCTTGCCACTGAAAAGATAAGTTTAATTATTTGGTTTTTTAAAAAGAAATTTAGGGTACCCAATTCATTTTTTCCAATTAAGGGGCAATTTAGCGTGGCCAATCCACCTACTCTGCACATCTTTGGGTTGTGGGGACAAAACCCATGCAAACACGGGGAGAATGTGCAAACTCCACACGGAGAGTGACCCAGAGCCGGGATCGAACCAGGGACCTCGGCGCCGTGAGGCAGCAGTGCTAACCCACTGCGCCACCGTGCTGCCCTAATTATTTGTTTTTAACTGATTGGGAACCAGCGCCCCTTCTGGATCCACAGCTCCCTGCTGACAGCTGCTGCCCACTGTGTTTGCTCCACTTCCACATCCCTGAGACATTGGAAATTTCAATTCTTCAGTCTGGCAAACAAACTGCGGAGGCCCATCAGGTACCAGCAAGTTGCCGCAATTATTTTAATGAGGCCCGAGGATCGCCTTCAAACAATCCTCTGAGTCATTCAGGCACAGGGAATCAGTCTTCCTTGCATCGACTTGGTGCTTCAAAACTACCTTAACGTGTTTGTAGCCCAGGGTCTTTTTGATATATTAAAATGTATTATTTCATGGGATGTGGGTGTCAATGGCAAGGTGATAAGAGCCTTGTTTTATTCATATAGCGGCTAGTTGAATGCATATAGCTAATAGGAAAAATATTAAAAGTGTCTTGACTGTGGGAATCCAGCCATTTTCTCATATAATGAATTAGCCATTGTATTCAGTACTGAGAACGGATTGTTCTCTGTGTAATCAACTAATCAATGCTCACTAGGTCTCTGCCAAGCTATGAAACAAGGTAAGTGTGAGAAAACATATCCAGTATTTTTCCTAAGACTGCGCACGCAGATGCCAAGCTAGTTTTGATAGGCACCAGTCAATCTTAAGTAATGTCCAATGTTTGATTAACACGTTATCCTCTAAGTAACAGACATTCATTTGAACAAACCTAGAGGTTTCAGCTGAGAATTAGAAGCCAAGGAATGTAAATGAGGGGTTAAACCAAAGATAAGAATTCCCTTAAAAATAGAAACTCGTGGTCGAGGTCCTTTGTTCTTGAATTATTGAATCATCCATAAGCTTTTTGGTGTTGAAGTGATTTCCTTTCTGCTTATGCTTTTTACCACGTGCTTGATTTTTTAAAGTATTGTTTGATATTTTGTTTCTAAGTTCTAATTCAGTTCTTATTCAAGTGTATACCAATGAGTAACTAACAATAAAGTCGTAATTTTGACACCTCCCACCAACCGGACTACCAATTTGTATTAGAAGAGAACAATAAGAGTCCCAACACAAGGCCAGCACTAGTTGCCCAAACCTAATTGCACTTGAATGATGTGGCCTCAGTAAGCCATTTTAGAGGTCAGTTCGGAGTCAAACACAGTGCTATGGGCCTGAGGTCATGTGTAGGCCAGAGTAAGGTTGGAAAATTAGTTTCCCTAAAGGAAATCCATGGACCAGATGGGTTTTTACAACAATCAATTATAGGATTATTCACCATTATTCGCTATATATTCCAAATTTATTAATTGAATTCTAAATTCCACCAGCTGCCGTGAGGAGATTTGGGCCTCTGGATTAATAGGCCAGCATAATCCTGGGCCTCTGGATTAATAGGCCAGCGATGTTACCACTGTACCACAATCTCCTCACAACACATGGTTAGCATGGCTGAAATTTGATATTAACCCTATACTATGAACATCAAATTCAAGGAAATATATTTTAAAACGTTAACAAACCTCATGCAAAACCACAAGACATTTTTCTTGGACAATTGGGGAAGTGTTTTCCTAAAATTGATCTGTTTTGTGTAAGTCTACGTATGGATTTGCCATGAAAATGAGTGCATGTGGCTACAACGGAGACATCGTAGCCACACCTATGGGTAATGCCATGGTGTGTAGTTAGAGTTAAATTCTGTAAAGAAAACAGGACATGTTGGGCATTAAAATGGTTGCCAAGTGTCACCTGTCTTTCGGGTTGTAAATCTTCAGAAGGCTCGGAGTGGATTACAAGCAGAGATGTACAGACATTTGAAAGACAATGAGTGTCCACAAGCGTAAATAGGATCCATAGTCTTGATGGGCTTCCTTCAAACATATTAACAGATAAGGACTATTAAGATGTTACACGTTTTGGCCCTCTTGAACACTGCAGATGGTGAGGAGATTTTGGATTGTTAAATGGGATTATCACTTGCCTTGTATGGAAAGTGACTGCACATTCTTACAGAGGTCACATGCTAGCAGTGGCCACCTTGGCTTGCCCACCAAGAATTATACAAGAATGCAGGACAAGCTCCGTCGACACCGATCCATCTTGAAACATCGTCAGAGAAACAGACACGACCTTCAACAGCCGGGGATGGAGAGACATCCAGAAAATGCTAATGGTCTGCTGTAAGTAACTGGGCAGCTGAAAGTGCGGCAAAAGCTATTTTGTAAGAGCAAAGCACCTCTCCCTCTTCCCTGTTTCATCTGCAAAGCTCACCTGCTTTAACAAGCTCTGGCAATTCAACCGCTGCAGCTGTAGGGACAATTCTACACCCTCAACCTTCATTTCGGATAATGCAATGTCTGAACTTCAAAATATATCAGGCCTTCACCAATAAATACAGACTGAACTTGATTCACTTTTAGAAGTATCATTCTATTGTTTTATCCTCAACTTTATGCGTGTTTGTAGTAGTAACTTAGGTCAAGATTTTCCAGCCCTGCCAGGGTGGAAACTGCACTCCCTCGCAGCGGGTTTAGTGGCTGCGGAAGCAGACCATCGCTGGCACTCTGGGGCACTCAGCAAACTGACCCAAACAGGGAGGGAGATTCTTTGCAAAATATTCTTTGTAGTGGTTTGGAGAAAAAAAACAGTTAAATATGCCAGAGTATCACTTTCATTTACAATGAGCTGGAATACTTGATTTAAAAAAATGATATCCTTACATTCCTGCTAAGTTTATTTCATTTTATTTTACTGGGAGGTTCTTTTTTTTTCCCGCAGGCTGCAGATACCGTGGCAAATAAAAATGGAAGTGTCTCGAGCTGGTGACTGGTTCCTCCGTGCTGAGACCTGGCCCCTGACCTGAGCATGGAAGCAGGGTGCGGCCGCTGTTGGTATGTGCTGTGCAGGGAGAATGCTGCAAGAAGACACTGATTAAAGCTGAAGTAATGAGGGTAGGCCTGAGTGCAGGGCGCTTGTTACAGGAAGATGCTGCTGGGCAGCCGTGGACCTTTTTGCTGAATGTCAGCAAACCTGGAAGATGATGGGATGAATACCGACCAACAAACAACGAGGTGATAAGTCAATTGTCAGCACAGAGAAAAATCCGAATGGAAGGGTGACAATTTTAACAAGTGGAAATTAGTACACCATTTAGGTTCCACTTTCTTTTAATCTGATTCAAACATTGAAAAATGCCTGGTGCTTCAGTGGCTAGGCGTAATCTTGAAATCCTTGAGCACATTTCTTGTTGGGTGGACTTTAAAACACACCAAAAGGAAAAGGTACTTGTGTGTGAGAAAATTACCAATGAATTTAAGCAGAACAGGTTCCGAATCTCCCTACACTTGACTTATGTGACATTATGTAGAATGCCCAGAATATAAACGGTTAATGTAATATCATAATTGACCACTAGATGGAGCTAGATGCAGAACTATATAAAGCACTGACTCACAGGCTTCTGGGAGAGGGCTGGAGAGAATGCAGAAAAGAGGTCTTGAGAGTGCAGAGTACAGTTATAGATAGAGTATAGAGACTAGTGTTAGTAGAATGTAGATTGTAGGTTGCTCTAGGAGTAAGTGGTCGAGCTTTAATAAGTAGTGTAATAAATGTTAGCTTTGTTATTGAACTTAGCTTCTGTGGTCTTTGTGAACATTATGACACCCATCCTGATAATAAGAATCTCAAGAGCACCACAGCATGTAGCCTCTATAACATGTAAAAGTATATTGTGAAAAATTAAACAGGTTTTAACAAATAAAGCACGTTGTACAAAACACAATTTCATATTTGAACCCAAATGAGATGCTATCTTGTACAACATCAACTATTATACTTCACAGTGTAAATATGTGAGGAACACTTGAAATACACAAGGCAATTTTAAAGTCACAGTTCTTTCGATCTCATTATTAGAATCATGCCATATTATTGTAGGTTTCAAAATAATTTCCAACTGTCATCTGAAATGTTTAATTCATTATAAAGTATTATGACAATGTTGCCTGGTGTGAATGTATGAAACAGACGCTGATATGGCTAAACCTTCCATGGCACAATTGTATTTGCCAAGCTTCCCACTGAACGTGCCTTCAAATGTGCAAAATTGATGGAGAATGAAGAAACTGTTATGCATGAGAACTTCAGAGATTGAATCAATAATTCAGAGTGTTTTCACAGGTTTCGGTAAATTCCTTTTGAATAAAATCCATGATTTCTATAGCCCGTAATCTGCAGAATTAGAAATAGACCGCTGAAGGTTACGCCGTTATGTTGAACAAGCTTTCATTGCGTGGTTTGTGTGATTTCAGTAGTAATGTCAGATACTTTTGTTAGAATATAAAGACCCAAAGGCTCTCAACATTCATTCTCAGGAACCCAAAGAGGGAAAAGCATCTGCTGTAAGAGCAACAATGTAGTGACAACATCGACATTTCTAAGGCAAAGTAGTTGGTGTATAATGAGGGTATTCCCTAGTTTTTCCATTTGTTTATGCGATGTGGGCATCACTGACTAGGCCAGCATTTATTTCCCATTCCTAATTGCTGGAGAAGGTGGTGTTGAGCTGTCTCCCTGAACCGCTGCAGTCCACGTGGTCTGGGTTCACCCACAGTGCTGTTAGGAAAGGATATTGGACCAGCGGCCGTGAAGGAACAACGATACAGTCTGTTGATAATGCTCTACATTAGTATTTGATTGGGGAAAATGCAGGTAATGTATGTCAGACAGCACAATGTATTCATATAAATGACATCTGGTTCTGAGGTAAAGCAAGAACAAACTCGCATTTATACAGTGGCTTTCTCATTCCCAGGATACTCTGATGTGCTTCACGCAATGAAGTATTGAAATGTAGGATGAAATTTAGTACTGATGACCAAGGTCCTGCCTGCAGTTTGGAAAACTGGTCGGAGCCCCACATTGCTTTTCTACAGGGAGCTCAATGATATACAAGTGCAATTGGGCACTTACCTGGTCAGCGTTTGGCCTCCCAACCAATTAAGGCTCCCAGAGGCTAGAAATTCCAGCCTTGAGTCTGCCAGCCAATCAGAGGATGACAGCTCTCCAGTTCTGGCAGTACCAGTATCGAGAATGCACCACTACAGCGGGCTCCATTAAATTCTGCCTGTAGTTACTGTTCTAATGTAGGCAAGGCAGCAGCCATTTTAAGCATTGCGAGGTGCCGTAAAAAGTTGTAAAATAAATGCTGGCAGCACCCACCAGGAAACTACCGCAAATGGACAGAGGCCTTCACCAGATATTGTCATTGCGTTCCCGGACAAAGGTAAGTGGGTGTCACAGGTAGAGGGATCATCACAAGGTAGGGGTTGCAAAGATGGATACAATAGGCGGCATGGTAGCAGAGTGGGTAGCATTGTTGCTTCACAGCTCCAGGGTTCTAAGTTCAATTCCCGGCTTTTCCCTGTGTCTGTGTGGGTTTCCTCCGGGTGCTCCGATTTCCTCCCACAAGTCTCAAAAGATGTGCTATTAGGTAATTTGGACATTCTGAATTCTCCCTCTGTGTACCCGAACAGGCACTGGAATGTGGCGACTCGGGGCTTTTCACAGTAACTTCATTACAGTGTTAATGTAAGTCTACTTGTGACAATAAAGATTCCTATTATTATTTTAAAAATGCAGGGTGGAGCTTTCAGCAGCATTTCCTCACTGCGGAGTGCTTCATCATAGCGGAAGTGGCACGCCATTGGCCTCAAAGGGATCTTCTGATTGCCACTGTCTTTTTATTATTTATTTATTTATTTATTATAAATTTAGAGTACGCAATTCATAAGACCATAAGACATAGGAGCGGAAGTAAGGCCATTCGGCACATCGAGTCCACTCCACTATTCAATCATGGCTGATTTCAACTCCATTCACCCGCTCTCTCTCCATAGCCCTTAATTCCTCGAGAAATCAAGAATTTATCAACTTCTGTCTTAAAGACACTCAACTTCCCGGCCTCCACCGCCCTCTGTGGCAATGAATTCCACAGACCCACCACTCTCTGGCTGAAGAAATTTATCCTCATCTCTGTTCTAAAGTGACTCCCTTTTATTCTAAGGCTGTGCCCCGGGTCCTAGTCTCCCCTGCTAATGGAAACAACTTCCCTACGTCCACCCTATCTAAGCCATTCATTATCTTGTAAGTTTCTATTAGATCTCCCCTCAACCTCCTAAACTCCAATGAATATAACCCCACGATCCTCAGACGTTCATCATATGTTAGGCCTACCATTCCTGGGATCATCCGTGTGAATCTCTGCTGGACCCGCTCCAGTGCCAGTATGTCCTTCCTGAGGTGTGGGGCCCAAAATTGCTCACAGTATTCCAAATGGGTCCTAACTAATACTTTATAAAGCTTCAGAAGTACATCCCTGCTTTTATATTCCAAGCCTCTTGAGATAAATGAAAACATTGCATTTGCTTTCTTAATTACGGACTCAACCTGCAAGTTTACCTTGAGAGAATCCTGGACTAGGACTCCCAAGTCCCTTTGCACTTCATCATTATGAATTTTGTCACCGTTTAGAAAATAGTCCATGCCTCTATTCTTTTTTCCAAAGTACAAGACCTTGCACTTGCCCACGTTGAATTTCATCAGCCATTTCTTACACCACTCTCCTAAACTGTCTAAATCTTTCTGCAGCCTCCCCACCTCCTCCATACTACCTGCCCCTCCACCTATCTTTGTATCATCGGCAAACTTAGCCAGAATGCCCCCAGTCCCGTCATCTAGATCGTTAATATATAAAGAGAACAGCTGTGGCCCCAACACTGAACCCTGCGGGACACCACTTGTCACGGGTTGCCATTCCGAAAAATAACCTTTTATCCCAACTCTCTGCCTTCTGCCTGACAGTCAATTGTCAATCCATGTTAGTACCTTGCCTTGAATACCATGGGCCCTTATTTTACTCAGCAGTCGCCCGTGAGGCACCTTATCAAAGGCTTTTTGGAAGTCAAGATAGATAACATCCATTGGCTCTCCTTGGTCTAACCTATTTGTTATCTCTTCAAAGAACTCTAACAGGTTTGTCAGGCACGACCTCCCCTTACTAAATCCATGCTGACTTGTCCTAATCCGACCCTGCACTTCCAAGAATTTAGAAATCTCATCCTTAACAATGGATTCTAGAATCTTGCCAACAACCGAGGTTAGGCTAATTGGCCTATAATTTTCCATCTTTTTCCTTGTTCCCTTCTTGAACAGGGGGGTTACAACAGCGATTTTCCAATCCTCTGGGACTTTCCCTGACTCCAGTGACTTTTGAAAGATCATAACTAACGCCTCCACTATTTCTTCAGCTATCTCCTTTAGAACTCTAGGATGTAGCCCACCTGGGCCCGGAGATTTATCAATTTTTAGACCTCTTAGTTTCTCTAGCACTTTCTCCTTTGTGATGGCTACCATATTCAACTCTGCCCCCTGACTCTCCTGAATTGTTGGGATATTACTCATGTCTTCTACTGTGAAGACTGACACAAAGTACTTATTTAGTTCCTCAGCTATTTCCTTGTCTCCCATCACTAGATTACCAGTGTCATTTTGGAGCGGCCCAATGTCTACTTTTGCTTCCCGTTTGTTTTTAATGTATTTAAAGAAACTTTTACTATCATTCCTAATGTTACTGGCTCACCTACCTTCATAATTGATCCTCTCTTTCCTTATTTCTCTCTTTGTTATCCTCTGTTTGTTTTTGTAGCCTTCCCAATCTTCTGACTTCCCACTACTCTTTGCCACATTATAGGCTTTCTCTTTTGCTTTGATGCATTCCCTAACTTCCTTTGTCAGCCATGGCTGCCTAATCCCCCCTCTGATAACCTTTCTTTTCTTTGGGATGAACCTCTGTACTGTGTCCTCAATTACTCCTAGAAACTCCTGCCATTGCTGTTCTACTGTCTTTCCCACTAGGCTCTGCTCCCAGTCGATTTTTGTCATTCCTCCCTCATGCCCCTGTAGTTACCTTTATTTAACTGTAACACCTTTACATCTGATTCTACCTTCTTTCTTTCAAATTGGAGATTGAATTCTACCATATTATGGTCACTGCCTCCTAAGTGTTCCCTTACTTAAAGATCTTTAATCAAGTCTGGCTCATTACATAACACTAAAAGAAATTCCAATTTAAGGGGCAATTTAAGGCCCAATCCACCTAGCCTGCACATCTTTGTGTGTGGGGGCGAAACCAACACAGACACAGAGAGAATGTGCAAACTCCACATGGACAGTGACCCAGGGCCAGGATCGAACCTGGGACCTCGGCCCAGTGAGGCAGCAGTGCTAACCACTGCCGCCACCGTGCTGCCCTTGATGCCACTGTCAATGGGGTTTCCCATTTCATGCAGACTCCACCCCCCATCCCCCGCTGGGCAATCGACAGTGGGGATTTACCATTGGCAGGTCCGGATAATCTCGCCAGTGGGAACAGCTGAAAATTCCGGCCTACGTTTTGAGTTTTGCAAGGACATGCTTGTTGGGTTAGAATTTTGCCTGTTGCAAACAGCCAAAGAGACATGTTATTTGATACAATCTCTTTTTTCAGCAATTAACAATAAATAAAGTACACTGATGCAACAACTCAGCTAATACCATTTGTGCATAATCCAAATTGAAAGGTTACAAATTGACAGATGGCCCTGGTCAGTCCATTAAAGCATAATCTGTTCCATCACTAATGTCTAGTACTAAAATGGAAATTCATTTTTTTATATAATCTGTCTCCTGATTAATGCTAAAATTAAATTTAGATGAAGAATGTTCTGTTTCCCCAATAATGTCAGCCTTCCTATTTCCAAACATGCAACTTTTGCTATTCATAAATACAAAGCAATAGTTCTTAAGCTATTCTAGGTTAGATCAAACCATAGGAGGTTTATTAGACATCCTGTAAGCTCCATTTAAGTTTCTACGCAGTGTCAGAGATTGTTCAAGTCAGACAAAAGATCGTAAATAGCTATAATTCAACTTGTTAATGCTATAAACCTGGAAGAAACAAAAATATAGTCAGCCGCAAAAGATTTTGGAGAAAATATTTCTCAAGAGTATTACATTTATAGACAGGGAATTTACTGTGCAAAAGGAGGCCATTCGGCCCATCGAGACTGCACCGGCTCTTGGAAAGAGCACCCTACCCAAGGTCAACACCTCCACCCGATCCCCATAACCCAGTAACCCCACCCAACACTAAGGGCAATTTTGGACACTAAGGGCAATTTATCATGGCCAATCCACCTAACCTGCACATCTTTGGACTGTGGGAGGAAACCGGAGCACCCGGAGGAAACCCACGCACACACGGGGAGAATGTGCAGACTCCGCACAGAGTGACTCAAGCCTGGAGCTGTGAAGCAATTGTGCTATCCACAATGCTACTGTGCCTTTTGTAAATATCACTTAACTAATCTGAGTGTCAGTGTTTTTCCCAAAACACCAAGCACTCAGTTCTGGCTAGTTGCTTTTTTTCTGTTACTGTAAATTCTAAATCTAAGCTCCTGTTAGATCAGCATTTCCCTGAAAGATTGCCACGCGACCAAGTCACATTACTGGTCAACGTTAAATATCACTCGACACATGTTTTGCTCAAACATTTAATAATTTTGAAGAATCTTTATTGTCACAAGTAGGCTTACATTAACACTGCGATAAAGTTAGTGTGAAAAGCCCCTTGTCGCCACATTCCGGCGCCTGTTCGGGTACACTGAGGGAAAATTTAGAATATCCAATTCACCTAACATCTCGTCTTTCGGAACTTGTGGGAGGAAATCAGAGTACCCGAAGGAAACCCACGCAGACGGTGGGGGCGGGGGGGGGGGAATGTGCAGACTCAGCACAGACAGTGACCCAAGCCGGGAATCGAACCTGGGACCCCGGAGCTGTGAAGCAACAGTTCTACCCACAATCTACTGTGCCGCCCCTAAATATCCGTATAGAATAATTAGCGGGTGGGAATGAATGGGACTGTGAGGAGATTCAGTGTCACAATATGCAAGTGCTGTGTTTGTCCAACTTATAATTGAATATCCAGATTGGACATAGTAATTGAACTTACTCTTGAGTACTGATTCTTTTAATAGAAGATACATCGTAACAGCTTTGACAAAGGGTCATTGGGACTCAAAACGTTAGCTCTTTTCTCTCCCTACAGATGCTGCCAGACCTGCTGAGATTTTCCAGCATTTTCTCTTTGGTTTCAGATTCCAGCATCCGCAGTAATTTGCTTTTATACATTGTAACAACTGCTTTGTTACAGTTACATCTTGCATCAGTTCGGCTAGTATTCCTGATATGGCTCGAATTTCACAGTAGAAACACTAGTGAGGCCAATAGTCTTTACCATCATTAAAGAGTAAATCTGACAGCAACTTCTGGTAACCACACATGGACAGTTAAATGCAGCAATCAGGAAGGTGCTGTCCAAATTGCCTTGGTCCTCCAGGGATTTTGCTATACGGGAACCCACTGAGACACTGGTTGATGAGCTAAATGGAAAATTACAAAGTTGCTGTAATGAGTGATAGGTATCCACTCATCTCATCAGAAAAAAAAGATGGTTGCTTGTCCATTTCAGTCGAAGTAAAATTTTAATGTTATGGTAAGTCTTAATTACGGTCCAGCAACCTTTCTGACACTGAAAAATAACTTGTAAGCACATGCAGGGAGGCAGTGGCATATTGATATTGTCATTGGAGTAGAAATCCAGAGACCCAAGGAAATGTTCTGGGGAACAAAAACAGAACGTACTGGGCAATCTCAGCAGGTCTGACAGCATCTGTGGAGAGAAAAAGGAGCTAACGTTTCGAGTCTGGATGACTCTTAGTCAAAGCTGACTTAGCATAACATTAATGCTCAGGGGACATGGGTTTGAACCCCACCATGGCAGAGAGTGGAATTTGAATTCAAAAGAAATCTGGAATTCAAAGTCTAATGACAACCATGAAACCATTATCGAGTGTTGTAAAAACCCATCTGGTTCACTGATGTCCTTTCGGGAAGGAAATCTGCCGTCCTTACCTGGTCTGGCCTACTTGCGATTCCAGAGCCACAGCAATGTGGTTGACTCTTAAATGCCCTCAGGGATGGGCAAAAAATGCTGGCCCGGCCAGCGATGCCCACATCCCATGAACGAATAAAAGAAAATATTGAGTCGTCTCATTCGTTCAGCTCTAAATTACTGTTGGAGCTTTCCTTTATCAAAAGATTTTCTTTAAAATATTTTTTTTCCCCTCTTAATCCCGTCTTTCTTTCCTTTCCTTATTACCCTTTATGCACATTATTCGGCATTAAATTAACTATTCTAACTTTCATTTCTTGATTCAGGCACATTGAGAATTCTTCAATCTGGCTCATCAAGAAGGCACACAGTTTCTTGGCCTGTTCACACCGGTCCCTGATTTCCTGCGGTGGACACCGCACCTGTTATTGGATTCTGATATTGATATTCTAATCACCACAAATTGCAGCACAAATGATCTTGAGTGCACATTTGATGACAAAAAAAATTACCATCGGCCTCAGATAATGGTTCTGTCAAAGATCGATCCACATAATCGTGAAATATGTGTATTTACCAACGCTGATACAGTATGTCCCCATCATATATAATTTCAGATGGATCGATTATTTTCAAGGCCTTCCTCCTGGGATACAGACAGGCAATATATTGCAAGACATTGCACTGAAAAGATTGTAGTCTTAGGTCCCCTGGCAAAAAATGGATGATCTAGCTGGCAATGAAGCAATGCAGACAATTTGCTTTTGGCAGTCCTCAGCTGGACCACCAGAAGAGCAAACAGATGTTCTGACTGTCCCCGTGGAGGTGCATTGCTTGTTGACCAAAACAGCGAGCATGTTAGACAACACCAATTACAGAGTTTGCAACCTCGTTGTCCACCCTTTGGCTGCGAGTTCAGCAACTGAGAATAGTCATTTTTAAAAAAAATTAAACGGATATGAATAATTCATATGAATATCTGGTTGATGAAAAGAGACAAAATTTCAATCCTTTTCATTTGCACAAAATGATCTCCAATCCCCATTATGTGTAGCGGTGCGAATGCAAAATATGCGTCAGGTGATTTATATGAATCTAAACTGGTTCTTGATATCCCTGTGCCGTACTATAGATGAAGCATTTCCTCACTTTTTTTTCCACTGTCTAATAAAACTTGAATATTAAACTTGACACGCTCACCAAATCAAAGTACTACTGCATTTGATGGAAATCAAAAATGAAAACAGAAAATGCTGAAGTACTCAGTGATGCACTATCAATTACGACGAGACGCGGGTAGAGCGTAATCGAGGCTTTATTACACGGAGATGTGTGGCCTCCTACAGCTGCTGCCGAAATGGCTGCAGTTCGGAGAGCACACACATTTATACTCTGCCTACTGGGCGGAGCCAGCAGGCAGGGATCTACCCCCATGCCTGTAGTACAGGGGCCTTACCATAATACCCTCGTATGCAGTGCAGTATATACAATATAATACAACAGTGGTGACTACCACATTCACACCCTGTTAAAAATGAGTACAGCGGGGGTGGTGGAAAACTATTTACATACAGAATGTCATTAAAATGTCAGAGAAGGTTACAAATTTAGACGGTCGGGCGCCTTGGTCCGTCATTGAGAGCACCGCAGTGCTGGTGGCGAGTCAGGCGTCGGCTCGATCGTCAGTGACTCTGGGAGCGTGTCGACATCCTCTTCATCCACGGGTGGGACCAAGGTGAGGACGGATTGTCCTGGAGCTGGGGCTGTGGTTGGGTGCGCTGGGGGAAGGGAGGGTGGCGCCGGGGCAGAGGGGGGGGCGGGGTTGTGGGGACCCAGCTGGAGCCAGGTCTCTGAGGGAGATTGTGTCTTGGCGGCCATCGGGGTACACTACGTAGGCGTACTGCGGGTTTGCGTGGAGTAGCTGTACCCTCTCAACCAATGGGTCAGCCTTGTGGAGCCGCATATGCTTGCGGACAAGAACGAGTCCTGGAGCTACCAGCCACGTTGGGAGCGAAACCCCGGAGGTCGACTTCCTGGGGAAGTCAAACAGATGTTCATGGGGGGTTTCGTTAATCGCCGCGCACAGGAGCGACCAAATGGAGCGAAGTGCGTCGGTGAGGACCTCCTGCCATTGGGAGGCAGGGAGATTTCTGGACTGTCCCATTCTCCCGCTCCACCTGCCCGTTTCCCCGGGGGTTGTAGCTGGTCATCCTGCTCGAGGCAATGCCCCCGTTGAGCAGGTACTGGCGCAGCTCATGACTCATAAATGAGGATCCCGGTCGCTGTGGACGTAGGCGGGGTAACTGAACAGAGCGAGGATGGTGTTGAGCGCTTTGATGATGGTGGCAGATGTCATATCGGAGCATGGGATGGTGAAGGAATCTGGAATATTCGTCGACCACATTGAGAAAATACGTGTTGCGGTCAGTGGAGGGAAGGGGCCCTTTGACGTCCACACTGAGGCATTCAAAGGGGCAGGAGGCCTTCACCAGGCGCACATGGTCTGGCCGGTAGAAGTGAGGTTTACACTCCGCGCAGACCTGGCAGTCTCTGGTGATAGCCCTGACTTCCTCGATGGAGTAGGGCAGATTGCGGGCCTTAATGAAGTGATAAATGCGGGTGACCCCTGGCTGACAGACATCGTCGTGCAGGGTCCGGAGTCGGTCCACTTGTGCGCTGGCACATGTACCTCGGGACAGGGCATCGGGGGGCTCGTTGAGCTTACCGGGGCGATACAAAATCTCGTCATTAAAGGTGGAGAGCTCGATCCTCCACCACAAGATCTTATCATTCTTGATCTTACCCCGATGTGTGTTGTTAAACATGAAGGCAACCGACCATTGGTCTGTGAGGAGAGTGAATCTCCTGCCGGCCAGGTAATGCCTCCAGTACTGCATAGCTTCAACGATAGCTTGGGCCTCCTTTTCGATGGAGGAGTGCCGAATATTGGAGGCATGGAGGGTGCAGGAAAAGAATGCCACGGGCCTGCCTGCCTGGTTGAGGGTGGCGGCCAGAGCGACGTCTGATGCATCACTCTCGACTTGGAAGGGGAGCGCTCTCATCGACCGCATGCATCGCAGCCTTGGCGATGTCGGCCTTGATACGGTTGAAGGCCTAGTGAGCCTTGGCTGTCAGTGGGAAACTGATGGAGTGGATGAGTGGGCGGGCCTTGCCCGCATAGTTAGGGACCCACTGGGCGTAGTACGAAAAAAAAATCAGGCATCGTTTCAGGGCCTTGGGGCAGTGGGGAAGGGGGAGATCCATAAGGTGACGCATGCGATCGGGGTCGGGCCCTAGAATTCCGTTCTGAACCACATCGCCGAGGATGGCTACTCGGTTCGTGCTGAACACACACTTCTCCTTGTTGTAGAGGAGTTGAGGAGTTTGGCGGTGTGGAGAAATTTGGAAAGGTTAGCGTCGTGGCCACAGATGGTGACGTTATCCAGGTACGGGAAAGTGGCCCGCAGTCCATACCAGTCAACCATTCGGTCTATCTCCCGTTGGAAGACCGAGACCCCGTTAATGACGTCGAAGGGAACCTTAAGGAAATGGTAAACGCGGCCGTCCGCTTCAAACGCGGTGTACGGGCAGTCCGCCTTGCGAATGGGGAGCTGGTGGTAGGCAGATTTCAGGTCCACTGTCGAGAAGACCCGGTACTGTGCAATCTGATTGACCATATCAGATATGCGTGGGAGGGGGTACGCATAGAGCTGCGTGTACCGATTGATGGTCTGACTGTAGTCAACGACCATCCTGTTTTTCTTCTCCGTTTTCACCACTACCACTTGGGCTCTCCGGGGGCTGTTGCTGGCCTCAATGATACCTTCCCGCAGCAACCGCTGGACCTCAGACCTGATGAAGGTCCTGACCTGGGTGCTGTACCGTCTGCTCCTGGTGGCGATGGGTTTGCAATCCGGGGTGAGGTTTGCAAACAGAGAAGGCGGGTCGACCTTAAGGGTCGTGAGGCCACATACAGTAAGGGGTGGTTGGGGCCCGCCAAATTACAGGGTTAGGTTCTGGAGGTTGCACTGGAAGTCCAGGCTGAGTAGCAAGGCAGCGCAGAGGTTGGGGAGGATGTAGAGCCGGAAGCCACTAAACTCAACGCCCTGGATGGTGAGGCCAGGGAGATTCTTTGGTTAATGGGGTGTACCGCGAGGGAGCAGCGCCTTACCGTATCGGGGTGAATGAAGCTCTCAGTGCTCCTGGTGTCCAGAAGGCAGGATATCTCATGCCCGTTGACCTTCACCTTTGTTGACACGGTCGCGAGGTTGTGCGGTCGGGACTGGTCGATCGTGACGGAGGCGAGACGCGGCTGGTCTTCGGCGGTTGCAGGCGATGAGCGCCCCGATGAGGTGCCCGACGGGCAGGGGTCCTGAGGCGGGGAAGCACATGTCCTGAGGCACGCAAGATGGCAGCACCCTTGGGCCGCAAGTTTCCTGGGGCAGGCAAGATGGCGGTACCCATGGGCCACACGTGTTGTGAGGAGAGCAAGATGGTGGCGTCCACGGGCCGCACGTGGTCTGAGGCGAGGAAGATGGCGGCGCCCACTGTCCGCACGCAGGGGGTGCAGGGACAATAGCGCCGATTGAGCGGGCCTGGCACACTGCAGCAAAATGTCCTTTCTTGCCGCAGGCCTTGCAGAGCGCACTCCGCGCCGGGAAACGCTGCCGGGGGTGTTTTGTCTGTCCGCAGAAGTAGCACTTGGATCCCCCGGGGTTGGTTGGCTGCCGTGTGGCGCAGGCATGGGGTTGGCTGGGGGCGGTCGCAGATGGGGTCCACGATGGTGTGGCCGCTGGCGGGGTCCACAATGCCCAGGAGGGGCGAGACGTGCAGTCGGGGACATATGCCTGTACATTGCGTGAGGCGACTGTGAGCGAGAGCGCTAGTTTCTTGGTCACCGCAAGGTCAAGCATAGCCCCTTCTAAGAGGCGCTGGCGGATGTAGGCCGACCCTATGCCTGTAATGAACGCATCTCTCATTAGCAGGTTAGAATGTTCAGCGACCGAAACGGCCTGGCAATCACAGTCTCTCACCAGGGCGAGCAGAGCACGCCAGAAATCTTCCACAGACTCACCGGGAAGTTTGTGCCGGGTGAACAGAAGGTGTCTGACGTAGATCTTGTTGGTCTGCTGAGCTTAGTTCACCTTCAGTAGCGCCATGGCCTCTGCGTAGGTAGATGCGTCCTGGATGAGGGGAAAGACATCGGAGCTCAGCCGTGTGTACAGAATCTGGAGCTTCTGTGCTTCTGAGATTGGGTCTGGCGCAGACCCGATGTATGCTTCAAAGCAAGCTGGCCAATGTGCGAAGTCCTTTTTGGCGTTGTCTGCTTGAGGATGCAGCTGCAGGCGATCCGGCTTGATGCAGAGATCCATCTTTGTAAAATCTCTGTGTAATAAATTGATGCGCTATCAATTACGACGAGACGAGAGTAGAGAGTAATCGAGGCTTTATTACATAGAGATGAGTGGCCTCCTACAGCTGCTGCTGAAATGGCTGCAGTTCGGAGAGCACACACATTTATACTCCGCCTACTGGCAAGGCACTACCCCCGTACCTGTAGTACAGGGGCCTTACCGTAATACCCTCGTATGCAGTGCAGTATATACAATATAATACAACAGTGGTGACTACCACACTCAGAAGGTCTGACGTGTGGAGAGAGAAACAGAAGACGTGATGTAACAGAAAGGTTTCTGAGGGCGTGATCGCACCAGCAGGACATTCCGATCCTACGCCGGCGCACGGTTTCCCGACGACGATGGGTGCAGTCACCGGGAAATCCCGTTGACAATGCCGGGGTCAGTAAATCCCGCTGACGGGCCACCTCCACCGTCGGAAAACCTGCGGCAGGTTGGTCAGTAAATCCCGCCCTAAATGTCACTTCAGGCAGGTTGGGCTGGGTGTTTCTCCCCGGCTCTGTCGGCGAGTTGCCCACCACTATCTAACCACAGGTAGTCACTTTCCTGGGCCCTGGGGAGTTTCTCACACTTACAATTTGTTTCATCACTGGGGAGCTGAACCCGCTGGCCAGGCCGGCTCCGCAGAGATCAGGCCATTATTTTGAAGGGGTGCTGGGATCCCTAAGGGAGCTTGAGGTTTCCTCACCCCCCCCCCACCCATGGGCAAGGTCACCACTCAAACACATGGACAGTACACCCCCATCCCCTACCGCCCAACTGATGGCACCCCACTATGGGGTCACTGAGTGGCCCCCTTTTCAGGCCTTCCCACTGGACCCCTCCCCCTTTTCAGGATCACCACCCTTTACCTCCCCAACCTTCTGGAGGCCCTTTCATACCCCCCTTCACCCCCCCCCCCCACTTCATTCCCCTCTCATCCATCCTTTCACAAGCATGGCCCCTCTCAGGCTCTGACCCTTGGTAGTACCAGCCGGACAGTGCTCCTGCCAGCCTGGCAGTGCCACCTGCGCACCTTTGCAGGTGTCTGGGTGCCAGGCAGAGAGCGAGATTGCCACCCTGCTCTGTCTCTGACCACCCAGTCGATAAAGTTTTCATTAGGATTGGAAGAAGTTAGAAATGCAACAGGTGTGAGACCTCCGGACGCGACCACGGAGTGAGTGGTGTAGCCATGTAAAATGGCTGCGTTCCGATTAATCTGGCCAAAACCCAGTTTAAAATGGCTAACCCGAAAGACTGCTGGGTAAAGCAGCCAAGAAGACACAAGCAGGCAGCTGCAGACAGGTTTGCATATTCAGCTCTGGGAACGTAGCCCAGATCGATACTCAGGGCTATCAACATCCCATCAACCCAGGTATTCGCAGTTGCATTCAGGACTGTTTGCAGCCCATCTATTCAGACATCCACAGTTAAATCGGCTATCCCCGGGAACAATTGCAACATATTAGCAATTGAATGCCGGGCCAGACCTGTCGGCGCCTGCAGTGGCCGAAACAAAGACAGGTGAGCGACCACCCCCCGATCGAGGAATCGCCTCACCATTGGACACATCGACCCCAGAGATTGGGTACAGAATCCAATCACTTGGGACTCAGGGTCAAGGGCCGCCCCGGGAGGCGGAAAGCCCCTGGGCCCTATAAAAGTGAAGGTCCAAGTTCAGATCTCTCTCTCTCTCATCTTCGCCTGCTCGAGACCTTCGCAAGACCAGCCACCGGCAAGTGTAAGTTTGAATCCAACGATTGCTATCCGGTAGAGACACCTAGCCACCGACCCTTTTGAATCCCTCGGGCCAGATTTGATTGGACAAGCCATTCGTTTTCCGGACCTGGTGGGCTCTTCCTAAGTTACATATTGGCCAGTAGTGATAGGTTTATTATATAAATAGTAGTATTAGGGTATTAATATTGCTTGTTGTATATAATAAATGACCGTTGTTTTAATCCTTACTAAGCGGTGTGCTGTGTTATTAATCATAACCTGAACTTGAACCACGTGGCGGTATCATAAAGATACCTGGCGACTCATGAGCAAAGGTGACCTAAACAGAGCAAATAGACTAAAGCTAGAAAGAGCAACAGTGGTCGCACATATGGTAACTCCTGCCTGAGGTGGGTTTTTTTTTTGTCCTTCTCCACCCAATTTGAGTGGTGTTTGATGGCAAAAGGTGCATGAGTACTGAGGGAATATAATACTCCTCTGGTGGGACTGGTTTATGGCTTATCGGATGAGGAGTGCAATGAACAAGAGGTAGCAGCTTGACCGAGAGATTAACAGAGGTGCGACACAGGAGAAGATGGTGGAAAGTAGGGGGACAGAGCTGCCCACCCATGATCTACGGAGCAGCTGGTGGAATTTCTCAACAGCAAGTTTCAGCAACAAAGGGAGGACGCCTCAGAGGACCTGGTTAAGGTGGTGGAGCGGCCTAGGGTGCCGATTGAGCACGTGGAACAGAGACAGGAGACACAGGGCCTGGCAATCCAAAAGATGGTGGAGTCAGTCGGGGAGTATGAGGATCGATTGACCTCACTGGAGGCGGAGATGGGGATGGTGACGAGCAGCCAAAAAAGGCCGAGGGAGAAGTTGGAGGATCTTGCAAACCGCTCCAGGATGCCAAATCTCTGGATCGTGCGGATGCCCGAGGGTATTGAAGGAGCGCAGGCTGTGGCGAACATGTTGGAGTAGCTGATGGGGGATGGTGTTTTGGGCCACAGGGCGATGAGGAGAAGGCCGCAAGTGGAGGAACTGCCGAGGGCGATGCTGGTGAGGCTGCATCATTTTCTCGATGAAGATTATGAGGTGGGTAAGGCAGACAAAGAAGTGCACATGGGAGGAGAACGAGCTGCGTATTTATCGGGGCCTGGGAGCGGCCAAACGAAGAGCCAGTTGGAATCAGTTCACGATGGCGGCGTGGCGGCGCAGTGGTTAGCACTGCTGCCTACGCCGCTGAGGACCCGGGTTCGATCCTGGTCCCGGTTCACTGTCTGTGTGGAGTTTGCACATTCTTCCCATGTGTGCGGGGGTTTCACCCCCACAACCAAAAGATGTGCAGGTTAGGTGGATTGGCCACACTAAATTGCTCCTTAATCGGAAAAATATATAAGTGGGTAGTCTAAACTTATTTCAAAAGAAGAATCAGTTCACGGCCACCCTCTAAGGGGATGAAGTTTGGGTTCTGTACCCCCGCTCGTCTATGGACTGGTTATGCATCAGAACCAGGAGTTCTATTTTGACTCGCCAGAGGAGGCAAAGGGTTTTATGAAAGACAATGGACTTGGAGGAGTATGAGCATATTAAACTTTGGAGTTGTGTTATGTATAGAATGTGGGCACAGGGTGGGTGGATTGGCGAAGGTTACAGCGAGAGGAGCGGAGAGGGTGAGTGTGCATTTTGTTTTTTCTTGTATGTTTGGGGCTTGGGGGGATGGGGGTTGAAGGGCGGACTGGGGGGATGAGGGGTAGCCACAGGCCCCAGGTGGGTGCCACCAAGCTAGCTGGTTGGGCTAGTTAACGGGAATGAAGTGGGGGGTTGTCAGGAGGAGGATGTGGGGGAGAGGGAAATGGGTTGGTCCATTGTTTGGTTATGGGAAGAGGGGGTTGGAAGGAGGGATGCCGACGTGGGTGTGCTTGGTGTGGCGCAGGGATGGTGGCGGACATCTTAGGGTGGGCCCAGAAGTGTGCGCGACATGGGCTGGGGGGAGCTGCCTAAAGAAGGGATGTGGCTGATCGGCAGAGAAGGGGGTGGGGTGCCTCCCACCTGACCCTGCTGATTACATGGAATGTGCGGGGATTGAAGGCGGATGTTGTGTTTCTTCAGGAGACACACCTGAAGCTGGGGATCAGATGAGGCTGAGGAAGGGATGGGTGGGGCAGAAGTTCCATTGGTGCTGGTAAACAAGAAAGTGGCCTTCAAGGTTGGCAGTGCTATAGGCGTACACTGGGAGCAGATACTCGATGGGTTAGTGGGAAGCTGGAGGGGTCGCTTGTGGTCCTGGTGAATGTTTATGCCCCAAATTGGGATGATGTGGACTTTTTGAGGTGAGTATTAGGGAAGATTCTGGACCTGGACACCCACCAGCTAACAATGGGGGGTGATCTTAACGTGGTTCTGGATCCGAGGCTGGACGGGTCGTGTCCCAGGCCATTGAAGTTTTGACTGTGGCAAGGGAGATGAGGGGATTCATGGACCATGTGGGGGAGGGGGCCAGACTCGTGGAGGTATGGGAGTTCTCGTACTTTTCGTGTGTGCACTGGGTGTACTCTCGGATTGACGTTTTTGTAATGGATAAAGAGCGGTTGGCGGGATTAGCCCGTTCGGAGTATTCGGCGATCGTGGGGCTGGATTCTCCACCCCACCGCACCACATTTCGGTTTTACCCCGCCGTGGGATGCTCCGTTGCACCGGCTGGCAAATGGGGTTTCCCATTGTGGGGCAACCCAACGCTGTCGGGAAACCCCGGGCTGCCGGCAAAACGGAGCATCCCGCCGATGGAGAATGCAGCCCGTGGTCTCTGACCAAGGTGAATGCGATCATTTTGAGGTTCGTGTGGGCAGGAAAAACCCCGCAGGTGAGGAGGGTGTTTTGGGAGGGGGGCGGTGGAGAGGAGAGGGGGGAGTCTGGCTCTATCGAGCTTGCTGAATTGCTGCTGGGCCGCGAACATCACAATGGTCAGGAAATGGGCATGGAGGAGGGATCAGTTTGGGGGCGGAGCCATCTCTGGTGTGACAAGATAAGTTGGTTGTCCGAAGATGACATTAGGAAGGGGAGAGTGGCAGACATATATGGAGAGTTGATGGAGAGGTAGGGAGCGCCGGAGCAGGAGGAGTTGGGTGGGGAGGTGAGGGTCATGTGCGAGTTTAAGCCTCACCAATTTAAGGTAGCACACAGGGCCCAGGAAAGACGGTTGCAAGGATGAGCCGGTTCTTTGCAGGGGTGGAGAATAGGTGTGGGTGGAGCCTGCGAATCATGTCCACGTGTTCTGACCGTCTCTAAAGCTGAGGAGGTTTTGGCAGGGGTTCTCGTATGTTATGTCCGAGATTGTGGATGTAGGGGTGGCCCAGAGTCCAGAGTGGCAATATTCAGAGTGTCGGAAGAGCCAGGAGTCCAGGTGGGGAGAGAGGCCGATGTCTTGGCCTTTGCCTTCCTTATAGCCTGAAGATGGATTCTGTTGAGCTGGCGGGACTCGGAGCTGTCAAAGGCGGGGCTGTGGGTGGGTGGCAGGTTTTAAGTAAACTTGGGGACAAGGAAATGGAAGAGCAAAAAGACAGATTAGTGACACAGTAGAAGGCAGGAGTGGTTAAAATATCAACAAATGGATGGTGGTGCAAGACTAAAGGGAATGTTAATGAGTTTAGTCTAAAGGAAGCGTAAATGCTAACTGAACAATGATTCAGTGGTTCGAAAGGATAGGGCGATTCCGTGAATGGGATTTAGAAGGGAGGGTGCCTCTGTATGGGGAGGGGTGTTACAATGAGGTTAGACTGCTTCTGTTACTGGGAATTAGGCAAAATAAATGTGTTTTTATTACTGGGGATTCGGACCTTTGTGAGCTAGGAGGGCTAGAAAGATGAAGTACTGCCGAAATGTGGAGAGGCGTTTGAACGATTTATACCTCTGAGCTGGGAAGGTTTAGAACAGGGGTGTTCCACTATGGAGGAGAATTAGTTCCTCTTTGGAGGGAATATCAGACCCCCCTGCGATAAGAAGGGGAGAGCCCTTCAAGCAAGGCTGACTGAGACCTCGGGGAGTTTTTTTGTGAAATGTGGAATATGGAGAAGCCGGGAGTGACTTAATTGTCCAAATCTATTCATTGTGAAAATAAAAAAGTACTTTTTTCAAATTATCCACAACACAGCACCTTTAATGCAACATTTCAAGCTTTGAGGGTACCCATGTTGCTGGCTATATCTAGAAATGGATGGGTTGGATGTGAGGTGAGCCGAGATAATAACAATAATAATCTTTTTATTGTCACGAGTAGGCTTACATTAACACTGCAATGAAGTTACCGTGAAAAGCCCCTCATCGCCACATTCCAGCGCCTGTTCGGGTGCACAGAGGGAGAATTCAGAATGTCCAAATTACCTAACAGCACGTCTGTCAGGACTTGTGGGAGGAAACCGGAGCACCCGGAGGAAACCCACGCAGACACGGGGAGAACGTGCAGACTCCGCAGACAGTGACCCAAGCGGGGAATCAAACCTGGGGCCCTGGTGCTGTGAAGCAACAGTGCTAGCCACTGTGATACCTTGCCACCCGCCTTGAAGACATGAAATTTTCTGCCAGTTCGGAGAATGAAATTAAGCTTGTACTGGAGTATATTTATAACTCAGGGAAATAAGAGAGAAGTTGTACGAGAGGTTTAAGACAGATTTTTACAACAATCGACAATTGTGCAATAAATGGTGCCCTTCTGAAGTAGGAGAGAGCATAAGAAACACAATCTTGCGTATAAGCTATTCCACAATGCCCCCAAAGAGCGCCTGGTACTGCTATAAGGTGGATTTTACAGCTCGTCCCGCCAACGGAATCTTCCGGTCCAGCCGAAGCCAATGGGCCTTTGAACGGCTCACCGCATTTTTCGGCCCTGCCCCGCATGACGGGACCGTAACATTCCTCCCATCGATTGCAAAATATTTTACAATTCAAGTCTACAAACATTACACTTCATTGTCACTAAGCGAACAGCTGTTGGTGAATGCAAAATTCAATTAGACAAACCAGAATGAACTCGGAATAATCTCAAGCCCTTTTCCTAACTGAATAGTAATCGGTGTTCAGAGTTTTCTTCAGTTCACCAGTAGGGAGTGGACAGACCTGTACCGTTCCGAACGCACGCTTGCAATTAATGCTGCTTAATTATGAACATTATTGGATTAAGCTTTTAACAAAATAAGCGACCAGATAATTTTAACAAGCAGGGAGCTGACTCTATAAACAGTCACCAATCTTTTCAAAATTATACAGATATGTTCAATTCACCACCATATATTCAAATAAACTGTTGACCCAGCTGAGGTTGAGTCATTTATCTCAGATCGGAGGTCAAACCTACTTTGTCCGTATACCTTGGCACCAGATTCAGCAGAGGGTTTTGTTTTGGCCGGAATCTTCGGCCGTTCGCTGGCAGCAGGATTCTCTGGTCCCGCCCACAGCGCACCCCCGCACGTGGGTCCCCCAGCGGAATTGGGTGGCTTCAATGGGACTTCCCATCGAAAACAGCGGGGGCAGTGAATCCTGCTGCCAGCGAATCCTGCGGCAAACAAGAACCGCTCGCCAGTGCAGGAAGAGATTAAAAATGGCAGACCAATCTCTGTACCCCCCACTGCGGCCTCCAGATCCCCCCAATGCTTCAATTCACCGACAAGGGGTCATTGAGCCCCCTTCACCTCACATAAGGGCTTGATCACTGGCATGGGCATTATGCCACCTGGGCAAACTGGCACTGCCAGGGTGGCACTTGGGTGGCACTGCTAGGCAGCATTGCCAGGGTGCCAGGCTGGCAGTGCCAAGGTGCCTAGGTTGAATCAAGGTTTCCAGCCTGACCAGAGCCCGACCAGCCAGGGGCCTTTCTGGGAGACCCCCCCCACCTTAGTGCTGGTATACCTGGTCCACTTTTGTGGAAACCAGTGCTCAACGGTGCCCACCACGGCGGTCTCCGAGGCAAGGCCATTAGGTCCCGGGCACTGGGTAGATCCAGCATAGACATATTCAAGTGAAACTAACTGCTCACTTTAATATGCATATTGCGTTCCGACCTCAATGGGTGGGATCCAGATCGTGACGCCTCGCATTAGATCTCGCAAAGCGTGACGAGGCCGACTAATCTCACGAGAGGCCTCTTGCAAGATCTACCAGCCTCTTTGCATCCCGAGTCGGGTGTGATGCTGCCAATAGATCGCGTCCCAGTTGTTTCTTTGGTACCTTTGCTGACACTAACATTTTATTGTAGATCTATTTCATTAATGAACTGAATTCAGTGGGATTTGAACTCCTGTCTCCAGATCATTCATCCCAGCCTCTGAATCACTAGTCCAATAATATAATCACTATGCTGCCTTAACAGCTCGAGGGAGGCTCTTCATACACTTTCCTCACACTTTTGAAACATTCTTCTTTCACCTTTAACCTCTACTTCCATTGCAATATCTTGTCCATATTATGGTCATTCTTCCCCTAAACTTCCCTCTCATGTTTTTTGCTTGAGCAGGGAAAACATTTTTCTCCATACTCTTACTCCAAAATATAGCAGCCAACACATTGATTAGGACATGGTTAGAATACTGTGTGCAGTTTGATGAGCCCCATTATGGAAAAAGCATTAAAGCCATACAGTGTACAGTATTGATCGACCAGATAATGTCAGGGATGGGAAGCTATTAGGAGGAGAAACTTGAGTCACTAAAACTACATCCGTTGCAACATGTGGCAAAGGGAAGAATTAATTGAAGTTTATCTAAATTATGAAGGCTTTTGATCGCTCGAACAGAAAACAACCGTTTTCTCAGATTAGGGTGTCAGTGACGAGGGGCCATCAATTTAATAACATAGACGTTAAGTCAGGAGAGGTCAGGTGAAATTTCTTTACATTGGTTTTGATGGAGTATAGAATGCTTCACCATGTAGAGTGGTTGTTGCAGGGATTGTTAAATTTATTAAGGGCAAATTTGGTAGATATCTGAAGTAGAGGATGATATAGCCTCTCTGTGAGAGAATGTGATTAGCCGTATTGTATTCTAGTGTTATGAAGATGTGTGATATAAAATATTAAGTTCTAATGCCATTGGCTTGACAGACATATGTATTGAATTTAATACAATACACTTTTTAAAAGCACACTTCTCCGGAGCCAGCTTATTCATCCCCTCCTCTCTCCAGGCAGCAGCCAACACTCACACTGTCCCTCAGTCTATTGTCTCTCACACCCGTGTTTCACTAACGTTCACAACGTGCTCTCCACTAACGTTGTCCTTCTCTCCTCTCCACACAAGTTATTACGAACATTCACACCCCCCCAGCAGAGATCTGGAGCTGGAGGTGGACATCCTATGTCAGGCACCTTGTTGGCCACTGGCAATGCAAGCACACCTGCCCCACTCGGAAGGTGGTCCTGCTTCAGGAGCTGCAGATGTCAGTGGTGGCCTGCCATGAGAATCTGAGCATCAGGAGGCACAGAGGCTCTGACATGTTGAGAGAACTGTTCCTCTGCCTGCCGACCCTGTGTGTTATCCTGAGGAGTGATGTAAAGGCGATTGCTCAGAAAGTCAGAGTGTGGGGTTTGACACCTAAAAGCGTTCTGCCATTCCCAGCCTCCTGCGTCCTGCATCCTTTTGGTTGCCTCTAAGTTGGAGGGCTCACACTCTTGCTGCTGACTTCCTCGGCTACTTCTGTCCATACCTGCTTGGTTGGAGAGGTCCTCTTCATCCTGTGTTGGTGAGAGCTGAACTCAGTGTAGGGCCTCAGGTCCCACAGCAGGATGTCCAGGTAAGAGTGAGAGACACAGGGAACACGCTCCCAAATCTCTTCTCCATCTCTGTGATTGCTGCAGCCTCAAAAGCCCAAATGCTGGTGAGGGGTTGCAGTCCCTTTGACAGAACTGACGCAACATCCCCACCCACCTTCCCTGCTTTGTCAAGTAACCAAAGTCGGGATGATAATGCAGTGGCTGAGTTAAAGAGACATGACTTAGCCCGTAATTCGGTAAGTCAGGCTTCGACTCAAAAATGGTCCCACTGTTCCGGCAGGAACCAAGTCCAGATATTCATTTATGATTCCTTTTGACATATCTCTGGACACAGTGATACATGTCAAAAATTAAACACAATACATTTATTTAAGTCAACTCCTGGGGTTAAATTCCTCTGACTACTTTGGTCAAAACAGCAGCGAAGATGTATCCATTAACAAGAATGCAAGTTGCTAGTACAACAACATGCCACAAAACAGAGTAACAGATGGCTCCAACTGTGTTCGACACTAGAGGGGTTTGGCAATGGGGTGAAGCACTGAAGTGAAGCGGAGGCACTTCATAAATGTCATACAAACCTACAGTGTGCAAAAGACTTGGATAAAATACAGCCCTGCACATAATTATTTCCAATATGAGTCTGTATCGTTCACTTAACAATCCCTTACTGCTGCAAACAAACCTCTTTAATGCACGTTAGTTTTCTCTGGGCACCTTGGCAATGGCATTGCCATTGAAGATTTTAAAGAACATTATATGATGCTTGGGGTAACATCAACTTGTAAGAATAAATGGTGTACACTGTTTCGACTGGGCAGTTGAAACACAATGAAGTGTTTTTCAAGACCCCAACAATCAGAATCTTTTAATCCATTTGATACTTTCAAACTATGAGATCCTTGAGCCGGCCATTTGTTAATATCTACAATGCACACATGTAGTTACCCCCCACCTCAAGATTTGTGGTAATCATGCAGATGCAAAGTTTATATTTATATTAAATCGACACAAGTTTCTATTGTACTGATCTGTGATTTTTCCTGGATTAAATAGAACTTGTTCGCCTGACGGTGGTAACCCCAATCTAAAAGTTGTCAAATCTACGGCACCAGTAATGCAACTCTCAGTCCAAAAACAGCTTTGAGCAGACCGTCATTTAACTGCTCTATAGACATGGCTGTTGGACAGTGGTCCAACATTCATCAGCGAGCTTTCCAAATCCTGACCACACTGCTGAACCTCTTTTCCTCTTCAGCGTGTCCCCGGCACTTTAGAACTGAAGCAGAACATGGCAAAGGGGCCATCACTTTACTAAGCACATCTCTGAATGATTACCATTCTGCCATTCTGCTTTTCAGCAATGTTATCCACTTGTCAGTTTTGACCAGAGAGCTGCCCTGTCATGTAATGTCTGTTTGCCACTTTCTCATTTACTGATCACGTAGTTATAGTCATAGAATTTACAGTGCAGAAGGAGGCCATTCAGCCCACAGAGTCTGTACCGGCCTTTGGAAAGAGCACCCTACCTAAGGCCACACCTCCACCCTATCCCCGTAACCGAGTAACCCCACCTAAACGTTCTGGACACTGAGGGCAATTTAGCATAGCCAATCCGCCTAACCTGCACATCTTTGGACTGTGGGAGAAAACCGGAGCACCCGGAGGAAACCCACGCAGACACGGGGGGAAAGTGCAAACTCCACAGAGACAGCGACCCAAGCTGGGAATCGAACCTAGGACCCTGGAGCTGTGAAGCAACTGTGCTAACCACTTGTAGCACCGTCAATATGACGCGAGGCAGGTTGAGGTAATGTCAATTGAAGGCTTTATTAAGCAGAACTTTATCCCCAGCAGCGTGGTTACAGAATGCAGCTGCTGAGGGAAATGGAGGGAAAAACTGGGTTCTTATACCGGCATTTCTGGGTGGAGTCCAGTAGGTGGCAGATCCTATCAGGAACTGGCATTCCTCCACCAATAGCCTGTCGACACGTGGTGTACCGTATTACCCCTAATACATACCACCACACCACTGTGCTACCGTGTCCCCCTAATGATCTTGTTCGAATCTATAAAATTGATCATTATTCCATTTCTTTCCTGATCTTGAATAGTGATGTAATGTTCTCCTTGATTATACAGGAGATGAGCCCATTTGGATAATACTTGATCCATGTGATCTCTTGGATGGTTCAGATCACCTGAGAGTAAATATTCAAGAGTGTTTTGTCCTTCATTGGCCCTGGGCTTTCTCTTTGATTCTAATTTCGCTTCCATCAAGGGATTACATGGCTCTGGGAAAGTGGAGGAGCCTGGGCGGGGATAGCAAGGGTGAGGTCATGATGCATTGGCCAAGGTGGTGTGATGGTCCAGCTGGTCTTTTCCTGCCCGGACATTCTGTATTTTCATGTGTCTGTGTTCTTTAATCCTATCGCTGTAGACGTCTGGTAACGTCGGCAACAAAGAAGTCAGAATTGAAAAGTATCAACTAAAGTTTGAAACAAAAAGGAGCCATTTGACTGATCAAAACCATTCCTCCAACAAAGTACAAACCTAAGGGAGCTGAAAACCCCACAGCTAGAAGATAACGCTGCATGAAATATCTCCCCAACCACTGAGCTAACCCAGCAATAGAAAAAAAGCTTTATCTCAAACCAGAATCCCCATCGCTCAGCCCTGAGCCGCAGGATTCCAGAGATGACATTTCCACAGCCGCAACAGGAGTGGAGCCATAGTGTTCTGCTGGGAGTTTGATTACCCGCGCCTGTACTTATCTTTAGAATTTCAATCTTGTTAATCAGACACTTCTCCCATTTTTCCTTTTGAAATAACAGCTCCCTTTCCAATCAAACTGCTAATCTTTTATAGTCCCTTCATTCTGCAGCCAAGAATCATGACTTATCCTGTCACTGAGGTGATTTGTGCTGAGGGCTTCTTTATGGTTACTGCAGATAGCTCTGCTCAGAGACGGAAAGGCCGTCCATGCTCAATTCACCATCCCCATTTCTTATTCAGTTCCCTTTTTATTCCCTCTTCCTCACTCTTTTGCTTTTCCACGACATTTTCTTCTCTTCATTTCACTCGTTGTTTATTCTCATTTTTAATGTTTCCCTTTTTTGGTCACACTGCCCACAGAATGTCTGCATCTCGGATTTAAAAATGATGGCTGATAAATTCTGAGGGAAGACATGATCCTGTGATCCTTCTCCTTGTAGACATGTGCCATCTCAGATTATCTCCATGGCTATTTTAAAACATGTCCGAGATACATTGAAGCAGTTTGTTAAAATAATGATGAGTGCCATCGATTCTCAGGGTTTCACTTTCCCTAACCTGCAGGGAACTAATGTTCCCAGATAAAATTTGCTAATTTTAAGATTTGATCTTAATCTGAAAATGTATTTCTTTTTAAGCTCAATGGAGCATCGGAATACCTAGGGCGTGATCTACCGGCTGCCGGAGAGGCCGCACAGCGCGGCTGGTAGATGCTGGGAGATCCCTTTTCCGGGATCTACCCTGATCGCCACGCCAGATTTAACACAATCTCGCAAGATATTGCGACGTGAATCCAGCCCATTGTGGGCGGATCACTTTGATTTGTTGGGTATGCCGGGTCTGCGAGGACTGCGTTTACTGCAGCAGTGAGAGAGACAGACTTCCAACACTTGAAGAAATGCAACTGGAATTTACTGAACTCTTAACTATCGTAAATACTTTAACTGTGGGTTGACACTACGCTGACTTGACTGGAGACCTGAGGCTAACCTGACCAGACTATCTTCCTACCACATGGTGTATGTTCTAGTTGCTGTTCACGGGCTCTGACTGTTCAGAGGCTGGATCCCAAGAGAGCGGGAAAACTAGTGCCCTCTGGCTTTATAGTGGTCTTGTCCTGTCTGGTGATTGGCTGCTGTGTTCTGTGTGTTCACTGGTCATCCTGTGTGACAATCACTGCCTGTCTGTGCACCATCATATACCTGTGTGTATACCATGACATCTCCCCTTTTTTTTTTACTTGTTAAAAAATGTGTGTAGGTCAATAAATAGTGAGTGTAGGTGTGTGTACAGGAGCCTGACTATATACAAAGTATGTTAACATATTCACATGGGAAGGTGTCTAGTGCAGATAGAGGGCAGATAACAAATTAGGAAGAAACAATATGTACAGATGTGTAAATGGATCACAAGGTAATGCAACATTCAGTCTATAAATTCAGTCTCTGTGGCAGGCGACGAGTTCTGTTTGACCGCCTCAAGGGTGGGTCAGGGGCCGCCTGCAATTGAACGAGCGGAACTGCCTCCAATGTAGAGGTTGGTAAAAGAACTGGCAGATCGGTGGCCTCGAGGAAAGGTGCGTCCTGAGGAACCAGCATGCGAGGCGGGACATCACGTTCAGGTGGCGCACATGGAAGTAGCCGCAGTGCCCGCCTATTACACCGAAGAAAGGAGCCATCATGCAGGTGAATGAGGAACGATCTCGGGGCCACTTGATTAACCACCACAGCCGTGGCAGACCAGCCACCGTCAGGTAGCTGAACATGAACTCGGTCAGCAGGAGCCAGAGCAGGGAGATCTGTGGCATGGGAGTCGTACGCCGACTTGCATTGATCCCGAGACTGTTGCATCCTCTGCAGGACCTGAAAATTGTCAAGGTCCGGGATGTGGATAGCCGGCACCGTCGTCCGTAGTGTGCGGTTCATTAGCAGCTGTGCTGGGGACAGGCCAGCGGACAGAGGAGTCGCCCAGTAGGCTAACAGCACCAGGTTAAAATCCGAACCTGAGTCAGCAGCTTTGCACAGCAGTCTTTTAACAATGTGGACCCCCTTTTCAGCCTTCCCATTCGACTGGGGGTAGTGGGGGCTTGAAGTGACATGCGTAAAATTGTACCACCGGGCAAAATCCGTCCACTCCTGGCGGAATAAACATGGGCCATTATCAGTCATAACTGTAAGTGGAATGCCATGACGGGCAAAAGTCTCTTTGCATGCTTTTATGACTGTTGCTGATGTGAGGTCAGTCAGTCTGACCACCTCGGGGTAGTTGGAAAAGTAGTCCACGAGGAGGACATAGTCTCGGCCCTTTGCATGAAAGAGGTCAATACCAACATTGGACCATGGGGAGGACACCAGTTCATGCGGCTGTCGAGTCTCTTTGGGCTGAGCCGGCTGGAACCTTTGACACGTTGGGCAATTGAGGACCGTGTTGGCGATATCCTGACTGATGCCTGGCCAATATACTGCCTGTCGGGCTCGACGGCAACACTTTTCGACCCCCAGGTGACCCTCGTGAATTTGGCCGAGGACCAGCTCTCGCATGCTCTGTGGGATTACTATCCTGTCCAGCTTCATTAATGTGCCGCCCACTACCGCTAGTTCATCCTTTATATTATAAAACTGGGGGCACTGCCACTTTTGCCAACCATCCATGAGATGTCGCATTACCCTCTGGAGTAAAGGATCCCTGGTCGTCTCCTGACGGATTTGCACGACCCTTTCATCAGTGGCCGGAAAGTTGGATGCACAAAACTTCACCTGAGCGTCTATCTGACAGACAAAGTCGGACTGCTGACACGGCGCGGTGATGGATCTAGAGAGTGCGTCGGCCACAATGAGCTCTTTGCCCGGGGTGTAGACCAGGTCGAAATCGTAGCGGCGGAGTTTGAGGAGGATACGTTGTAGCCGTGGCGTCATATCATTGAGGTCTTTTTGGATGATGTGAACCAATGGCCTGTGGTCTGTCTCGACCGTGAATTTGGGGAATCCATACACGTAATCATGGAATTTGTCAATTCCTGTGCATTCCTTTTCAATCTGAGCGTATCGTTACTCAGTATGTGTCATGGCTCGAGAGGCATATGCGACTGGGGCCCAGGAGGAGGATTCGTCCCGCTGGAGGAGTACTGCCCCAATGCCAGCCTGGCTCACGTCGGTGGAGATCTTCGTCTCCTTGGCGGAGTCGAAAAGTCCCAGTACCGGGGCCTTGGTGAGTTTCGCCCTGAGCTCACGCCACTCTTGCTCATGAGCGGGGAGCCACCGGGCATCCGTGGTTTTTTTGACAAGTTTGCGGAGAGCTGTGGTGTGTGATGCAAGGTTGGGGATAAACGTCCCAAGGAAATTGACCATCCCTAGGATGCGGAGGACCGCATTCTTGTCCTCCGGGCTCTTCATGGCGTTGATCGCCGCCACCTTGTCTGCATCTGGCCGCACATCGAACTGCGAAATATGGTCGCCAAGGAACTTTATTTCTGCTTGACCGAACGAGCAGTTGGCTCTATTGAGTCGGAGACCATACTCGTGGATCCTGTGGAACACTCGCTTGAGGCGATCCTGAGGAGTTGTCGACCAGATAATGTCATCGATGTCCACTCGCACCCCCTCGATGCCCTCCATCATTTGCTCCATTATGCGGTGGAACACCTCCGAGGCGGAGATGATGCCAAAGGGCATCCGGTTGTAACAGTAGCGACCGAACGGGGTGTTAAATGTACACAACGTTCGACTGGACGTGTCAAGCTGTATTTGCGAAAACCCCTTGGAGGCATCCAGCATCGTGAACAGCTTGGCGTGAGCCCTTTCGCTGGTGAGCTCTTCTCGTTTAGGTTTAGGGTAGTGTTCCCTCATGATGTTACTGTTCAAATCTTTGGGGTCGATGCAAATGCGAAGTTCCCCTGACGGTTTTTTGACACAGACCATGGAACTAACCCAGTCCGTGGGTTCAGTGACCTTAGAAATGACGCCCTGGTCCTGGAGGTCTTGCAGCTGCTGCTTGATGTGGCCCTTGAGGGGTGCCGGCACCCGACGCGGTGCATGAACCACAGGGGTGGCATTTGGCTTCAGCAGTATCTTGTATCGGTAAGGTAGTGTACCCATACCGTCGAAGACGCTGTGGTATTGTGCTATGATGTCATCTAATTGGGCTTGGAAGTTGACATCTGGCGAGGCCGTTGCCTCTGTGGACGACATGGTGTGAACCCGCTGCACAAGATTCAGGATTTGGCAGGCCTGAGCACCGAGCAGGGAAGCTCTGTTGGTTCCTACAATTTCAAAACGCAGGGTCGCTTCTGAAAAACGATGGGATACCGCAAGCTGGCATGAGCCACTGGCAGCAATGGCATTGCCATTGTAGTTGAGGAGCTGGCAGGCCGGTGGAAGAATGCTTGGCTTGACACGGATGGTGTCAAGGTCAGACTTTGAAATGAGGTTTGCTGAAGCGGCGGTGTCCAGTCTGAAGCGTATGCGAGCCTTATTGACCGTAAGGGTGGCACACCACTCGTCGTCCAGATCAATGCTCATCACTGGGAGCTGTTTCACCTTCTTTGCTGAAAGCATCGTATGCTTGGTGATGATGCCCACCAGGAATGGGGATGTGAGGCCCTCGGTGTCGGAATCTGGAACCATGTCAGAGTCGGAGTCTGCAACGGGTTGCTGTACTGACCAGACGTTCCTGCGCTGCAACTGGAATTGCTGTGTATTGTGCAGTTGAGCAGATCTGCACAGGGCTGCGTAGTGGCCAGGCTTGCCACACTGGAGACAGCGTCGAGATTTCGCAGGACATTGCCGCTTTAAATGGGCGGAGCCACAGTTGTTGCACGTCATGGTGCCGGCGTCAGGATGCTCTGTGCGCCACTGCACATGCGCGGTGCTGTCGAACGATGTGCGCACCTGCGCAGTTTGGTCGTTGGCCTCGCTGTTCCCTTGGTCATGGCGCGCATGCGCAGGAGCCCGGGAATAGCGTGCGAAATGGCCGCCCTCATCCAGGCTCAAGCCCTGGAGCTGTTTTACAGCCTGCACCTGCTCCACATCGTGGGGACCTTGCCGCGCCATCTCTGCCGCCTTGATACTTGATACCGGTTGTTAGCGTGCTCGTGGAGGACGCAGGTTTCGATGGCGATGGTAAGGGTGAGCTGCTTAACTTTACGGAGCGGCTGGCAAAGGGAATCGGGGTGGATCCCGAAAACGATCTGGTCGTGGACCATGGAGTCGGAAGTGGAGCCATAGTTGCAGGACTGCGCGAGGATAAGGAGATGGGTTAAGAAGGACTGAAAAGGTTCATCCTTACCCTGAAGCCTCTGCTGAAACACATAGCATTCAAAGCTCTCGTTGACTTCAATGTCACAGTGGCTGTCGAACTTCAGCAGGACTGTTTTAAACTTTGTCTTGTCCTCGCCTTCAGCAAAGCTGAGGGAGTTGAAGATGTGGATAGCGTGGTCCCTGGCTGTAGAGAGGAAGAGAGCGACCTTCCTGGCATCCGATGCGGTTTCGAGGTCGAAAATCTTCCAGTTAGCACCGAGGTTGCCGGCAATGCGGAGCTGCGGGGGAGGGCGGACGCTGTCCATGTTACCGGATGGCTGATCGCTGGTCAAAGGCAGACTATCTCAAGGTAGGTCCGTCAAACTCGAGCATGACTCACTGGTACCGTGATGTGTTGGGTATGCCGGGTCTGCGAGGACTGCGTTTACTGCAGCAGTGAGAGAGACAGGCTTCCAACACTTGAAGAAATGCAACTCGATTTTATTGAACTCTTAACTATCATACATACTTTAACTGTGGGTTGACACTATGCTGACTTGACTGGAGACCTGAGGCTAACCTGACCAGACTATCTTACTACCACATGGTGTATGTTCTAGTTGCTGCTCACAGGCTCTGACTGTCTCAGAGGCTGCATCCCCAGAGAACGGGAAAACTAGTGCCCTCTGGCTTTATAGTGGTCTTGTCCTGTCTGGTGATTGGCTGCTGTGTTCTGTGTGTTCACTGGTCATCCTGTGTGTCAATCACTGCCTGTCTGTGCACCATTATATACCTGTGTGTATATTATGACACACTTTTTAGCAAATCTGCTAGCCTCACTCTAGTAGGCGCTCCCACGATCTACTCAAGGCGTGGGATCTAATCCCTATGCCTTGGAGACATCTCCCGAGCACATTCAGTGCTGGTTTCCACAAATGGGGACCGAACGGAACGACACTCGTGGGGGTCTCCCGGGGGTGTCCTTTGTGGGTGTGGGGGTTGTGGGGAAGCCTGAGGACCCCCTTATAGATGAGTTGGGGCTTTGGGTGGGTTTGGGGATCGCATCAGGGGTCGAGAGAGGCGTCCAAATTGCCTCCTGCACTGAGGAGTTCCAGCGAGCAGAGCTCCTCAGTGCAGGATGCGGGCTAGTTGCAGCCACATCGCGGAGTTCCCAGCTGAGGCCCCGAATCTACCCAAATAGGTACAGAGTCCCAATCGATAGCATGGGGTTTCTTGGCACTCTGATTGCCGGGCAACACTCAGCTAAACATGCTCATTATGGGACTCTGGTCCCATTTGGGTAGACCGAGCCCTTAGGCCTGGATTTTCCAATCTTTCCTGCCAGCAAGATCCTCTGGCCCTCTGCTGCAGTTTCCCCAGCAACGCAACCAGTGAATAACACGAATGGTAATTGACGTCAGTGGGACCAGACAATCCAGCCAGCGGCCAACAACCAGCCGCATCAGCCGCCAGAAAATCCTGGCCTTAGTCTTTACAAACAATATTTTCTTCAGAAACTTGAGAAGTCAGAATTGATAAATGGGGAACAAAGTAGTGCTTTGGGTTAGATAATGGCTTTTCACTTCTGGGTCAAGGTTGTAATCCAACCAATCTGATAAAATTAAGTTTTCTTCTGGATACTGGTTGCAAGGGTCTGATATGAAGTGAGATTGTGTGATTTCAAACTGGTTGCGAGGGATGTAGTGCCAAATTTTGAGGTCCCAGAGTTTTTTGTGAAAGTCATTTCATTTCTAAATCTATGATTCTGTTGTTTTCCTGTGTATTAATAACTTGAGTCCCCAAATGTCAGTAAAATTATGCTTTTTAAGTGAAAAATATTCGTGCCTGTAGGCATTTTATTTTGAATCATGTGGTATTTTGCATCGATATAATTTCATTGTGCAAAAGTTTAATTATTTACTTCAAGCCTATTAAAAACATGCATTACAGAAAGCTTTACTTACTTCGGACTTACTTGTTTGTATGGAGGATGGCATATGGAGGGACCATTTTCTTTCTTGATTTATATTAATTCCCAAGACCTGGGTGTACAGGGCACTGTGAACTGCGAGGAAGATAATGACAAGACTCGAAGAGGATATGGACAGGCTGGTGGAATGGGCACAGACGTGGCAGATAGAGAAGTGCGAAGTGATACATTTTGGTCAGAAGAATAAGGCGAGGTGACAGAAAAGAAAGGGAACAGTTTAAAACGAAATACAGGAGCAGAGGAACTTAGGTATATATGTATATTGACAGTGGCAGACACGTTGCGAAAGCAGTTAACAAATTATCCTGAATCCTGGGTTTTATAAATCGGGGAACAGAGTACAACAGCAAGAATGTTATGGGCCTTCATAAAACATTGGTTCTCATTCAACTGGAAGAATGTGAAGCTTTTAGAAAGGGGAGAGGAATGATTTACAAGTATGGTTCCTAGGTTAAGAGACTTCAGCTATGTGGATAGATTTATGTTGATCAATTGACAAAACTGGGGCTGTTCTCCTGGGAGAAGAGAAGGTTGAGAGGAGATTTGTTAAACGTGTTCAAAATCATGAGGGGTCTGGATAGGGTAAATGAGGGGACGTAAACCGGACGCAGTACTCTCGGTTTAGTCTTACCAATGCCCTGTATATCAGTTGCCAGACTTCCTTACTTTTATGCTCAAACCCCGTTGCAGTAAAGGCCAACATTTCAATTGCCTTCCTCACTACAGTACTTGCTGTGTCTGCATGCTACTTTTTTGCAATTCATGAACTAAAATGCCCAGATCCCTCTGTAGTACAGCATTCCGCAGTCTCTCTCAATTCAAAAAGGCTGGGATTTCCAGCCTCAGCATGGTGGGCTCACCCGCGCAGGGGATGTGGCGGGGTAACCAAAGGACCATTGATACGTACTTTCCCAGCTTCAGTCAAAAGCCACCTTGAACATACTTTGGATTGGATTGGATTGGATTTGTTTATTGTCACGCGTACCGAGGTACAGTTAAAAATATTTTTCTGCGTGTATCTGATCACTTAGTACAAGAAAATAAAATACATAATAGGGCAACACAAGGTACACAATGTAAATACATAGATACTGGCATCGGGTGAAGCATATGGGAGTGTAATATTAATCAGATCAGTCTGTGAGAGGGTCATTTAGAAGTCTGGTAACGGGGAAGAAGCAGTTTTTGAATCTGTTCGTGCTTGTACTCAGACTTTTGTATCTCCTGTATCTTCCGATGGAAGAAGTTGGAAGAGTGAGTAAGCCGGGTGGGAGGGATCTTTAATTATGCTGCCCCCTTTCCCATGGCAGCGGGAGGTGTAGATAGAGATGGGAGGCAGGTTTGTGTGATGGACTGGGCGGTGTTCACGACTCTCTGGAGTTTCTTGCGGTCTTGGGCAGAACAGTTGCCATACCAGGCTGTGATGCAGCCAGATAGGATGCTTTCTATGGTGCACCTGTAAAACTTGGTAAGAGTCAATGTGGACATGCCGAATTTCCTTAGTTTCCTGAGGAAGTATAGGCATGTTGTGTTTTTTTGGTCGTAGCGTCGATATGCATGGACCAGACTGACACATGGGGCCTGATAGTTTCTTTTACTTTCATATTAGTTGGCTAAATGGGGAACCTTGTGAAAGTGCTTCCCAATTGATGGAATTGTACTTGCCTGTGCACTATAGGATGGAAGAGTTTCTCTCCATTGACTGAACCGGTCTGCAGTGATTGAGGTTTAACAATGTCTTTGTGGCCTCTAGAATGCTGGGTGACAAGAAATGACAGCAACGCTTGTAGCAATGTGACCAGTTTCAAAAAGATCGACTGTAATTTAGAATCAAATTTTGAATGGCTCACTCAAGGAAGGAGCTGGACATCGGGGCGAAATTCTCCGGAAACGGCGCGATGTCCGCCGACTGGCGCCCAAAACGGCGCAAATCAGTCGGGCATTGCGCCGCCCCAAAGGTGCGGAATGCTCCGCATCTTTGGGGGCCGAGCCCCAACCTTAAGGGGCTAGGTCGGTCCCGGACGAATTTCCACCCCGCCAGCTGGCGGAAAAGGCCTTTGGTGCCCCACCAGCTGGCGCGGAAATCACATCTCCGGGCGGCGCATGCGCGGGAATACCGTCAGCGGCCACTGACGGTATTCCCGCGCATGCGCAGTGGGGAGAGTCTCTTCCGCCTCCGCCATGGTGGAGACGGTTGCGGAGGCGGAAGGGAAAGAGTGCCCCCACGGCACGGCACAGGCCCGCCCGCGGATCGGTGGGCCCCGATCGCGGGCCAGGCCACTGTGGGGGCACCCCCCAGGGCCAGATCGCCCCGCGCCCCCCCCCCCAGGACTCCGGAGCCCGCCCGCGCCGCCTTGTCCCGCCGGTAAGGTAGGTGGTTTCATCTACGCCGGCGGGACAGGCATTTTAGCGGCGGGACTTCGGCCCATCCGGGCCGGAGAATCGAGCGGGGGGGCCCGCCAACCGGCGCGGCGCAATTCCCGCCCCCGCCGAATCTCCGGTGCCGGAGACTTCAGCAACCAGTGGGGGCGGGATTCACGCCAGCCCCCGGCGATTCTCCGACCCGGCGTGGGGTCGGAGAATCTCGTCCCAGATAGCCAAAACCTTTACGGAATATGCCACATAACAAAAGACCATCGAAGACTGGTATTTATTGAATTGTTCTGTTTCCATTATGGTCAGTTTATCAGTCATCTAATCACATTTTCGTCAGACAGTTAAAAAGTGTTTTCTCAATGCTTTGCTTAGAAATTATTGCCCTGTGCCTAAACATTGCCACCAAAATAATCAGCTGCTACACAAATCAAAACAGGAAGATAAGCACTGTAAATTTAATTAGGCACATATTATTGTTACACGAGGACACTAACTTTACACTTGAACCAACAGAAGTATTCCTTACCGCCATTTGGATGCCAGGCTGCTCATGCATTGCAAAGCATAGATACAAAATAAATCCAAATTCAAAAAATTTTATAACCTTGGCTTACTGTGCCAGTTCAGTCAAGTTTCAAGCTGTATCTGTGATACCTCAACCACAAAGGGAGACAAATATATATTCATAAAAAGGAACAATCACTGAACCAAACATCAAATATGTACTGCCATCAAATTTAGGGGTTTACTCTGAGATAAAGCAGAATCCTTCCAGCTCATTGAGTACTTGTATTTTTATAAGTTGGTGGAAAACATAGCTATGCACACTGGGGAAATTATCCATGGTTATTTGTCACATTTCAGGGTGCATCACCCACCTTTCCCACAAAAAGGATTTGAAAATATGGATTAATTTTAATGTTAGATTATTTTTAAGCCTAAGGATATTCATTCAAATTTATGGGGGAGAGGTTCCTCAATGACAGATTGACTAATATGCTAAATTAAAGCTGTTTTTCCCCCAGACAAGTGAACAATAAGCAACTTATTTGCTTGTCCAGGTAATCAAGAAAACACCACAATCATTTTGTTGGAAAACCCTTCAATCTCTGACTATGAAGAGAGAGATAAGTCAAGAGAGAGAGAAAATCTTTTTAAACAGAAAGGATATATGAAGATTTGAGACTTTGAAACAGAGTGAGGCAAAGGGGCCCGAAAAGGTTGGGTGCAGTGGATGCAGTGGTGATATTCTGTTTCATTTGAGTCAACTTCATGTGGGGAAGTGTAATGTTGCCATGACTTTATGTTATTTTGCAGGAAAGGGGATAATTTAATTTTTTTTAACAGGTGAAAGTAAACCTCTCCCACTTTTCTTTTCCATTGGTTTCACTTGCGTTCGGTGTTGTGGTTTTTTTTTAAAAACAGAAATAAACATATGCTGAATTTTCAGCATGTGACTTAATCAAGTCTAAAAGGTGAGACCATGCAGACACTGCAACAACAGATGAATGGACATCGCGCATCAATCACAAGGCAGGAATGTTGAATGAAATGAAAATCGCTGATTGTCACAAGTAGGCTTCAATGAAGTTACTGTGAAAAGTATCGTCTTGCATCATTGACTTTGTCTATATATGTCTTTCTGGAACCCACCTCTTCATTCACCTGAGGAAGGAGCTACGCTCCGAACGCTAGTGATTCAAAACAAACCTGTTGGACTTTAACCTAGTGTTGTAAGACTGCCCACCCCAGTCCAACGCCAGCATCTCCACATCAAGTCTAAAAGGAAGAGACGGATTTCCCACATGCATTTTCCAAATGCATTCAGTTGAGCTAGATTACTCGTGGACTAATTTAATGAAACCTTTGGTTGCAGAATATTTCTATCAATCACTATTTTGTGCGAATGACATGCATCACTCATGTTTCTAAAGAAGGAATGCTGAGGATAATATTAAATAGATTAAATTAAAAGTTAAACAATATGTTTTCTCCTCTAGGTGTGGGCATAAAGGTGATTATTACACAGACATTCTTGACATAGATTAGTGAAGAATTTTTTTTTTAAAATCAGGCTATTTGCAAAGGAATAACAAAATGAAAATACGGTGGGCACCCCCCCCCCCAACCCCTCACCCCCGTCATGTGCTTTCCGATGGTAGCTCGCCATTAGTCGGTGGCGGAATCTTCCGGTCCTGCTGTAATCTCTGGCATTTCACATTTTTCATCAGCCCCACTGCCGGGGAACCCGTCACGAGCGGTCGCCATCGGCGGGTCCGCAAGATCCCATCTTAAATAAATTTAGAGTACCTAATTATTTTTTTCCAATGAAGGGGCAATTTAGCGTGGCCAATCCACCTAACCTGCACATCTTTGGGTTGTGTGGGTGAGACCCACGGAGACACGGGGAGAATGTGCAAACTCCACATGGGCAGTAGCTCAGGGCCGGGATCGAACCTGGGTCCTGAACGCCGTCGGCAGCAGTACCAGCCACCGTGCCACCCCAGTTGAATAAATTTCCTGAAACTATTATTTAAAGCATTAACTGCATGAATCTCGTTTACTAATTCAATTATGTTTTTCAAGGATTTTAATAAATTTGTTAAACTGATTTGGCCATTACAAATGAGGCAGCACAGCGGCACAGTGGTTAGCACTGCGCCTCACAGTATCAAGGACCCAGGTTCAATTCCGGTGCCTTGGTTGACTGTCTGTGTGGAGTCTGCACATTCTCCCCTTGTCTGAGTGGACTTCCTCCATGTGGTCCAATTCCTCCACAGTCCAAAGATGTGCAGGTTAGGTGGATTGGCCATGCTAAATTGTCCCGAGGTGGGGTTATGGGGATAGGGTGGTGGATTGTGCCTAGTTGGAGTGCTCTTTCAGAGGGTCGGTGCAAAACCGATGGGCCGAATGGCCTCCTTCTGCACTGTAGGGATTCTCTGATTCTATTGTATGAAATGTGATATTACCGCAAGTATCTCTGTGCTTATTCCCATTAATCTCACATTTTATCAATTACAAGAGAAGAGCCATGAAATCCCAAAGATCTCGCTTATGATCTTTTTATGACTGTTGAATTCTCTCTTTTATTTGGTCTTGGTATCATCCCAGTGTCCCTTCAATACCTTCTTGTAACACAACATCCGATGAATTTCTATATTTAGTTTTGCAGGTGATTTGTTGCTTGGATGTTGTCATTGTCCGCTGAATATCCCAGTAAAATGAAATGAAATGAAAATCACTTATTGTCACAAGTAGGCTTCAAATGAAGTTACTGTGAAAAGCCCCTAGTCGCCACATTCCGGCACCTGTTCAGGGAGGCTGGTACGGGAATTGAACCGTGCTGCTGGCCTGCCTTGGTCTGCTTTCAAAGCCAGCGATTTAGATCTGTGCTAAGGGAAATAACTATTAAATCATTGGTTCTGGTGGATCACATGTGGATCATTGTAGTGAATCCTACCAGTGAGCTTCTCAACATTTTGAAAGAAAGACTTGCACTTTTCATGGCCTCAGGATTTCCCAAAGAGCTTTACAACCAGTGAGGTCCTATTGAAGTGTAGTCACTGTTGTAATACAAGAAACATGGCAGCAAATTTGAGCATAGCAAACTCTCACAACAGCAGTGTGATAATAACCAGATAATCCCCATTTTGTGATGTTGAATCGAGGGATAAATCTTGACCAGGACGCCAAAGTAACTCCCTTGCTCCTCTCTAAAATAGTGGCATGGGATCTTTTATAGCCAACTGAAGGGGCAGAAGGGGCCTTCAAAAAGACATATCTCCCAAAGTGCAGCATTTCCTCCAGTCTTGCCCTGGAGTATTAGCCTAGACTTTTGAGCTCAGTTCTCCTCAGTTGGAGTTGAGCCCACAATTCTGAGGCAGACGAAAACAGCGATGCCAACCGAGGTATGACTGAGACAGACTATTTTCGCCATTGCACATCATTCTTCTGTTATCATCTATTTCACACCACCCCATGTTCTGAACTTCGACCTGCTTAGAGTCGTCAAGTATTCCAATGATCCTTTCATTACTTTATTGTCACCTGGACCTCTAATGGATCACTGATCACTTCAGTCAGCTGCTTGTAAATACTATAAATCTTCTCCTGTGTGAAATCTGTGGCGAAGACATCAAAGTCTCACCAGATATTAAAACAACTTCAAGTAGGCAGCAATATGCACTCGACCTATAAACAAAAGATTTTCCAAAAATGACAAATATTTATACTTTATGATGACTCTATGAGATATTAGTGAACTGAAAGGTCAATTCAGCAGAAATACATAGAATATTATTTTAGAATTGAGGGCTTATTATTAAATATAGGATTTCATGAACACCATTTCCATATGTGGAATTAACTTGACTGGAACCAGAATTAGTATTAGAACTTGCACTGCACTGATGTTACGCTCTTTATACTTAACATAGTTAGCAAATAGAGAATAGGGCTCTGAAATTACATGGGGTGTTACCACACAAATGCTCACTGCGTTTGTCAGAAATTTCTCAATTCTGTATTTTGGGAATAAATAATAGTACCCTGTCGCGTAATAACTGAGTGAATGTATATTGATCATTCTGCGAGCACTTGCTGTTGCTGGTGCTCTTTTAAAAAGCAATTTTATGATTTCACCACAGCACACAGAGGCAATCACACTCCTCAGTTGGCATTAATAAGATCAGCATTGTAATATAAACATCACCTCGCACCATTGGAGCTCATTTAAAATACTTTGCCTCACTCATCGGTGTTGTTACTGTTCCAATCCGGACAGCAAGATCCCAGGATGTCAGACCTTGGGCTGGATTCTCCGTCGGCGGGACCCTCCGCTTCACCAGCAGCGCACTCACACCCGCGGATTTCCCGATGGCGTGGGGCTATCCACAATGGGAAACCCCATTGGCCGGCTGCGGGGCCGGAGAATCCCCCTGTCGGCGGGGGTGCGCCAAGCCAGAAAACAGGTGCGGCAGGACAGAGAATCCAGCCCCATAACTTTTACTTTTGCAAAAAATAAAACTTGGAGGACCTCCTATTAGAAAACATTCATTAAACATGAAAAGTTGGATTGTACAATACTACTTTACTCTCCTTCAGCTCAACAATTACACACAGGTTTTAGAATTAACATGGACTACAAAGTTCAACTTAAGCTACAAGGGACTCATTAACACATAGAGTTCCTTTAAGCATATAGGATGATTGTGGTCAAATACATGCATCCTGCTCTGAACCCAAGTTAATATCTGTGGATTTCTCCTCAGAATCCCCCCAGATGATTGTCATATGAGATTTTCCAAACTCCGAAATCCAATCCAGGTTTTACAAATTACTCTTTTTTTTGGTAAAATATTTTTATTCTCTATTTTCACATTTTCTTCAGAATTTACACCCCACCAACAAGCAGTAAACGGTAACAAATACAAAGTCAATCCCCTTATCAACAACATCCCATCCTCCCACCACCCCAAACAACAGCCCACCTGACAACGTAAGCATCAAATAAAACAAACCCTCCCACAGTGGGAAGAACAAAGGAAAAAAAAAGAAAAATGAATCAGGATTCACCTATGGTCACCATTGACCTATAGAGTCCACCCCCCCCCTAACATTCAATGCCATCCAATTCCCGAAAGAGTACCGTAAATGACACCCATGAATTGTAACCCCCCCCCTCCACTTCCTCTAATAAAACTCCTCCCCCCAACCTCTATTCCTTCCCCCCAACTTTCCACCCCGGCTAGACTCGTCGGAACCTGTTCTGCCAGGCTCCGATGGCCGCAGCCCCTCCCCCCACCTCACTCCTGTTCACTGGCTGGCATAAACCGGCCAGCGTGGAGGCCCCCGCCCGGGTCTCTTTCCCCCTTGCCCGGTCCCAGGAAAACCAAGAAATCCCCTTTAGCACACAAACCCCGCATACACACCCAAGCCCCAAAGAACCATCATTGCAAGTGAAAGTCCCATCTCTTCCCTTGCCCAAATATATACAACGTTGGCTCATTTAGCACATACACCAGCACGCAGCGAAAAAATACAGTTACATGAGGCTACGTCAGTACATGACCATTTCTGAATTCAGCCACAGTCCTTCTGCCTTCGCAAACTCCTCCGCTGCTTCCGCCATCCCAAAATAAAAGTCGTTGGATTTGTAGGTCACCCTCAACTTAGCTGGGTATACTATGCCGCACTGCAGCTTACTGATGTACAGTGCCTTCTTCACCCGGCTGAAGGCAGCCCGCCTCCTCACCAGCTCCACCGTAAAGTCCTGATATACACGTATACCAGCTGCAGCCCACTGCACCACCCAACACAGGACCTTCTCCTACAAAAACACAGAGTCACTACACTTGGCGGCTCACTCTCCTTCGGTACAGGCCTCCACGACCGATGAGCCCGATCCAGTTCATATCGCGAGGGATCATTCCCCTCCCCCAATAGCTTCGCCAACATCATGGCAAAATACTCAGTTGGCCTCGGGCCTTCCACTTCTTCGGGCAGCCCCACAATCCTCAGATTCTGTCGCCTGGATCTGTTTTCCAAGTCGTCCATTTTGGCTCACAGACCCTTGTTGATCTCTATCATCTTCCGCATCTCCTTCCCCATCGAGGTAAGTTGACCACTGTGCTGCAGTAATGTCTCTTCCACTACCTTCAGGGCCTTACCTTGCTCCCGCACCTCCGCCACTGCGCTCAATACCGCCGCCCTCACTGGGGCAATCGCCTCCTCCACCAGCATTTTCAATACCGCCCCCATCTCCTTCCTGAGCGCCTGCCTCCATGTGTTTTGTGAACTGCCTTTTGAGTTCCACGGCCATCACCTTAGTCATTTCTTCAGCCGTGGGCAATGCGGCCTCCCCTGGTGCCCCAGCCTCCACTTTTCTTGCCGTCCCCGCGGTGACCTTTACACTCCCCGACGGACTTTCAGCCACTTTTTTCACGGCCGTTTTTTAACTTATTTTCAGCATTTCCCTTCACTGCACCTTCTCCCTGCTTTTGCCGCCTCCATTGCCCCTGGGACCGGGTGTTAAACCCCGAAAATGCCGTTCCCGAACGGGAGCCCTCCAATGTGCGGCTGCCTCCCGCCAGCCATCACTGGAAGCCCTGCAAATCCTTTTCTAATACCCGATTTCAGATCTCAACAAGGAGCCGCTGTCCATCGCCATTACCCACACTGCGCATGCCACAAATTACTCTTTTAAGCAAAGTTTCCGCTCCACTTTTAACAACAAACCCAGTCCAGAATTTTACACCAACCTATTTCGAATTTATTTGTCTTGACTGCTATATCAACTGTTCACGATTGCATTAACCCTCGATTCTCCAAATGTCTTAAAATCGCATCAGACGTTTAACCTACCTCTGAAGTTTGCTGTCCCACTTTAAATCTAGTTACTGTAATTGTCTCTTTAACTCAGAACCCTTTGTTTACTTTTCCTTGAATCTTTCTGACCAATACCTTGGTCTCTGTTTTCTTAACTCCAGTTGTTGTAAACATTCTTTCTGTCCCAATTCCCTGCTATCTGAACTGTAATTTGTTCCTTCGGAAGCTTGCACCTTTGCCAGTCCCTTATCCTGTCCAACTTGACCTGGCAAAGTTGAGAGAAGTTCACTCCCCAGAGTCCTGTCTCAACCTACCAACAAAGCCAGCTAACAAAAAACCTTAAATGTTTTTGTATCCTTAAAGGGCCTCTAATTGCTAAGCAATACCAACGTACCTCAGCCGACCTATGTATTCTTCCCACCATAGCCCTCTCTAAACACAACAGAAACAGTTGGAATTTGATCACCCCCCTTCCTTCCTCCCCCCCCCCCCCCCCACCCTCCACCCACACACATACAAACACTTTTGTCCAGTATGAATCTAAGGGTGCAAATTTCTGGCCATACTGCACCAGGTGGAAATATGTCAGGAAAATTCTAGTCCTGAAATTGGAGTTGTGCCAGGTGCAAAATTGTTTGCGATGTTCCCAGGCCCTTCCAGCAGATGTAATCAGGTTTACACCCTCACTGGGCGGGTGGTTCTTTCACTTCATTTTGAGTTTTGGGCGGCCTTCCGATCTCTGTGAAGCCGGGCTTGTCGGCGCGTTGGGCTCTGTCCCTCAAAATGTTGCCGCAAAACAGCCCCCTTCAAAAAAATGGCAAAGTGTGGGAAGATCTGAATGAACCTAGCACTTTTACCATTTTGGGGGAAAATTCTGCCCTAACCATAGGTTTTAACCTTCCAGGCATAGAAACATTAAATTAAACCCACTTAACACTATACCTTATTTTTAATGTTTATCAAAACAAATATAAATCACTCAAAACTACATTTGTTTTCCGAACATTTGTCAAAGATAAAGCATTTTTGACAGAGTCTCTGTCTCAGTGTCGTACGCTTCCAATAAATGGTCACACGGATGCAATTAATGGTTCAGCAGAAAAAAATGTTCAAATAATCAAAGATGTGATTAATGGTATTAACTTTCTCCTATACTGTTAAATAACACATCCGAACTTATGCCATTTATTGGCACAAGCGAATGCTCATCATGCTCTCCTTGGTCAGCAGAAAGGATCCTCTCATGTTATTTCATGTAATTGTCTGTAATGTCTCGGATAGAAAAACAATTACCATATACATTTTAAAAGCCTATTGAGAACAAGGGTCAGGTAATGTGCATTCATTAGCTCCTCGTTCCTCATCATTTGTGACAGTGCTCACTGAAAAGGGCATAAATCTCCAGATTTCCTAATCACCTTATATGCACAGTACAAAATGAGTTAGTCTCTTAAGAAGGAATAATTGAGGATTAGCATTTTGATTTAATCGCACCTCCTCGGATAAAAAAAAGTGATAATTGGCAATATCAAATAATATCACATTGTGGAGAGGGGGGAATGCGTGCCTTCAGCATAGTTTCTGCCATGGTTAAGCTGTTTTAAAGGGGTTTTGAGAAGAATGAAAGGATCCTGAAGGCAGCCTTGGACTTAGAAGCCGAGGAATTTGTGCTACATGCTCGGGCAAGAAGAAGCCCTGTTGAACCTTTCAGGGTGGGTTATTTTTGGAAGCCCTCCACGATCCCACCAGTGAGAAGCGGTGGTAATGGCCACTTGAGGTGGGACTGAAGGACAGCAAACCGCTTGAAAGGTATGGTTTCCTCCCACAAGTCCCGAAAGACATGCTTATAAGGGGAATTGGACATTCTGAATTCTCCCTCGGTGTACCCGAACAGGTGCCGGTGTATGGCAACTAAGGGTTTTTTACAGTAACTTCATTGCAGTGTTAATGTAAGCCTACCTGTGACAATAAAGATTATTATAAAAAGGTAGAGTTTTTAGGGGCTTAATTTTGGATTCTTTTAAATTTATTCTTTCTCGGGATGTGGGGCATTGCTGGCTGGGCCAGCATTTGTTGCCCATCCTTACTTGCCCTGGAACTGAATGGCTTGCTATACCATTTCAAAGGGCAATTAATAGTCAACCACATTACTGTGTGGGTCTGGAGTCACATGTAGGCCAGGCTGAATAAGAATGGCAGATTTCTTTCGCAAAAGGACTTTAGTGAACCAGATGTGTATTTACAACAATCAATGATTGTTTCATGAATAATAATAATAACATTTATTGTCACAAGTAGGCTTCCATTAACGCTGCATGAAGTTACTTTGAAAATCCCCTAGTCACCACATTCCGGCGCCTGTTCGGGTACACAGAGGAAGAATTCAGAATGTCCAATTCATCTAGCCTTTAATTCCAGATTTATTAATTGAATTTTTAAATTCCACCAGATGCTGTGGTGGGATTTGAACCCTTGTCCCCTAAAGCATTAGCCTGGGTCTCTAGATTACTAATCCAGTGACGTTGCCATTGCATCTCTGACTCCCCTTGAGGGTGGCACTGGAGGCTGGCTAACGTGGAGGGAGGTCAGTAAAGAAGAGTGTAGAAGCAAGGTAATAACTCCATAGGCAGGCAGCACGGTAGCAACGTGGTTAGCACAATTGCTTCACAGCTCCTGGGTTCGATTCCCGGCTTGGGTCACTGTCTGTGCGGAGTCTGCACGTTCTCCCCGTGTGTGCGTGTGTTTCCTCCTGGTGCTCCGGTTTTTCCTCACACAGTCCAAAGATGTGCAGGTTAGGAGGATTGGCCATGCTAAATTGCCCTTAGTGTCCAAAATTGCCCTTAGTGTTGTGTGCGATTACTGAGTTATGGGGATAGGGTGGAGGTGTGGGCTTGGGTAGGGTGCTCTTTTCAAGAGCGGGTGCAGACTCGATGGGCCGTATGGCCTCCTTCTGCACTGTAAATTCTATGAAATCAATTTAAATAGGCCTCTTGGAGTGTGCCTGAGGCTCAAATCTACATTTATAATAATCTTTATTAGTGTCACAAGTAGGCTTACATTAACAATGCATGAAGTTACTATGAAAAGCCCCTAGTTGCCACACTCCGGCACCTGTTCAGGTACACGGAGGGAGAATTCAGAATGTCTAATACATCTAACAAGAACGTCTTTTGGGACTTGTGGGAGGAAACCTGAGCGCCCGGAGGAAACCCACACAGACACGGGGAGAACGTGCAGACTCCACACAGACAGTGACTCAAGCCGCGGAATCGAACCTGGGACCCTGAAGCAACGGTGCTAACCACTGTGCTGCTGTGCCGGCAACAGTTCTGGGCTTCAATTGCTGGTGAGTCTTCAAACCAATTAAGGACTTTGAAACCACTTTATAACATTGGAAAGCACAAGTTGTGCACATTATGCTCCCATGAACACAAATGGGATACTTAGATACTGTTTTTGTCATGCGGGTTGAGGGAGGACACCATAAGCCTTCTTCAATAGTGCTAAGGGATCTTTTATGTCCACCTGGGATGTCAGAATTAACATCTCAACTGAAAAGCAACACTTCTGACTGTACAGCACACCCTCAATACTAGATTGAAGAGAATGCCTAGATTATATGCCCATGCCTCTGGAATCGAGCCTGCACCCAAAACTTTCTGATTCAGAGTTGAGTCATGGCTGACACCTGCATTTTCCAAGCTCAATTACTTCCCGATAAAAATGCAGATAGGCCTACCTCATTTCTTTTAAACCCCTGAACAATCTTTTGTCTGCTTACCCCTAAATCTGTCCTTGTGCCACTGCAAACCCTCTCACCAACCCTGCTCCTACTACCGCTGATATTCTGGACAGACAAGGCCGACTGAGAGGGCAACTATAAGATACCTAAAGCAATCAAACTAGAAACCTGCTACGCATTTCGCTTGCTTCATTAAGATGAAAGGGGCCAGGGAGAACACCTTGAAATGCAACAAAGAAACTGTAATGATATGTAGAATATCATTTGTTTATAATTTAATAACCGAACTGTGAGGCCCAGTTTTCTGGCATCTGACCACAGGTGGCATGATGACAGGAGGAGGTCACTACAAGCAGGCCTCATGGAGATACGAGGTAATCTCCTGGACAGCACCAAAACAAAGAATCTGGACAACAAGCACAGAGCACAGTCACATATCGAGTAGCTCCTGAGACAATAGTTATTAATGAGAGTTAACCATACTTATTTGTATTTGTCATAATATACACACGGGTATATGATGGTGCATGGACAGGCAGTGATTGACACACAGTGACCAGTGAACACACAGAACACAGCAGCCAATCACCAGACAGGACACGACTACTATAAAGCCAGAGGGCACTAGTTTTCCCGCTCTCTTGGGATGCAGCTTCTGAGACAGTCAGAGCCCATGAGCAGCAACTAGAACATACACCATGTGGTAGTAAGATAGTCTGGGCAGGTTAGCCTCAGGTCTCCAGTCAAATCAGCATAGTGTCAACCCACAGTTAAAGTATGTATGATAGTTGAGAGTTCAATAAATGCAAGTTGCATTTCTTCAAGTGTTGGAAGCCTGTCTCTCTCACTGCAGCAGCAAACGCAGTCCTCGCAGACCCGGCATACCCAACACATTAGTATTTAGCCATAATATCTAACTGCAATCTTACATCACAGAGACCCTTTAGTGATTTAGAAACAATTAATAAAGAGTTTTGTTCATTTACAAAGACGTATGTTCTCTGAGCACTTCAACCACAAAGACCTCGCCATCCGTGCGTGCAGAGAACATTACACAATGAGCAAAGCGTGATCGATCAAGGCCAGAAGGTATGTCCAAAGGATCAGGAAGCTAATGGTGGGTGAATGGCTTTAAAGACAGGGTCTTCAACGAGAGTTGCCAACCCTGCAGGATTAGGCTGGCGCCTCCAGTAATTGAAGATCAATCTCTAGGACACTGTTGTGTGCAATGCTGGAGATAGATCATTGGGGCATATAAAAAGATAGCTTTTTTAAAAATGTCTTTGAACATTTATTTTTACTGGATATAAAAATACTGAAAATTGTGGGGAATCAAAGGCCTTTTGGCTAATAGCCAAGCACCAACCAATTGGGTAATGAGACTTCTTGCTTTCTGATTGGTGTAGGACAGCAGGGTGTCACAAGGATGGATGTCTCTGACGATTAACGGCTGGGCACAAGGGCAAATCATATGAGGAAATCTCGAGTCATACATTTAATCACTGTTGGCAACCCTATTGTCAACCTAAGGTTCAGACAAATAACTTGTCATTTTATTAGGTATTTTGAAATTAAGTAAATCTTTGTGAGGCAAAACGACCTCGCCAAAAGCCCAACCAGGAGGTCTAGCCCTGAAAAAGATGTAATGTCAAAGATTTTAGGAGACGGTGGACAAGAACTCGCAAGGAAAACTCCACTCCAACACACCTTAAAAATTCAAGAAGTCGAAAAGATTTGGGAGACGGAGAATAGAAGTGAAAGAAGAAAGAGCTATTCGCACATGCCAGCCATCCTACCCAACTTGCATTGTTACACGCTACTTGTCATGCTGCATGTTTTTGCTGTATACCTAGTACATCGTATTCCATCTTAAACTCTGATTAAACTCAACATCCCAACATATTAGTTGCAGTTGACCCTGATTGATTGATGGCCAAAGCACTCTGGAAACATTGTAAAAGCAATTGTTGTACAACAGGAAACACGAGGAGCTAATTTCTGCACTGCAAACAATAAATGCACTGACATACATTTTTATTCATTTTTAGATTTAGAGAGGTAAAATCAATTACAGTTAAGGCTTATTAATTGCTCCTGATGCATGTCATTGGAATGATAACCACAGCTTCAATCAATTTTGAGATTAATTGAACAAAGACTTCAAGGCAAACGTTGCTACCTAAACAAATACAATCACAAAGGCATTCGGAGAGTTTGTCGCTATACCAGATTTGACTAGGTTGTTAAAATAACTTTAAAAAATCAGTTTGACAGAATTAACATGAAAGGATTAACAAGCTTCCATTCAGGCCATGTCAATCAAGAGTTTCACGTTTTGGAAGGAACTTGAAAGGTTTTGTGCTTTTTCACATGAAGATTTTGTTGCCTGCTCTTAAGGAGGACTAAGCAAAAACTAATGAAATGGGAAGTGTCAGGGCCAGGCTCAGATAGGAACTGTGAGATAGGTAAAGAAATGGATTTGCAACTCTGGATCAGCGGGGTGAATACTTGGATTTTAAAAAAGCATTATAAACAGCAAACGAAGAATAAACCATGTGCAGTCAATTCAATCAAAACTAAATTACACATAGACTGAGTTGGGACTGATAGCTTTCTGAGGAATGGATCATGTGTAGTGACTCTGGATTACCGTTGTTCGCTTGACCAAGAATATAAAGCATCATCGACTGTTTCACAGTTTAAGCTGCTTTGAGAATGGATGTCTGGTAGACTGACTGGAACCCATGTACTGTACAAGGACACTTACTCATCCTGCTGACAGCGAAAGATAAGGTAAAGAAAAAAGGGCAATGCATTGCTGAACTATGAAAAATGAGATAAGCCTAGTCTGCTAGGCAACTGACTCAGAAAGAAAAAGTGTGAACTATGAAAGGCTACAATGGTATTCAGGAGACCGCAACAGCATTTGAGGAAGAGACTGAAGAAGAACCAATTCCTCAATTCTTCTAGAACAAGACCCCCCACCCCCCTTACACTGGTCACCCTGCAATCAGGGTGTTCATAGAACATAGAACATACAGTGCAGAAGGAGGCCATTTGGCCCATCGAGTCTGCACTGACCCACTTAAGCCCTCACTTCCACCGTATCCCAATAACCCCTCCTAACCTTTTTGGGCACTAAGGACAATTTATCATGGCCAATCCACCTAACCTGCACATCTTTGGACTGTGGGAGGAAACCAGAGCACCTGGAGGAAACCCACGCACACACAGGGAGAACGTTCAGACTCCGCACAGACAGTGACCCAAGCCGGGAATCGAACCTGGGACCCTGGAGCTGTGAAGCAACTGTGCTAACCACTAAATTGTCCTCAGTGTCCAAAAAGGTTAGGTGGGGCTACTAGGTTATGGGGATGGGTGGAGGTGTGGGCTTGGGGAGGGTGCTCTTTCCAAGGGCCGGTGCAGACTCGATGGGACAAATGGCCTCCTTCTGCACTGTAACGTCTATGATTCACAAATCCGTGTTGACTATCCCGGATTAAGCTGCATCTTTCCAAATGGTCATAAATCCTATCCTTCAGGACCTTTTCCACTATCTTCCCGACCACCGAAGTAAGACTAACTGGCCTATAATTACCAGAGTCATTCCTATTCCCTTTCTTGAACAGAGGAACAACATTCGCCACTCTCCAGTCCTCTGGCACTATCCCCGTGGACAGCAAGGACCCAAAGATCAAAGCCAAATGCTCTGCAATCTCATCCCTTGCCTCCCAAAGAATCCTTGGGTATATCCCATCTGGCCCAGGGGACTTGTCGACCCTCAGGTTTTTCAAAATTGCTAATACATCCTTCCTCAGAGCATCTACTTCCTCCAGCCTACCCGCCTGAATCACACTTTCATCCTCAAAAACATGGCCCCTCTCCTTTGTGAACACCGAAGAAAAGTATTAATTCAACGTCTCTCCTAGTTCTTCTGACTCCATGCACAAGTTCCCACTACTGTCCTGTGAAAAGAGATACATGTTACCGAAAAATTTTGTCTTGCACTCATCAGGACAAAAGCAAGAATGACAAATTTCAATGATCACAACAATTTACAGTATAAAAGGTAAGGGTGCTTGTAAGTTGGTAAGTCGACTCTGATTGGTTGTGGTGCCACCAGGGAGAAAGCATTGTGGAATTTCAGGCTCCCCAACTTCCGGGTAATTGGAAAGGGCACAAGACTTGAAATGAGATCTTTGCTTGCAGAGAACTGATCCATGCATTCAAACATGTGTCTCTTCGAGCAAGCATAAATGAGGTAAAGCTCAGCTGTTATCTGAAATTGGTTGCTGGCATAGCTAATATAGCACTCAGGATTGTTCGACAGGTGCTGTCCATTAGCAAAATCACTGCTAACAGTAGATGTTTTGTTTTGGGTTTTGTAAACACAGGTTAGGTGACTACAGCTTCTACTCTGCATCTTACGAACAACTGAAAGGTGCATGCTCGTTGATTTGATTAGCTAACCTTGGGGATGTATCGCCTACATACCTGGCATCATGCCAGCACAGAACTTCATATACAACATTGAACAATTGTGTGGTAGGCAAAACGTAGGAACATAGAAGGCCATTCAGCCCCTCGAGCCTGTCCCACCATTTAATTAGATCATGGTTGATCTGTGGGCCATATCCCTTAATATCTTTGCTCAACAAAAATCTTACTCAGATTTAAAATTAGCAACTGTTCTAGCTTTAACTGCTGTTTGTGGGATAGAGTTCCAAATCTCTACCACCCTTTGCATGAAGAAGTTCTTCCTAACATCTCTTCTGAACGGTCTAGCCCTAATTTTTAGATTATGCCATCTAGTTTTAGAATCTCCAACCAGTGGAAATAGTTTATCCTTAACTACCTGCCTTTTCCTGTTAATACCTTGAATGCTTCGATCAGAACACCCCTTAACCTTTCTAAATTCCAGAAAAAATTGTGTAATTTCTCTTTGTAGCTTAACCCCTGTAGTCCAGGTATCATTTTTGTAAACCTATGTTGCACTCCCTCCAAGGCCAAAATATCCTTCCTAAGGTGTGGTGCCCAGAACTGCTCACAGTACTACAAATGGGGTCTAATCAGGCTTTGTCTAGTTGCAGCATAACCTCTGTGTCTTTATATTCCAGTCCTCTAGATATAAAGGCTAGCATTCCATTAGTCTTTTTTATTACTTTCTGCACTTGTTCCTGGAATTTTAAGGATCTATGCACCTGAATCCCCAAGTCTCTTTGGACATCCACTGTACCTAACCTCTTTCCATTTATAAAGTACTCTGCTCCATCCTTTTTTGGCCCAAAATGGATAATCACACTTGCTTATATTGAATTCCATCTGCCACAATTTTGCCCATTCACCAAGTCTGTTAATATCTCCTTGTAATTTTATGGTACCATATCGGCTGTCTACAATGCCTCCTAACTTTGTATCATCAGCAAATTTAGATATTTGACTTTCAATGCCATCATCCAAGTCATTAAAAAATAATGTGAATAATTGAGGCCCCAACACAGATCCCTGTGGTACACCTCTCGTCACATTCTGCCAATTAGAATACTTTTTACGCCACTCTCTATCGCCTGCCAATCAACCAATTTCCTAACCATGTCAATAATTTGCCCTCAACTCCGTGGGCTTCCACCTTAGTTAACAGTCTAATTTGTGGGACTTTGTAGAAGTCCATATAAATGACATTCATAGACATTCCCCTGTCCACTACCTTAGTCACCTCTTCAAAAAATTCAATAAGATTAATCAAGCATGGCCTTTCCTTTACAAATCCATGCTGGCTCTCCCTGCTCCACCAAAATTTTGAGGTGTTCAGTTACCCCATCCTAGATTATAGAAGCTAGCAATTTCCCCACCACAGATGTTAGGCTAATCGGTCTGCAATTCCCTGGTTTCCACCTTTTACCCTTCTTAGAAGCAGTGTGATGTGTAATTTTTCAATCCACACTCGGACAGAAACTGTCAGGTCCTGGGGTTTTGTTACTCTTTAGTTCCATTAATCTCCTAGTTCCTGATAATAATAATGCTGTACTTACATTAATTCTATTAAGTACCTGTCCTCTGTCAACTATTAATTTTTTTGGGACGTCCTGCAAGTTATGCTCCTTTTCAAATGTAAATCTTTCAACATGTCTGCTATTCCTCCATTTTCAATGACAATGGGCGCGGTCCAATGGCAATGCTGTGCCCAAAAAGCATCTCGCAGCAGTGCAGTGTGGCCGATAAAAGCTAGTAGACCCCGCTCCCGGGATCTACCCGGCTCGCAACGCGTCGCGGGATTGTTGTGATGTAAATCCCGGCCATTGTGATGGGATCACTTTTTAGCAAATCTGCATATTAAAGTGAGACAGCTGGTCTCACTTTAGTGTGCAGATTCCTGAGTTACCCGAGGCGTGGGATCAATTTCCCTCACCTCAGGCAAGCAGCGTTCAGCATTGATCTCCACAAATGGGAACCAGATGGGATGGCACACATGGGGATCTCCCAGGGGATCGGAGGCCTCCAGGTGCATTCCCTTTGAGCAGTGTGGTACCCTGACAATGCTAGTGCCACCCGGACACCCTGGCAGTGCAACCTGGGTGCCAGCCTGTTATTGCTAAAGTGCCCAGGTGGCACTGCCAATGCACCAAACTAGCATTTTTTGTGTGCTGGCGATTGGGCCGGTGGTGCCCTGCATGGGTGTTTGGGGGGTGTGGAGGGGAGCCGGGGCATAGTGCATTGGGGCTTTGGGGGGGATTGGGGTGCGCCTGGGTTCTCGAAGATCGGAACGCCATTTTTAAATGGCATCCTGGTCTCTCGCTGCACTGAGGAGTGCCGGCAAGCAGAGCTCCTCAGTGCATAAAATGGGGCCATGTATTGCCTCAGCTATGCATTCCTTGCTTAGGCACCTTATCTAACGCAGGTAGCATTTTATAGCCATGCATTTCTTGGTGCTATGAGCACCGGGAAACACGTGGCAAAGACCACTCGCTATGGGACTTTGTTCCCTTTTAGTTGAATCGTACCCAGCATCTCCATTTTCAGTGGGCCTCCATTGCTCTTGAACACCTGTTTTCCCTTTATATAACCATAACATTTCTTCTTATTGATTTTGATGTCCTTTGCAAGTTTCCTTTCATAATCCCTTTTAATAGCTCTTATAAGCTGCTTTGTAACCCTTTGCTGGTCCTTGTACCTATCCCATTCATCCAGATCTGTGCTATGTTTTGCATTTTTGTAAGCCCTTTTTGTTTTATGCTGTCCTGAACCTCTTTAGTTGTCCGTGAAGGGGAGCCTTTTCCTCTCAGTGTATATACTCCCTCTGGATCTCATTAAATGTTTCTTGAAATATTCTCTACTGACCTTCAGTCGTTTGACCCATTAACAGATCTTCCCAGTTTACTTTGGACAGTCTCTGTCTCATCCTTACCCAAGTCTAAAATTCTAGCATCGGATAGTGATTTTCCCTTTCAAATGCTACAGTGAATTCAATCATGTTGTGATCACTATTTGATAAATGTTCACACACAGTTAGGCTACGAAATTTGGCTCACTACTCATAAGTAAATCTAATATTGTCTGTCCCTTTGTTACATCTAAAACATATTGCTACAGGAAACTATACTGGACACGTTCCAGAAATTCACTACCTTTCTGACAGGTGCTTGTCTGCCTCTCCCAATCTATGTGTAAGTTAAAATCCCCCATTAATACTACACTGTCTTTGTTACACACTTGCCTAATTTCTGTATGTATATAATCTAACACCTCAGAAGTGCTACCAGGGGGTCGATACACAACATCCATTATAGTTTTAGATCCTTTTTTGTTCCTCAGTTCTGCCCATATGGATGATTTTCCCTCATTATATCCTCCCTCACCATTGAAGTGATAGTTTAGATTGGGTGGCAAAGTAGCACAGTGGTTAGCACTGTTGCTTCACAGCACCAGGGTCCCAGGTTCGATTCCCAGCTTGGATTACTGTCTGTGCGGAGTCTGCATGTTCTCCCCTTGACTGCATGGGTTTCCACCGGGTGCTCTCGTTTCTTCCCACAAGTCCGAAAGATGTGCTGTTAGGTAAATTGGACATTCTGAATTCTCCCTCTGTGCACCCGAACAGGCACCGGAGTGTGGCGACTAGAGGCTTTTCACAGTAACTTCATTGCAGTGTTAATGTAAGCCTACTTGTGACAATAAAGATTATTATTATTAGTAGTAGTATTTCTAATCAGCAAGGTTAAATATATTTGAAACGACAGCAGGAACATGTTCAAGCTTCACAATCTTTTTTGAGTTACCGCTGATTGAGGAACCTTTTGTTCCCATTGTTTTCTCCATGGAAAGGCTTCATTCAATCAGAGTCAACTCTTCAACCAATGCACTATTTATTTTCTCCTGTAGTATAAATTGTTGCAATTGTTTGAAATTTGGTGTTCTTGTAAGACAAAAAGCTTCAGCAACATGTCTTTCTTTTGAACAACATTCAAGTTATGTGCTACTGAGCGACTACAGTGAAGGAGGGGAAGGTGCACCCAGGATCCACTGAAAGAAAAGGCTACAGAACAAATTGCAATAGTTAACTCCTACATGTTGCCACATCCCAGTGTCTGAGTACCAGTAAACTACAGTTGATCATCACTCTAATTCACATTTGTATTACTGTTTTTCTATCTGAATATGTAAAAATAATATTTTTTTTGATTCTAGGTTGGTTTGTTTTTATCGTAAGCATCAAAGAAAGGGTCAGCTCCTCAAACCAATTTGAACAAGCCTCGTGTAACATGTTTAATTTGAAATTAGTCTCCGTAAATATGAATGATTCATTGCTATCTTTTACATCCTTGAGATGCAATGTGGCCTGAAAAATTTTGCAATAAATGAAAATTGACTTCATAGATGAATTTCTACATCACTAACAGAAAATACATTAATGCACTCGACTATATTGTGCTTTGCTTAAGTGCTGGATTCCCCGGTCACCCAGCCGCTTGTTTCTTGGTTGTGTGCCGGGACACTCTACTTCCGCTGCTTGTCAATGGGATTTCCCATTGTAGCCACCCCAAGCCGCATGGAAACCCACGAGCGGGGGATGGTTGTCAGCAGGAACAGAGATTCCCAATGGCCGGAGAATTCCGGCCTAAATATTTTCAGTTTCTTACATTATTGAACTAAATTAACATCATTCATTTCTTAAAATGGAAATCTCCACCTAAATTCCACAGTAACGTTCATGGGATATTATTCGGCAGCATATCATAATGCTACAAAAAATTCCATATGTGGTAACAGTTTGTGGAATTCTCATAAATATTACAGGGAATTGTCTATCTTTCTTGTATAAAGGGAAACATAATTTGTACCGAAGATGTAAGCCATTTATACAACTGCTGAATCCACGCAAGGTATGACAGCTTGTCAGGCTCTTAAATACTGGTTGCTCTACTGCATACAGCATATGCAATATCTTCTGATACACGATGTATCTTAGCAATGTCCTGCCAGGGATCCATCATCTTTTTACTTTGTCCATCACCACCATGCTTAAAACAAGAATGGCTTTGTACTGGCAGTAAACAAATTTGACAGCACTTTACCCTCGAAGAAATTAAATCCTGAAATGGTGAGCATCACCATGGCTCACATTAATAATAATAATAATAATCTTTATTGTCACAAGTAGGCTTACATTAACACTGCAATGAAGTTACTGGGAAAATCCCCTCGTTGCCACATTCCGGCACCTGTTCGGGTACACAGAGGGAGAATTCAGAATGTCCAAATTACCTAACAGCATGTCTTTTGGGACTTTTGGGCGGAAACTGGAGGACCCGGAGGAAACCCACGCAGACATAGGGAGAACATGCAGACTCCACGCAGACAGTGGCCCAAGCAGGGAATCGTACCTGGGATCCTGGTGCTGTGAAGCAACAGTGCTAACCACTGTGCTAAAAACAATTCAAGTTTCAGCAACTTTGTCCAGTGAGCAGTGGATCCACAGGAAGGTCATAGGTCGATCGACAGTTTGAACCGAGATAGCTTACCTCAGTCAAATGTCGGGGGTGATGCAAATACCATCAGTGCCACTGCGCTATAGAAATGAAATTCAGTTGAGGTTCATTCCTAATATGAAGTGACCCCAGGTACGGTGCCTGCATGATACTGGGTGGTTTTTAAACTACATATCCTCGTGAAGCATTTACATAAGTTACATATGATCCTTTGTCCACTGTGTCTTACGATCCACGCTTCTCTTTTTTTTTTACATGATTTTAAGTATGACACGATTTGCATTCTGAACACTTGCAAAAATGTAAAGTAGTTATGTCAATGAAGCTTCATCTCAGTGAGTTAAGAACCCTTTAGGCAGATGACAAATGTACATGTTGAATGTCGCTTTCCATTTAATAAAGTCAATTTCAGTGAACAGTGCTCTTTACATGGAAGGCAGGGATTTTAAATAGGACTATAAAATATTGGAGCACTGTGGTGAATAGGTTTCTGCTCACATAAAGATGTGCCTTCAAGAGAAAGAAAAAAGCCCCAAACCTAAAACAGGAAAGCAGTAAAATTAAGAGCTATTGGATATAATCAGAAATTGTTAGGAGCTTTGGCAAGATCCCTCACCTTTAGCTTTAGCCTTATTAATATTGCACATTATTTGCAAGTTGCTACAACACAAATAGAATGTATCTGCTGTAGAAATACACTGCTCTGGGAAACATACACTACACTATCTTTGCATGGAGCAATATTCACAGAGATTTTAGAACATAGAACATACAGAGCAGAAGGAGGCCATTCGGCCCATCGAGTCTGCACCGACCCACTTAAGCTCTCACTTAAACCCTGTCCCCGTAACCAAATAACCCCTCCTAACCTTTTTGGCCACTAAGGGCAATTTATCATTGCCAATCCACCTAATCTGCAAGTCTTTGGACTGTGGGAGGAAATCGGAGAACCCGGAGGAAACCCACGCAGACACGGGGAGGACGTGCAGACTCCGCACAGGCTGTGACCCAGCGTGGAATCGAACCTGGTACCCTGGTTCCACAGTGAAGCCACAGTGCTATCCACTTGTGGTACTATGCTGCCCATTTTTGTGGATCTATGAAAGTATAATTTTACTTACACTTCCTCTTGGGTGGATGCCTTTTCTATGGTGACTCTTGCAAAGAATCTTAGTTTTGGAAAAGTGCTCATTATAGGTTTGGGTCTGCGACAGGCAACATCTCATGTTCAGTGTTGTCAGACACTCCCATAAGCGGATCCCATGTCCCTTGTGCAATTAAATTAATTCACGCTGACCAATACTTACTAAGAAAATCCGTGCATCCCAGTGGTATTGAATCTTGCAACAGGGTTGTGCCTTTCACATATGTCCCCCCAAATTTCCCATTCTTTTCAATGACAACCAACTTGACAAAACTGAAGCGCCACTTCACGTAGAGTGCCAACCTGCTTTATTTCACGGTAATGTGAACGTAAGGAGCAGCAGATATGACAGGATTCCTTAATTCAATTGGTACAACTTATCTGTGTAATGATACAGAGGAAATATATAATGCTACCCCCATGACAATGAGTCATCTCATTTAACTTAAACAGGAGGTTCTTTCTTTCCTTGCAGCGCATATAGCCTCTCCCTTAAAGGACGGCCTCTCAGCTTTTCCAATTAACTCTGACTATGTTCACATCCCTCACCTCGAATAAAAACCTCTCTCCTTGCCTTTGGCCTCATCTCGATCTCATACGTTTTCTTACAGCGACAGAGACCAAAAAGGATGTTGAACACAACCGCCACGTTGTGTTGTACAATCTCACAGGCAAGCAAACAAATTACTTATTGTTTAGAGCTTGGGGAAGAGAACCTCCATTCAGCATATTAATTATTTTTTTGTCAAAGCTACCTTACAAACTGCCAGTGGACTCAAGCGTGAGAAATGATTACCTGGGTAACACAGTGGAGGTTGTCTTTTCGTTTGGAGCTGTGAGCTTGCATGAGTCAGCACCTTCAGAGAGGAGTTGGGGGAAAAACAAGATTCAACTCTACCATTAGTTATTCACTCCTGCTACGTGCAAAGTGCGCTACATCGTAGATATCTTTCATCCCTCAGGCTTATTTTGGATGCCTGCAAGGCAAATGTACTTGCATTCGTATCCACTGCGGAACCTTGGACAACAACTCCTTTGGAGAAATTGGAAGTCATATTATTTTTCAGTGGGCTACACAACCGAAACAGCAATTCAGACCTGACCTTAACCAAACAACAAGCTTGACCCTAGCTCAATTATTTGTATAAATACTGCTACAGGGATCAGCAAATCTTGAAGGCTCTTTTGAAAAAGAAACTCGTGGATAGTCCCGAAGAATAAATCAATCCTTCAACTCCAATCATTGACCGAGATTCAATGATGTTTGTGGCCTTCCTCAACTGATTCGGTTACATCACTTTTATCTGTTAACCTGTAGGATGCTTAATGGAGGTTGACAAGACTGCTAATGCTTTTCAGACTAGACTGATTTGCAAGACATTTGCTTCACTTAAGTAAGATGTGAGCAGATCTCCTGTGGTCCAAATAGAGAGTTCTGCGGCTACATTATAACATTAGTACTGTTATTGGGAAAGTATGAGGGGTTAGTGCCCACTGTAGCCAGAATTTAATGCCCCCTCCATGAGTGAGCGGCAGGCAACCACTGGGATTGTGCTAAATTGTGTGAGAAGGTGGGGACATACGTATCCATCACCTAATCATCTCGGCTGGTATTTTACAGGTCGCGGGATAATCAAACCCATTATGTGGTAATTAATGGCTACTTAAGGGCCTCTGACCACTGGTAGGGGGCCCCTTGCTACATGCCTGCAGACTCAGGTGGTCCCTCCTGATCAGGAGCCTGTGCCCATGAAGCCTCCCCCCCCTTCCCCGCCCACCACGATCAGCAAGGGTCACCTTTGATGGAAGACCCCACTTGTCCTCACAATGAACCCCCATTCACTTGCTGGGGCTTACCAGATTGGCCCTTGTGAGTCTGCCCCACTCATCTGCCTTCTGGGCCTCCAATTCTGTTTCCAGTCAGGCGTCTGCTGCAGTCCCAACAGTGTCCACCGTTTCTGGTGGCACTGCTGGGACTGGTGAGCTGCTAGCTCTGATTGGCTGGCAGCTCTGGAGGCGGGATATCACACCTCAGAGGGATGGTATGCACGACTTCAGGTCATAAAATAAGGTGGTGGCATCCAGGGCCGTCCCTCCCCCCTGCCCCCTCAGATGTTCACACCACCTCCCCCACATTAGGTCCATCCCTATATGCAAGAATTCTGATAAAATGGGCCACAGTTTGCTGTGCCAGGGCAACCAATGGTGTCTGCAGTTAGATAGACTTGCCTCAGCGCGTACACATTTTTGGACTTTTTGTTTGGCAAGCTGCTGAAAGTGCCAGGTGATAATGTCATAATGAGGTAAACCTTGAACCTGAGAAACTTAGCAAGCAAACGTGAACCTCCTTAACCAATCAGATTTAAGTTATATAAAATTAACAGCGCAAGTATTGAGGAGGAAGTATAAATTAGGGTGAATTCAGGTACAGCAAGCAAAATAGAGGGAAAGAAAGAGTGAATTCAACAAAGAAAAGAAAAAATAGATATTTGACACTTTTGGAATCAACAACAACAATTAACACATGAAAGAAAACGGACACCTATAATAGACAGCCTACAGTGCCAGAAACCTGTTTGGCAACAATTAACACTCAGTGTATCATCAAATAGGTTTGTAGAATGGATATAACTTAGAAATTACTGTGACAAGTAATATAGCTCATGTCAATGGCGCAAACACAGTTAGTTCACAATACTCATTGAATTTAAATAGTAAGTCAGACTGCGAATTGCCATTTTCATAAAACGAGCATTGTGATGAAATTCCGGCACCTTGGGACTTCCGGTGGCGGCAATGGAGTGAGTGGTCGCACACAGGGCGGCTCCGGCTTGAAGGCGTTGGTTTAACCTATTTATACCCGAAAGTGGGGTAGCTCCGGCAGAAAAGTGTAGCAGAAGGTGTGGAGGAGAAGCTCCCCCCATGAATGGCATGTTTACTGGTTATCAAACCTGGCAAAAAACAGTTAAAGGCCTGGCCAAGGAACTGGAGGAGACCTAAGCCGCAGCAACAATTGTGAAGATGGCGGAGGGGGAAAGGTCACCGCCACTGGGAAAGCTCCAGATGGAGCAGTTAATGGCATTTACCAGAGAAGAATTTTTCCAGGAAAGAAGATGCATGGGGACTGGTCGAAGAGCATTGAGGGCGCAGTAGCACCCCAGAGAGGATCGATGGAACATGTGAAGAAGTGCCCATGAGGCACAGGGGTCGCAGATACGGGAGATGGTGAAGATGTTGTCCAATCAAAGTGATCAGGTGTGTCCCTGGAGGTGGGGATCCTGGGGACCTTTGCAAGTCATTGAGGGAAAAGGTAGAGGAGCAGGAGAACAGGCCCAGGAAGCAGAACCTATGTATTGTCAAGGCAGAAGCCAAGAGCAGGGGAGTTGCTGCGGACGGGGATATGCGACTGTTCAAGTTTGAGGAGAAGGAAAAGATCCTGAGGTGGGCCAGCGAGAAGCGGAACTGTGAATGTGAGGGGAACCAAACTTACCAGGACATTGGCGGAGAGCTGGCGAAGAGGTGTGCTGGATTTAACAAGGCCAAGATGGTGCTATATCGAAGGCAGATTCGGTTTGGGGCGCTGTGCCCGGTGAAACTGTGCGTAACTTTCGATGGTCGGGAGTACTATTTTAAAACGCCAAAAGAGACCAATGACTTTATAAGAGACCATAAACTGGGGGAGAACTGAGTGGTGATGGGAGCTGATGGAGCTAGATCTGCAGAGGTCACTTGCACAGGGAAACGAGGCAACGGTCTCCGCTGTCGCCGCTGTTGATCGCACTGGTGATAGAGCCCTTGGCGATGGCCCTTAGGGAGTCAGTGGAGTGGCAGGGATTCACGAGGAGGAGTAGGGAACATCGGGTGTCGCTGTATGTGTGTGACCTGTTGCTGTTTGTTTCGGACAGCTGGAGAGCATGGGGAGGATTATGGAAATACTGGAGAGGTTTGGGGCCTTCTCGGGATAGAAGTTAAATTTCGGGAAGAGCGAGATGTTCTCGGTGAAATGTAACACATATTTTATTTTAACTTATCAGCCCAAGCCTGAATGTTGTCCAGCTCTTGCTGCACGTGGGTATGGATTACTTCATTATCTGAGGAGTTGCAATGGTATTAAACACATGCAATCATTACCGACCATCCCTAACTCTGACCTTATGTTGGGAAGATGATTAACAAAGCAACTGAAAATGGTTGGGCCTCCGACAGTACCCCGAGGAATTCCTACAGTGATGTCCAGGCACTGAGTTGATTGGCCTCCAACAACCACACTATCTTCTTTTGTGCCAAGTATGACTCCAACCAATAGAGAGTTTTCCCCCTGATTCCCATTGCCTTCAATTTTGCTCGGCCTCCTTGATGCCACACAGCCAAATGATGCCTTGATGTCAAAGACAGTCACTCTCAACTTACCTCTGGCATTCAGCTCTTTTGTATATGTTGACACATAATGATGTTTGGAGCTGAGTACCCCAGGCAGAACCCTAACCAAACAATGTCCCCTGATAGCGCTGTCAACAACACCTTCCATCACTTTGCTGGTGATTGAGAGTAGACTGATGGAGTATTAATTGTCCAGTTGGAGTTGTCCTGCTTTGAATGGAGAGGATATACTTTGGCCATTTCCACATTGATGGCTAGATGACAATGGCTGTACTGGAGCAGTTTGATTAAGGGATGAAACTGGGTTTCAATCTTCATGAAAAAGTGCCTTGCAAAACTTGTATAAAACTTTGGTAAAACAAACAGACAGCACAACATGGGTCAGCTCAAAGATAATGGAGCAGCAACTTGGTGGAATTCAAACATTGATCTTCTGGTAACTCCTCCTGCCCAGCCAAATGGAGAAGGCATATTGTTTGAGGAACATGATAGATCTGGGGCTGGATTCGTCGTTTCTGAGGCGAAGTGCCAGCGCCAATGGAGAATCCTTGGTGTTCCCCGACAGGAAAATTGGCGTGTAACCTTCACCGAGTCCGGAACCAGTGAGGGGCTAGCACCGGTGCCGCATGAAACACCCGTAGAATGCATGGAAAATGGCCAGAGAATTGTCGGGTCCTGGGCCGCACATGCGCAGGGCTGAAAAGTTCCAGCCGCGCACGCCTACACCCGCACTGGTTGCGGCGGAAACCATGGTGCTGCCCGTGCTGGACCGTGTACCCACCCAACCCGACCCCACAGCCCACCTCCTGGCCACACCCCACCACTCCCCCCAGCCCTAGCAGAAGATCTCGTAGCAACGCTGGTCACTGTCCGCAGCCGGCATGCTAAGCTCCCGACCGCTGGAAACAAACGTGGCCCGCGCCGTCGGAACTGGGCCCATCAGAGGCAGAGCATTCCGGGCGGGATGGCTGATGACGGGCAAATGGCGTTGCGACTGCGTGTGCCGCGCAGCCCGAAGGCGCCGATTTGGAGAGGGGGAGGAATTGCCAATCGGCGTCAAACCGGCACCTGCCCCAATTTTGGCTTCGGGAGCCATTCTCCGCCCGATCGCCGTTCTCGATTTTGCCGTCGAGCTACGGAGAATCCCACCCCAAAACCCTTGTCAAGGGGAACTGCAGCCAGCCTCAGATATTTACTTCAAAGTAGTTTATTTCCATCATGCACAATATGTTCAAGGTGGATTATTGAGAGGGAACATCTGCTCTAAGAGTTGCCCATCTGCTGCACAGAATCTCTCGCACATGGCTGACTGTTACATTTTCATCCACAAAATACATTAGTATGTCCATTTTGTTAACCCTTTATACTACAGTTACTGTTACCTACAAAGACAGTGCTCCTTTAAAACCACTGCTGCACCATCATTTGTCAGTGATCTTTGTCCTTTTGTTTTCATTCTATTGCAGGTCAGTGAAAACTTCCTAAATAATATGGTTACATTAACCAAATTTTCAGCAAATGAAGGAAGGTAATTGCAGAAATTCATTGGAGACCGAAAACTGGAGAATGAATCGTGTCTACACCTTTAACGGAATACTATTAACCGGGAGGCATCTGGCACAGTGGTTAGCACTGCTGCCTCGGCGCTGAGGACCTGGGTTCAAATCCCTACCCCTGGGTCACTGTCCATGTGGAGTTTGCACATTCTCCCCGTGTCTGCGTGGGATTCACCCCACAATAGGTGGATTGACCATCCTAAATTGCCCCTTAATTGGAACAATATATATAATTGGGTACTCTAAATTTATTACCTTTTTAAAAAACAGGCAGTCAAAACAGTGGCTTGCAAGGGCCTTAACAGCCAATAAATGTGTTTCTGACTTGTTAGGTTTTCAAGGATTTTACTTTTACTCACATTATAAACAAAGGATAACCAAGTTGCCAAACTGTAGGTTACTTAACCAGTTGTCAGACTTTATTGAAGAGGTGTTGCTGGCTCACATTCCAAAATGGAAGACAGGGAAACTTCTCAACTCATACAATCATAGAATCATACAGCACAGAAAAGGCCGTTCGGCCCATCGGTCTGCGCTGGTCATAAACAACCGTCTAACTATTCTATCCCATTTTCCAGCACTTGGCCCACAGCCTTTTATATCTTGGATCACAAGTGCACATCTAAATACTTCTTAAATGTTATGCGGGTCTCTGCCTCCACCTCTCTTTCAGGCAGTGAGTTCCAGACTACCACCACCCTCTGGGTGAAAAGGTTTTTCCTCACAAATCCTCTGAACCTCCTGCCCTTTACCTTAAATCTATGCCCCCTGGTCATTGATCCCTCCACCAAGGGAACGTTTCTTCCTGACCACTATCTATGCCGCTCATAATTGTATACATCTCAGTCATGTAGTCCCTCAGTCTCCTCTGCTTTAAGGAAAACAATCCAAGTCTGTCCAATCTCTCTTCATAGCTAAAACTCTCCAGCCCAGGCAACATCCTGATAAATCTCCTCTGCACCCTGTCCAGTGCTATCACATCCCTCCTCTAATGTGGATTCCAGAACTGCACACAATACTCTAGCTGTGGCCTAACCAACTTTTTATACAGTTCCAGTATAACCTCCTTGCTCTTAAACGCTATGCCTTGGCTAATAAAGGCACATGTACCATATGCCTTCTTAACCACGTTATCCACCTGCCCTGCTACCTTAAGGGACCAGTGCACATGCTCACCAAGATCCCTCTGATCTTCGATGCTTCCTGCCATTTATCATGTATTCTCTTGCTTTGTTTGTCCTGCCCAAGTTCATAACCTCACATTTTTTCAGACTGAATTCCATTTGCCACTGTTCAGCCCATTCGACCAGCCCATCTGTATCCTCCTGTAATCGAAGACTATCCTCCTCACTATTTACCATCCCACCAATTTTCCTATCACATGCAAAATTACTGATCAACCCTCTTACATTCATATTTAAATCATTTATAATGATACAAACAGCAAGGGTCCCAACACTGATCCCTACGGGACCCCAATGGACACAGGCTTCCAGTCAGAAAAACACCCCTTGACCATCATACTCTGCATTGGTTACAATACACAACATGACTCAAGCTTGCAGTTGGGGTGGTCCCAGTTAGTTCCCCTTCTCCCAAATAATTATGGATAAAACATACTGAATTCGCAGCCCAAAAACAAAACACAGCTGTGTCGATTTGAAGTGGATCAAATACTCAATGTTTGAGCATTCTGTATTGCACAATTCAACAAAGGATATAACATATTGGAAGTCAAAATTTGCCTCCAGCAGTTCTAACATCTTCAC